>NW_027491734.1:600000-994362 GCF_021521415.1 Bidens hawaiensis
CTAGATTGTTTGAAGCTTCAAGGTGGAATTGGTGGTTTAACATAACTGATCACTATGTCCAAAACTACCAAAACCTCGTGAAGAATCTATACAAGTGAAACTCAACGCTCCCGACTTGCGAGGAGGTTAAACACCTACCCGCATCATAACCAAAGATCAGGCAGAAAAGTCGGGAATTTCTGCAAGTGACATTAGGAAAACTGCGGGAAGAATCCCCACGGAAAACCTTAAAAAACAAAAACCCCTCTTTAAAACCCCTTGCTTAAAGTCCAAAAGTTCACCTCACTTATTAACAATTCATGAGAAGAACAATGGACTGGGGGGACTTGAAGAGGTAGGTCCCCGCAAAGCCCAGTTGGACCCGCATGACACACCTTGAATAGGTACGTCTGCGCAAAGACCAACTGGTTCCGCAGGACCCACCATGCTCAGAGATGAAGACCTTACACGCAGTAAGCCAGCTGTTCCCGCAGGAAAGCCTCCCTTGGTACAGTACCCTGCCTGTTCCCGAAACTGTGGGTACAAGCTAAGAAGGAAGGCTACCCGCACTAACAGTAAGGCTACACGCATAAGGCACTAACTCTTATACTTCAGCAATGTCACCTGAAGAAGGAATGAGCAAGGCGGGAATATTCCCGCCCAAAAGAGCCAGTCCGTACGCTTCTGGAAGATCTTTTGTACTATACCTGCCAAGGTATGGACAAAATAGACAAGATCTGGCAAAAGCAGCCCATGAACCAATCACAGGGTGACAGCTCACCGACAATAGTACGAGGAGGAGCACGCTCCAGTACAAAATGTCACTATCAGCAGCTGCCTACCCACCAACTCCCATCGTGGCACGAACGTAGCCCGTGGTTGGTGGAAAAGGAATATTATATACAGTTGGCCGTACCAGCTTGGAAACCTACCTTCGGCTATAAATACTCCAACACCTTAGAACGGTAGGATTATCTTATCTTCTCTAGCTATTTCTCTCAATATACACTTATATTCAGAGCAATCTAGTCTGATTCTCACGCCGAAGGGTGGTCACAAGGAGGAACCCCCCCCCCCTTCTCAGTGACGAGCTCACGGTGTCTGTTTTGCAGGTCGAGAAGAATAACCATCTTTGCCGGACCTAACCCTCGTGGGAAACATCTACTTAACCCTAAGATTATCCTTAATCTGCCCGGGGTCATTTAGTGTTTCTTCAGCTACATAATCAAAATCAAATCATTGCTATTTTCCAGAAATCACAAATATTAGATGTTTTTTTATAAGTGAAGTACTCTATTGCCACGTTATTAATAAATCATCCGTATAGTTAGGTGTTACAACTAGTTGTACTTCCGTCACCACTCTTCATCGTCATAAGTACTATTGTACTAGGTATAGATAAAGTATTTTGAGTATGTATCGGCCTCAAATTATGACCCAACAGTGTTGGGACTATAACAACATTTTTAGCATAAAATGTTGTCAACTTTTGCTTAGAAATGCACCTAAAGATCGGGTGTAATTGTAACAATATTTGCTTATGATGAAAAGAATGTATTATCACAGTTAAGTATTTTATATAATCAACTAAAATTGTTGGCAAAGTTGTAGCTCTTATTCATTCAAATAAGGAAAGGCAATGTAGTTCTAATACAAATACAATGCGGTTGGTGTAGATAGTGCCAAATAAAATGATGTAAACTGGCACAACTCATATGAGAGTTTAAGACAAATAGACGATACAACGTTTTAGATAATAAGTTCCAGAGCATGCTAGACTGTCAAGTGTCAACTACTACTACAGTACTACGTACCTCTTAGTGTAACGGTGCACATCCAAGCTATACAACGTTTCCATCTGTCAAAACTTTCAATTTTCATGATATAAAAAATCTCTCAAGATTATAATGTAATATGTTAGAAAACTAAGTTCTACTTCTCCAATCCCTAATTCCCAACAGCCTCTCCAGTGGCGGATGAGCGGATCTAGAAATTTTGTTCAGTGGGAGTAAAACGTAATCGGTAAAAAGGATCAGGTTTTACACTGTAGTCGAACAAATTACCATATATTTAATAAACAAAGTGGGGCTGAAACACACTCTTTAGTATCTTTCTTCTATAAAGTCATGACCAATAATGAAGATTATCTAAATAAACAAAAACTAGATTCGTAGTAACTAGTAAGACAATCTTTAGTACCGGTCTTCTTTTATCACATTATGCTTTGGAGGGAAAGAATATAAAAGACTCCAGGCGTGTGAAAGACATTGAAATAGGATCAATTATTATATGAAATTTACAAAGTAATTAACAAGTTGAGTGGGGGTCATTACCCCCCCCCCCCCTGCCATGCAAGTAAATCCGCCTATGAGCCTCTCAATCAGTGGCGGATCCAGAAATATTCGTTAGGGGGGGGGGGGCACAAAATGAATCGGGTTAAAAAGGGTCGGGTCAATGAGAATAATACCGGCCAACCATTTTGGAGGCACAGAGCGGAATGAACTTTCGGGGCACATGAGACGATAAATTTGGTCTTTTTACACACCATCTATGAAAGTTAAAACACATCTTATATATCAAGTCCCGTGTCGATAATCAACATACGAATATTAAACAAATAACTCTCGTTTATATTAATCAGAAAATCTCACTCAAAAAACTGATTACAATAATGCAAACCCTAACTCGGTTTGACTCTTGATGAACCTTAACTCGGTTACACCAAACTCACCACATCTAATGTCAAACCATAACTCGGTTTATATAGACTAACCTAACTTGCTAGCCAAGACATTACCAAATATAATAATAATTCTTGGGTTGGGCCTTACACTTGGGCCAAACAACAATTGACCGAACAATCACCCCCGCAATTGTTGTACCCGAGTCACCCGACTCACCCCCTAATTTCCTACTCAAAATAGGCAGGTCTTCAACTTCACGTTTGTCAGCATTTTCTTGATTCTCCCGAGGATTTTCATGATCTCTTGCAATGTCCTTTCGGCTCCACTTGGCTAGAAGACACACTTGCTTCGTTTGATCATTAGACGCCTTCCCTTGGGCTTGAATCACTTTCTTGACCACACGTTTAGTTTCTTGAACACTCTTCTTTGGACTTTGAATTTTGGAACTTGGATCTTTTATTGGAATCTGACTCGCAACCGGCTTGTCTTCTTTCAGTCCAATTCTTTGAAGATCCCTACCTGCAAAATTCTTCATTCCAATGATAGCTCGTTTACCGGGACTTGTTATCTTGAGACTGATCTTGTACAATCGATTCTTGGTCCTTGTCACCTTCATCAAAAACTTACCTGCATCATCTTTAATGGTTAGCAAATCATGCTTCATGTGAATCTCGCATCCACCTTCCGTTGCTTGACCAAGACTTATGATATTGCACTGTAAGCTCGGGATGTAGTCGATATTGGTCAACAAACGTTGCTCCCCCGTTTTTCCTTCAATTAAGACCGACCCTTTTCCCCGAATATCAATACAAGATTCATCTCCGAACTTCACCTTTCCCGTAACACATTCATTCAACTCATAAAAATACGCTTGTGATTCGATGCTCCGTTGTCGAGATACCAAAAATCTTTCTCCATCGGCTCGGTTTCGAAACGCTTTGGAATCACACCATCTTCATTCAGAAAAACCGTTTTCTGATCACCTTTTATCATAAATAAACTTGGATCAAAATCATCAATTTTGTTCAAATTAGATTCTTCCTTTTTCTTCATACGTTCCAGACACGTAGACGCAAAGTGACCAAACTCATCACAACAGTAACACTGAACCTGTGACATATCTTTTCTTCTCCATTGACGATCCTTCCTTTAACCCGTATACCTTGACCCACGATGTTGACCATCTTGGTTTTCACAACCATCTTGATCCTCATCCTCTCGGTCTTGACCTCCGGTTTCCCGGCCTCTTCCACGTCCCTGTGAACTCGGCCAACCCTTACCTCGGCTACCGGACTGATCATACGACTTCCCTTTGTAATTACTTTCTGTCCGATTGAAAAGTAACTGACCTTGTGAATTTGAAGCGCGTTCTCTCCCTCGTAGACGTTCCTCAAACGCCTTAAGTCTTCCAACAGCATCTTCAAACCTCATACTATCAAGATCAACCGTTTGCTCGATTGAGGCTACCAAGTTGAAGTATTTGTCTGGAACCGCATCCAGTAACTTCTTCACCAAGACATCTTGCTCGAACACGTGACCAAGACCCGTTACCTTTGAAACCATAACCTGTTATTTTTTCCGCAAACTGACCAACAGTCTCGTCTTCCGCCATCTTGAGTTTCTCAAATTCACTTTTCAATGTTAGCAGTCAATTGCTCTACCAAGTTGAAGTATTTGTCTGGAACCGCATCAAGTAACTTCTTCAACAAGACATCTTGCTCGAACACGTGACCAAGACCCGTTGCCTTTAAAACCATACCGGTTATTTTTCCCGCAAACTGATCAACAGTCTCGTCTTCCACCATCTTGAGTTTCTCAAATTCACTTTTCAATGTTAGAAGTCAATTGCTCTGATACCAATTCAAGTCCCGTATCGATAATCAACACACGAATATTAAACGAATAACTCTCGTTTATATTAATCAGATAATCTCACTCAAAAAACTGATTACAATACCTCAAACCCTAACTCGATTTGACTCTTGATGAACCCTAACTCGGTTACACCAAACTCACCACATCTAATGTCTAACCATAACTCGGTTTATATAGACTAACCTAACTTGCTAGCCAAGACATTACCAAATATAATAATAATTCTTGGGTTAGGCTTTACACTTTGGTCAAACAACAATTGATCCAACAGTATAATATGTACATATAATAATTATGTTGCACTTTGGACCAATCTCTTCAACTATTATATACTATCACCAAGCCCCAGGGTTGTTATTATGACATTCAATGACGAAATCATAAACTTTTAATCAGAATGTCACAGTATATATTTTGTTTATATGTGTTTTAATCAGAATGTCACAGTATACATTTTGTTTATATGTGTTTTAATCAGAATGTCACAATATACTTTTAATTGACACTTAGTACTAGTCGCATGAGTAACTAATACATACATTACAATCCATTCACAAGCAACAACTGTCACAGTAATATGAAAAACATTCAATATTAGTTTAGCCTCTTCCATGTAGAATATTATTTAAGCAAATTAACAAACCTCATGACAAGCATCAATGATGGATATTCGTATTTGAGTTTTGGACTATATTTTAGTTTGAATTGAACATCTTCAATGGTCTTATATATTTATAGGAAAAAAGATGGGACACAAGAAAACCCCACAACACGGGGCGTATGGGGGGTGTTCAGTGTCCATAAAAAACCCAATAACATATCATATCTTAAAAAACAAAATGTAGCAGTTTAAGGGATTTTCTCCACAATCAAATCATTTATGATAGGCTTAAAAAGGTAAGTTGATGTAACATATATATTATAAGTAACATGGGAATCTGACTTTGGTCGATTGTAGCAGCTTTAACCATTAATTGACAAAATCCTCACTACCAAACTCACACGGCTCTCAAAGAGACATGTTCCTGTCACCACATGATCCAAACATGGGGGGCTTCCCAACAACAAATTGTTATTATTTCTATCATTTATAGAATCCGAAATCTTTTTTAATTGCATGGATATTAAAAAACTAGTTTCAATATAAACATCGTATTAGCATCATCATTATTTTTGGTTTACAAAACAGGCATGTGAAATTTCTTTTTTCTATGGGAATTGGGGTTGTGCATCTTCAGAATTTGAACTTTGTGTTTAAGTACTGTCAGAGTTTATATAGTCTGCATCAAGGGCGATAACTTTTTGGTTGCAAGATGCAACCCGGAGATTGTAGACACTAGAGCAACCCATAAACGGATATTATACAATAGGTTAAAACATGTAAGTGATGTAACCATAATAAAATTATTTGTTAGGACACGAGTAAATGAGTTAGCGTCATGTCATCTATTAACACTGGTTGTCTCCAACAAGGGCTTCTTGTCACCAAAGGTCACTTGATCTAGTCGTACTAATGTGTTAGGAAAACTAGTCAGGTGTCCGCGCTATGCAGCGGAGTACGTGCGCAAACCCTATGAAGGTGCCTTCGTAACTTGAAATTGGACATGTAACACGTGCAAAGCTAGTACGCGTGTAACTGACAGTTGAACACGCATAACCGGCACCTGAATGCATGTTACATGCATTAAACATGCTTAACCGACATCATGTGTGTAACTCACATTGATTACTTGTGCGGTACGTGGTGTCAGGTTCTTACCAAAGTTGGGTAATGCTCGTTACGTTTTGTTGGACACGTGTTTATCGGGTATGTACGTGTAAACAGTGTCATCACGGAACTGATGCCTAAAATGTACAACAATTTCAAATAGATCGATTTTCAAACCAACCTGTTTTGACCCGAAACCCGTCTGGACCAGACACTGTTGTAACTCGATACCCGTTTCAACCCGATACCCTTTTGACATGACCCCTTAACATGAGGTCGAAGACTCACTCAAAAATAAACAGCTTACCACTATCTAATAGTTGTAATCGGTTTATTTTTTAGTGAGTCTTCGACCTCACGTCAAATTTTGGCGCCGTTGCCGGGGAGTAGTGAGCAGCGTGTGTTAGCTTTAGTAGTTTTGTGTTATTTCCGGGTTTACGCTGGTTGTGTTAGTGTGCAGGTACCTACAGGTGTATGCATACTAGAGGCTCTAACGGGTCATCACCGCTAGTAATTGAGCCCGAGATTGACATATCAAACGATTCACAAGTATTCAATTGAAAACCTTACAATTCGGGAGAGAACATAAAAAGAACTAGCCACACATACTTTGATTCATCATCACATCAATTAGAGTTTGCATATGAATCAAAATCGAGTCTCTAATGATTACTACACTCAAAATAATGTTCTTGCACTCCAAAATCGCCTCTAGGTCGCTCTAGGATGAAAAGATATGATTAAGATATGAAAAGCCGTCCAAAAATACATGTTATATGGCAGTTACGAATTGCAGCGATGTGTCCACCGTAAGCTACGGTGGCTACTCTAGCTTACGGTGGCTTTAAAAATCCTACGGTGGCCACAAACTGCCTTACGACAGCTAATATTCTTCAGCTCCACCGTACCGTAAGCTACGGTAGCTTTCACCACAAACTCATTTTCTTGTTTTTGCCATAACTTCTTCGTTCTAAGTCCGTTCTCTTCACCGATTTCACCCACGCTCTCGTAATCCCATCTTCTATCTTCTCATACCTGCCATTACACGAGTAAACATAGTTATCTAATTCAACAAAATAAATAGATTAAACGCATGAATATTAACGAACTTAAACCACTTAAGGGTTGTCCCATGGACCACCCGTCACCCCTTTCGACCTGAACCCATCCTGACCTAAACCAAATTAACCAGCTTTTGTATTGACATGTTCCGACTCTAATTCATTTTAACCCATGATTCAAACCGCCCAACCTGACCCATTGTCGTTACAAACCAGTAATCACATAAATGTTAATTTTTCTAAATTAATAAACTCTAGCAATATCATACACAAATTAAAGAGAATAAAACGTTCGTTTTTATAGAATAATTTTCTTAAAAAAATATCAACGTGTGAAAAAGTTATGAACGATTAAAAGTCGTGGAGGTAGTTTGTTTTAAATAAGAGGTAAATGTGTACTTATTCTATAAATTAACAAAATTTAATTAAAGTTAGAGGACTAAAATTGAAAACTATTATGTAAGAAACTAAAGTAACCATACATGTTGTGCTATAAAGACAACATTAACCCTAATATTTCTTAAATCTATGCATAGTATGTTGTACAATAAGTAACAAGTTAGGTACCTCTTAAAATTTAAGAGGTCCCTAACTCATGCTTTATATATAATAGAGATATATCACACCCTAAATGATAAGGGTTAAGTCCTATGATGGACAAAAGTATAGATTAAGTAGCAGAATAGTATGGTGCGTCGGATAGCCGTCTTGGAAAAAAATCAACTTGTTGTGTTGTCGACACCATCACCATCAGCGATTCAGCGCCTCCACCCACCACCACTATCTACGCCTACCACCTGGGATGGCAATGGCTCGGGTTTGGTCGGGTTTAGGTTTTCCCAAACCCATACCGGTTATTAAAGTTCATCCCAAACCAGTCGGGTTTTAATCGGGTAATTACCCGTCGGGTTTCGGGTTTTTCCATCGGGTTTCGGGTTTCCTATCGGGTTTTGATAAAATACCTGTCGGGTATACCCTGCTCAAAACCCGTCGGTTTTTGACAAAATATAACTAATCGATTACAAAGATGGTTACCATAAAAATATTTTATTTCAAATAATTAACATAAACAAGTTTCGACAAATAATATATTTAAAAAATAGTGTGTGTGTGTGTGTATATAAAATATAATAAGCTATATCAGGTGAATCGGATATACAATCGGGTAAATGGGTTTATGTTATCGGGTAATCAGATATATTAGAAATCCCAAACCCGTGAAAAATTTTAAAACTAATACCAAACCCGTCCCAAACCCTAATGGGTTGGGTATTACCCATCCCATTTATGTTGGGTTTCGGGTTTTCCCATCGGGTTCGGGTTTCATTGCCATCCCTACACCACACCTCCACCTACTCCACTAGCCACAGTAAAATCATAGCAGATGAGCCTATTTTAACAATTTCATTTTCCTAAATCGACTAATAGTTTACCAATTACCAAGTTCATTTTGGTCATTAAAACTCGTTTTCATTTGAACAAAAATATCAATGTATGAACAAGCCTTTTGACTCAAAACTCATTTAGCCCAAAAAAAAAGGCCTTTTACCCAAACTCGTTTCGATCTATCACCCAACTCTCCTGTTTTGCCACCCACCAGTCCACCACCAACAAGAGTCTCAAGCACAGCCAAAATCATTGCTATCACGTACCAACATTGATAATTCAAGCATAGTGTCAAACATGTTAGGTATTTATTGGTTTTTGGTTTGTTGACACTAACACTAAGTGACCGTTTGTATATATTCGGATCGTGCTATTTTAGGTATTTGCAACATCAAATTTATATTTGTTCATAATGAAATTTATTTGTCGTTTAAACGATTATAAAATTTATGTTGCAACTTTATTTAAATATTTGTTCAAACTGGATGTGGCTCAATGGTAGAGTACTCATTTTACTAGTGAGAGGTAGGAGGTTCAATCCTCACTATTACCAATTTATATGGGAGATATGAGGGATGGCCCTGACTTGCCAGGGTTCGAGTCCTGATCTCACCCGGTTTTACCGGCTCCTCGCTGTCGTGCCATTAGGCGGGCGTGGGGGTCGGGTTTTACCCGGTGAATCCCTCAATAGGGTGGACCGCTAGGGGCTTCGTCCGTCCTGAATAGTGGCCGTCTCGGGCTACCTTTGGCTAATGGGGGCCACGTACGGAGTACCCTGCGTTACTTAGTTGGTCCTTCAAAATTTTTTTTTAATATTTGTTCATTCGTTAAAATTAACCAAAATTTGTATAATCGTGTATTTTAGAGAGGCTACTTTTAGAATTTAGACTAGATACTATATAGGATTTGGTGCAAATGAGATGCTATGCTTCAAATTTTCACACTACTTTTTCCAACTTTTGGTGTCCATTAATAGCCTTTTGGCTTTTTGCCTTTTCTACCGGCTATGCCTCATAAAACGGCACAATCTTGGGTCTTGGTTGGAGGAAAGTAAAATCAAATTTGCAATTTGGTGCATTTGATTTGGGGTAAAACCACTTTTAATACATGTACTCCCGTTTTTGACATTTGAAACCAATACGCTACAAAAACAAATAAATTTTCAATCAAACAAATCTTGGGCATTTCATTTGGGATATAATCATAGTCTTTGGTTAAGATTAGCAGTGTATATAAGATATGAAGGTGCCAAATTAATAAAGCACGTCAATTTTGGAACAGTTTGCGCAAGATTTGTCCCTTAGATGCGTACTCATGCGCCGTTGTGGCGTTTTGGCTCCGAAACTCCGGGGTACCCCCCCCCCCCCGGGCTTTTTCCTTCAGTGTTTTCAACATAGCGTTTCCCACAAAACGCTATCATGGTACGAATTTTGATATAATTGTGTGTGGGGAGGAGAGAGAGAGAGAGAGAGAGGATAATACATGTAATTATTGTAGGAGAGTTGTGGCGTTTTGCCCACCACACCACTCTTTACAAAACTCTCAGTTGCTGACGGGGATGACAAATGTCGCAAAATGCCCAAGGGTAAGACGTTTTAACTACACATGGCTTAGAGTCCTCAATGTACTAACTATAGCTTAACCAAATTGGTAAAAGACCTTGTGGACACACCAACAAACAAACGGCACTAAGGTAAGATGCTAACATATGAATTCTTAATGAGTAAATAAGTATTAACATTCGACTCATGTAATATGTAAGTTTCTAACCTAGCGTATACACAAGTGTGAGTAAGTGTTAAATAAATGTACATAAAATCTTCACTTGTGGTCTAGTGATAGGAGGCTTTGATTTTCTAATGAAGACCCAAGTTCGATCCTTATTGTGTCACTTTTGGTGTATTAAAGCAATGAAAGATTTAAGCTAGGTCTTGTGCAAGGTTGTCAGCTCGAATCCCGAGCCCACATTGGTTTTCGTCCCAACGTGTTTTACTCTAGAGAATTAAGCTCTTGTGGTGGCACAAAAACTGTCAAGTGGCAGTCGATGGTATTTGTTTCCCATGGAAACGTCCAAGCCAAAATTGGATGCCAGCGTGAGCCTGGTTAAGACAACATAGTCTAGTCAGAGTGGGGCAAACGCTTCTCCGTAACTGAAGGGTGCGTTGGCCTAACACACAAAAAAGTCGCCGTTCGAATGTTATAACTTATAATTTTTTTTGTAACCTAAATCTCAGAGAACGTTTTTGTCAATTTAATAAAATTACAAGGGTGAGAATGTAATTTAATTCCACAACAGACAGACAACAGTCAACAACTTTTATTAGACAACACAACATCACCCTTTAAAGTTTAAACATCTTCTATGTTTCACTCACTCACTCTCTCACACACACACAAACATTTAGTTTGGTTATGATGATGTTAACGTTAAGACTGATGACAGTGGAAAGACCAGCTGACAATAACCAGCTACCACCACTAGTATTAGTGGAGCCACCACCGCCTTCCGAGAGCCATTCAACGCACCGGTCCATCGAGACACTGGTGGTGGTACTCTCGGTGATAACCATCGTGGTAGTGATAGCAGGGTTCATAGCAAGGTTATGTGGAGGAAGACATTATGGAGGTGATCAAGAAGTTGAAGGATGTTTAGAAAGCAGGTGCAGAAGCTGCCTTGATGCAGGTGTTTCATTTGCACCACCACCTCCGCCGCCGGTGGCGGTGGCAGTAGAAGCACCACCACCACCGTCGAAAGAAGAAGCAAAGAAGTGAAGAGAACGAGAATGGGTAAGAGTAGGAGTGATAGTAAACTGTGAGTGTATTTTTATAACTTTTTTTTTCAATTTTTATATTTTATATAGGGTTTATTGATTATACCTACATGTTTAATACATCATCAGTTCATCACATACATATAACTGTATAAGCATAATAAGATGCTCAAGTATTTGAATTTTTGTTTGATAATTTTATAAGATTAAGAGATGGACTGGAATAAATTTTAATACTTTTTAATAAGTTGCCTTTATATGTATTTGCAACTTTCGGTTTTTGTTTCTACGAGGATATGTTTTAGAAACCCGACGTGTTACGTGTCTTTCATCTAGTTAAACTATTGAATTATTCAATTAGACGATTCACACAAAAGCTCTCTTTTTATTAATCGGCTAACTCACGTGTCCACTTACCTACTTCTAAATCAAACATTTGTCCATTACCAGACTGACAGACCTAACCATTAACCTCATGGCAAGGCTGAAGGGGCGTACAAATTTTCATACACGTACCTTTACGTCGGTAGGCTACAAGCCTTTGGTAAGCGATAAACTATTTATTGGTTTGAACATAAAACATTGTTTTAAAGTGTAAATACATTAAAAAAATCACCAGTAACTATAATTAAATGTTTTGAAAATCTATAATTAACTTAAAATGTGTAATATTATGAATACTTTTAGATGACCACTAATGATTAAAGAGTAATACTGAATAAAGAACATCAATGGACTGAGGAATCCAATATGGACAAAACTGGTTACAAAATGCCGATATTTATATTTTCATAGATTTTAAAATTTTATTTTGAATATTCTTTGTGTAACATATTCCAATGTGTTATGTGTTGAATCGTTTAGCTTTAGTTTAGCAGTATAATATTTTCAATAAGTTCCGATGATATTTATTATGTACAATTGCATCATATTTTTATTCGAAAGAAAGTGAAAGTTTGAGTTGAAGGTCGCAATGTCACCTTTGTCATTAAATTACCTTGAGTTGTCGGTTTTATTCTTTGGTGTTAAAAAACAAGTTTGAGGATAAATTATTGAATACTCCGTATATATCATACTTGAATCCAGCCGTTATCTTGAATAAAGCGATTCAAGGTATAGCCTTTTGAAAGTGTGGAACAAACCGTTATAAATATTTGACTTCAATAGTTTAATTCCCATGTTTTGTACGAGTAATGCTCTAGATTATTCACCTCTAAAAATACTAATTACAACATCATGTGTATATCTCACGGTATAGTTTTATTCAAATATAATTTTATTTTCACAGTATAACTTTTAATATAAAACTACATGTACATAGCTAGCGTGTTAAATAAAACTGACCTTTTGTTTTTATCTATGTTATGATCCGAATAAAATGAGTTAAAAATGTAAATATACGACAGGAAGTTATTCAGGTGACGTAAGTAAATATTCTCTCCTTCCAAACAAATTACATCTTTTAACACGTTCTTTAAGCTACTAAAAAGTTACACGTCTAATATTGACATCCATGGGATAAAATCTTATCCATCTTTTTGATGTACACCAACAGGTCAAAACTCTTTAATATCCAAACAAATTAGTAGTAGGATATAAATATAGTTATGTGCACTTAAATATAGAATCACACTTCTATCTTTCAACTACTTTTACTTATCGAAATTATGGTGAACACTTGTTAATTGTAACATGGATAATATAATCAAGTATACATATTGTATCTAGTAATGCGTATGACATATGCAAGACTAACATTAACAAGATTATCACTAGCATTTAACAGATCAACTTTTTGTTTAATCAAAAACCTTTTCATTAGGACATAGCTATGGATCACATAGGGAAACAAAAAATGTAGTTCGAACGATACGCATATACCTGCAAAAATAGTTCACATTTAGCTCCACTATAATGAGAGAAGAATTTTTCGTGTGAACAGGCTATGCCGTAAAAATTTGTGTTTAAGAAAACGACGGTGAGAATGTACATTGTTAAGAAGGGAAGAATAACGGTCGTTCTCTTATGATAGTAATGGGTATCTATACTTAGACATGTTCAAAACGGTTTGGGACTAGGAACCGAACCGGTTCCTAACCGGTTCCTATATTCAAAACCCTCAATTAAACCGGTTCCAGGCTCGAACCGGTTAGGGAACCGAACCGGTTCTCCCACCCTCGGACCCCTAACCTATCTAATCGGTTCTTACCGGTTCCTAAACCGGTTCCTGTACCGTAACCGGTTCCAACCGGTTACAGTGTAAAATTTTTTTTTTTTTTCGTTTTTCGTTTGCGATTTGGATTATAAACTACGATTCGTATTTGTATAACATGAAAAATAAAAAAAACAATTAACATAAAAATAAATATAAAGTTGTGACATGTTTTAAAATCTTCAAAAACAAACTAACAAAACATTAAACTTATAAATATAAAGTTGTGACATATTATTTCTAGAAAAGCCTTCTTGTTCGTCGTAATTATTGAGCGGCGACTTCTTCCTCGTAATTACTTGTAGAAATGCTTTCTTGTTCGTCGTGCACTCGAACATCAAGTGGTGTTTCATCTTCGAGAGTGGTTACGTGTTGAATACGATCGATTGAGTCAAAGTGATCCTTTAAGCAAATGCACATCTCCACCGACTCCGAATTTAGTCTTGTTCTTCTCACCGATATTACCCTGCCACTAAGAGAAAAAGCGGATTCCGAAGCTACCGTAGAAGCTTGGACGGTTAGTAAATCACGGGCCATGGTGGCAAGAATCGGAAACTCGGTTTCCTTTACCTTCCACCAAGCCAAAACATCAAAAGTGCCATATTCCTCTTCGGATAAACCGGTAGAGTAATCATTTGCACTATACCTTCCTAGTTCGCTTGAAGGGGTGTTACCCCTTTGTTTTTTAGCCGTTACGTTGCGAACGGTGTTCATAAGGCTAATCATGGGATCTCGTACTCTAGTAGCACTTGAACTTGATGAAGACCCCCCCCCCCCCGGCATAGGCATGTGTATGTTTGACCCATATTTATTTAAATAAAAGTCATACATAAATTTAAAATTCAAGTTAAAATCATTTTTTGCCACTGTTGAAAAGTTTGGGTCAACTTCATGCATATCTAAGGCTGAAAAAATTTCGTCTATCACACATTCAACCCCCGTAACATTTAACATTGGGTTTAAAGCGGCGGCGCAAGTAAAAACCGGTGGCAATTCAAGAAAGTATTTTTTTAATTTAAACTTCATTGGTAATATGATGTTTGAAAACATTGGACTTTTATTTTCAAATTATTTAAGATTGTTAACGATTAAAAATAACTCCGAAAGAACCAAGGGACTTATCGGATAATACGTTCCCGATAGTTTCGTAGTTGATGTTTTAAAAACTTCAAGAAAAGTCGATAAGTCATTGATAATTTCCCATTTCTCATTTGAAAAGGGGATTGCCAAATCATTTTCGGCAATACTAGAATGAAACATTTGTAAAGTTTCTCTTTGTTTCAAAGCACTTTGAAACATTATGCAAGTGGAATTCCATCGATGAGGTACATCCCAATTAGCTCCCAAAGATTTTCTTCCCGTATCTTTACAAAATTTTCTATATTCCATTTGTCTTTTTTTACTTTTCTTAAAAACTTCATGTATCATTAGTCTAAAATCGTTTATAACCGATGTAACCTCATCCGAAGCAAGTCCGTCTTGCACGATTAAATTAATGATATGTGCAACACACCTTGAGTGAAAAAATACACCATTGCAAATCGGCGTATATTTTAATTTTAATTTATCAACCGCCGATGTATTATTCGACGCGTTATCAAATGCCATTGAAAATATTTTATTTTCTAGTTTATAAGTTTTTATAACATAATCTAAAATTTCAAACAAATTATCTCCCGTATGTGGATACTCAAAGAGTTCGAAAGCAATGGTGCGTTTCATCATTTCCCACGATGACGGGTCTACCCAATGAGCGGTGACACAAAGATAAGATTCGGGTAGACCATGTGGAGCCGACCAAACATCACTAGTTAAGTTTATTCCCGTATTTATATTTTCAAAATATGCAATTAGTACCTCTTTGGCCTTCTTCCACAATTTTAAACAATAACGTTTAAGAGTATGACGACTTACGTGAGTGTATTGTGGTTGAAGCGTATCTCGAATCATGGCGGTTAAGCGAGGGTTGTCGAAGTGGCTAAACGGCAAAGCTTCTTGAATCACAAACTTCGCCATACGATCTTGAACTCGATCAATTTGGTATGTAAATATTCCGCCTTCACTATCCATTTGCGTTTGTTGCGAATCGACGTTCTTTTTCAACGCCTTGCAATACGGTTTTTCGATGTGTTTCTTCAAATTTGAATTCGAAAGTGGGTTTAAATAAATCCCACAAAACTTGCACCGAGCCTTGAATGAATGGTTACTCAATTCAACCAAATCCCAATTGCACCAAATCTCTTGATTACGATTATGAGGTACAATACGTACGAAACTTGGTTTGGCGTTGGAACCTTGACCAACCGGTGATTGTGAGGCAGCCATAACAACAAATATGAATATAGAAGAAGAGAAAACAAGAGATTAGAGAACTCAAAACGTTGTAATAGCGTTTTTTTGTATTTTTTTGCGTTCGGGTTTGCGTTTTGAGTGTTGTGATGAACCCATGACACCAAATACCTATTTATACTAGTAGTGGGGTGCTTGGGGGAGCCAAAAAACGGCTATTTTTGACCCCAACGGTCAAAAAACGGCCAAAAAAAAACGATTTCCAACGGCTATATTCGATCCAACGGCTAGAACCGGTTAGGAACCGGTTCCGGATGGTTCGGTTCCAGAACCGGTTCCGGTTCCTACCCGCCCACACTCAGAAATGCAAGAACCGGTCATGGATCATCGGGTTGAATCAGATAGGGTCCGGTTCCTGTTCGGGTCCGGTTCGGGTCCGGTTCGGGTCCACCGGTTTGGTTCCAGGAACCGGTTTCGTTGTGTGGCATATGTGACATACTCTCTTTTGAAGTCTATTATTGGCGCAGAGCCTTGGCCATGGTAATGCACGATGCATCATTTGTCTTGGCTTAACTGATAACCTAGAGCAAAGTCTAGTTATTAAATTATGTTTTGATCATACGCATAAGTTATTCTGTTATTGCGTGCAACTTGAGCTACAAAGAAAAGTAAATCATTCACAGATCTAACACTTTCTCCAACATAACATTTCTTCCATACCCCAAACCCAAGCATCTTCTCCTACAACTCCCTCATTAGAGCCTTCTCCCAATCCCAATCTTTCTCACTCTTCAAAACCTTAATCACCAGAGGCCACCCAACCCCCAACACTTACAAACTCGCATTTGTCCTCAAATCTTGCTCCAATTATTCCATTCATCAAGGCTCTCAGCTTCATTCGCGTGTTATTCGATCTGGGTTTTCCTCGAATTCGTTCTTGCACTCTTCGTTGGTTACTTTCTATGCGAAATGTGAGAGTATTGGGTATGCGCGGAAGGTGTTCGACGAAATGCCTGAGAGAAGTTTGGTGGCTTGGAGTGCTATGATTGGTGGGTATGCTAAATTGGGCTTGTGTGATGAAGCTTTGGGTTTGTTTTCGGATATGCAGAAGACGGGGGTGGTCCCGGATGAAGTGACGATAGCGACTGTGGTGTCGGCTTGTGGCGGTTTGGGGGCGTTGGATGTTGGTAGGTGGGTGCATGCTTATGTTAAGAGGAGGAAGATTGTGGTTGATGTTAAGCTTGGTACGGCGTTGATTAATATGTATGCGAAGTGCGGGGAGCTCGATGATTGTCGGGTTTGCGATTCACAGGCTGGCAGAGGATGCTTTGAGCGTAGTTGCACGTATGGAAGAAGCTAAGGTATTGTAAACGAACCAGTTTCGTTACCGATACTTGGTTTTTTTTACAGGTGATTGAAATTTTCTTTTCAGGTGAAACCGAATCACGTAACATTCGTTGGTGTGTTACAAGCATGCGCCCATGGTCAGCTAGTCAACGAGGGTCAACGACACTGGGCTAAGTTACTCGAGTCAGGAATACAACCATCAATAGAGCATTATAGTTGCATGGTCGATCTATTTTGTCGGGCCAACTTATTTCAACAAGCCTACACATTCATAAAAAACATGCCCGTTGACCCTGACCCTGTAATCTGGAGAACGTTTCTCGTAGCCTGCAAGAGAAACAAGGATATCGAGAAAGGAGAGTTAGCCGGTCAACAACTGCTCGCGTTAGAACCGCTTAATCCCGATAATTACGCCCTTTTATCGAGCTTATATGCAGCTTGTTCACAATGGTCTAAAATGGGCCATTTAAGGAAACAAATGAAAGAAAACGGGCTCAAAACCGTTCCCGGATGTAGCTCCATAGTACTTGATGGAACCGTGCACGAGTTTGTGTTAGGGGATTGGTCTCACCCCGAGTCAAAGGACATAAAGGAAGCGTTGAGTGATATTATGAGACGGGTTGAGTTATCGGGCCACAAACCGGATGGCTCGGGCGTGCTTCATGATGTGGGTGATGAAGTGAAAGAAGAGGCTCTTTGTGAGCATAGTGAAAGGTTAGCTATCGCGTATGGGTTGATGAAGACTCGGGCCCCGGTGGTGATTCGGGTTGTGAAGAACCTTAGGGTTTGTGGGGATTGCCATGAAGTGACCAAGATTATTAGTAGGGTTTATGAGAGGGAAATTGTTGTTAGGGATAGAGTTAGGTTTCATAGATTTGTTGGTGGAGGTTGTTCTTGTAAGGATATTTGGTGAGTGGTTAGTGAATATTATTTGTTTGGCTGAATTAGAACTAATATATATTTGTAGTAAATTACTTATGATTTAGGAAATTCTTTTTCACAATAAAATTTGATACTTGTTTACTAGACCATATAATTAACTCACCTCTAAAAAAATAAAAGAAAAGAAAAAAACTTGTAATTGATTAGCCTGCTTTACATGATCCAATTTGCTAAAGAAACAAAATAAAAAGATGAAGAAAATACTGGCCCTAAGGATATGTAAACACATCCATATTTACAACCATAAATCCAATATCTTCACATCTTTGTTAAAACAAAAGAAAACCTCAATAAAGCACTTCAACGAAGGTCAATCTAAATCATTTCTTGTCATGTAGTCAGTAGTCTATCTTCCCTCATTGCCCAAGTTCAAAGATCCATTTTGGAACAATTTCAAGCTCAAATTATTATATCTTTCTCTCGAGTATTGTCGTGATGCTTTCCTCCAATCTGTTCCCGCCTTCATCATCGCGGTGAATTCTTCAAAACTAATCTTACCATCCTGCAATTATCAACCAATACAGAAAAAGTTAACACCTGCTACGGGGAAAAGACGAAGAGTGTGATAACAATATAGATTCAGGACATTTTTTTTTGTAATTATTAAAGTTAAAATCACAATCTGAAAATTACCATATACATAACGAACAAAAACTGTAATTTACTTTGGGATTTTTAAAATTTGAAGAAGTAAGAAAAAAAATGACCTTGTCAGTATCGACATCATGAATGATGGCAGAAATGACTTCTTCATTGTTGGCTTCATCATCTTCATCAGCTAAAGCTTCCCTTAACTCATCAATCTCTATGTAACCACTTTGGTTTTTATCGAAGAACGCAAACGCATCTTTAAGATGGTCATCATTCCCCATCTTTCTTAAATGAACAGAAATCGCAACAAATTCTCCATAGTTCAAGAATCCATCTTTGTCAACATCACCCTATATGCAACAAAATATGAACACCTATCAAGCCATTGACTAAAAGTCAAACGCTTCAATATGAACACTTGTTTGACCCGTCAGAGATAAAACATAACCAGAATTCAACCATTAATAAAACAACAGGTCAAAGTCAACTTAGGACGCTTACAGCTTCCATAAGTATTTGAACGTCTGCATCAGGGATTTGATGTCCAAGTTTCTGCAAGCCCACTTTCAGTTCAGTAATATTAATCTTCCCTTGCTTGTTTGTGTCCATCAAGTCAAACCCTTCCTTTATTCCCGCCACTTCCTCCGCAGACAAATGCTCAGCAATTACCTGGAACAAGATTATCGCATAACAACTTCAGATGAACCAAAAATATATATAGAAAAAAAATTGTGTAAAAAACACAACAATAATGTTCTTACTCTTAGAGCTCTCTTCTTAAGTTTGTTCATGACCGAGAATTGCTTTAGTCTTGCTTTAACGGTTTCACCTAAAGACACGTTTGGAGCCTTTTTTGCATTCTGTATCCATGGATGATCTGGACAAATTTTACAAAAAAGACAATAAAGTTCCAAACTTTAGAAACTTGACACAAACCCCAGGTAGATTTGATTGGTAAGTCTTTATACCTAGAACTTCTTGAGCGGAAAGTCTTAACTTTGGATCCAGATTGAGCATTTTCTTGACAAGATCCTTTGCAGCATCGGATACCTTGGGCCAAGGATCCCTCTTGAAATCCACAACGGATTTAATAATTGCTTGCGCGACACCTTGTTCAGTTTCTGGAATTAAAATGGCAACTAATATTTAAGTCATCACTTGAAAATTCAGTAAACAAAACCACTAAAAGGTTTAAGTTTCAATATTAAGCATAAACATTATGATAATATAGGATATCGATTAGCTTTGCGTTTTGAATTACATTGTGTAAAAAGTTAGTGTTGATCACACGGGTTGAGTTGGCGGTCAACACATATCTTTGAAAAAAGTCAAGATTTGTCGGTGCACTGACCTGCCCAAAATGGCGGGACGCCACAAAGCAATATGTATAAGATTACACCAGCGCTCCAAACATCAACTTCCGGGCCATAGTTTCTTTTCAGGACTTCGGGAGCCATGTAATATGGACTCCCAACAATTTCATTAAATCTTTCTCCTGTTAAATATTAAAATATTCTTTCATTCAATGCAGATAAATAGAGACGTAAAACAATAATGAAGTGCAATATATGGAATAAGACACGTCATGTTGAAAGTTTGCACCTGGTTTGAAGAAAACAGATAACCCGAAATCAATAGCTTTTAAGGCTGCAGTTTCTTTCTTGTTTGCAAACAAGAAGTTTTCGGGTTTAAGATCACGGTGCATAACGCCATGCTTGTGGCACATCTGCAATAAAATAAAGAAATTGAAAAAATATCATTATTTTAATACTAATCGTACAACATCTTTTGTTGCAGACCAACAATCATTTTTGTGAAATACAAAAATAAACACTACATTTCGTAAGAACAAGTGGTCTTAGGTAGATTTCAGAGAAGTTAAAAGCATATAGATTTTTTGTATATATAGAGCTAAACCTGTATGCTACACTAAATTTATTTTTGAACGAAAAATACATAATCTAGCTTTATAATTTACTAAAATCAGCTGCTCCCTAGGGGTGTAAACGAGCCAAGCCGCTCATGAGCTACTCGTGATCAGCTCGCTTAGCTCGAACCAAACCAAGCTCAAAAGAGCTCCAGCCCACGCCTACTAATAAGCTCATTTAATAAATGAGCTCGAGCCCAAGCTTCACTTATCAAGCTCGAGAGTCGAGTCACTTTAAAGTTTAAACTAACTATTGCAACTTCATATAATCATAACAACATAATCTATCAAAAAAGGCAAAAAAAAAACAATAAAGACAAATCATTTCAATAAAACAAACTCACCTGAATAACCTCAACAATAGTCTTGGTCACACCAGCAGCCGCCCTCTCAGTGTAATGTCCTCTAGCAACAATCCGATCAAACAACTCCCCGCCCTCACACAACTCCATAACCAAATGCACCGCATCATCATCCTCATAAGTATCCTTCAAGCTCACAATATTAGGATGAGGTGGCATATGCTTCATAATCTAAACTTCCCTCTTCACATCTTCAATATCCACTCGAGTTCTCAGCTTCTTTTTAGATATGGATTTACACGCGTAAACTTCACCCATCGCTTTATCGGTACACATGTAAGTAATCCCAAATTCCCCTCTACCCATCTCCTTGCCAAGTACATATGCTTTCTCAATCTCATTTCCAGTTGGGTTATCCAAAACAGTTATTTTAAAACCACCATTAGCAGATGGAGTAGACCCACCATAATCTAATGAAAACGGGTTCGGTTTGTTTTTCCCCCTTTTCTTCTCCTCACTGGTGGAAGGTGTAGCACAACAATTACCCATGTAACCCGAGCTTCAAAATCAAAACTTTTCAATATTTGTGTGCTCTAATTTCTAATTTCTGCAACAAAAAGGTTAATACTTGAAGCTTTTTGGATCTTCATCCAAATGGGTCTTATAGATTTCAGTAATTTATAATATCTGAAGCAAAAAAACAATAAATCTTGAAGTTTTTTGGATCTTTATCCAAATGGGTATAATAGATTTCAGTAATTTATAATCTCTGAAGCAAAAAAATTAAATCTTGAAGCTTTTTGTATCCTTATCCAAATGGGTATTATAAATTTCAGTAATTTATAATCTCTGAAGCAAAAAAAATAAATCTTGAAGCTTTTTGAATCCTTATCCAAATGGGTGTTATAGATTTCAGTAATTTATAATCTCTGAAGCATAAAAATTAAATCTTGAAGCTTTTTGGATCCTTATCCAAATGGGTGTTATAAATTTTAGTAATTTATAATCTCTAAGGCAAAAATAATTAAATCTTGAAGCCTTTTAGATCCTTATCCAAATGGGTGTTAGAGATTTCAGTAATATATAATCTCTGAAGCATAAAAATTAAATCTTTAAGCTTTTTGGATATTGAATCCAAATGGGTGTTGAAGATTTCAGTGAATAAATTAACAGCAGCACAAACCCTAAAATGAACAGTTGAAATTAAAGATCAGGAAAGAAAAAAGGTACCTTGAAATGGATAGATCTTGTGGTTGTGGAAGTTAAAGTTGTAACCCTGATATGGGTTTTATCTGATGGTACTTTTTAGCACAAAAGTGATGAAGTTGGAGATTGGCCCGTGATTCTTGGGAGATGTGAGTGGTGAGTTATGGAAATTAAAGGGTTTTGAGGGGTTGAAGAAGAACATACCGACAGTTAACATTTAACTTTTAGGGGCTGCTTCTTTGGTTAAAAAAACTAAAATGCAAATAAAGTTTCTCTTTTTTTAAATAACTATTATGAAACTCGCGTGATGATGTGGCGGCAACAGTTTGTAATGTGATACTTGTTTATGTTAGTTTATCAATCATCTCGTGATATAGTGTACAGTACTTATACGTATGTTAGTTTTCTTAATCGTGTAATATATTACAAAAGCTTATTGCATTGATTGTTTAATTAGTTCGGTTGATACATGTATATAGGGCTGTAAACGAGTTGAGCCAAGCTGGGGGAAGCTCGAGCTCGACTCGAATACATGTTAAGCTAGCTCGGATCAAGCTCGAAACTTTAAGCGAGCTAAACATGGGAGTTTGATCTTGGCTCATTCATAAATCGAGCCAGCTCGGCTCAACTCGAAATGGCTCAAACTTTTTCTTTGAGTTGTTTATGGCTTTTTCATTAGTTTGAACTTAGCTATAAGATCTTATTTTTGAATTAATTGTTATGACCATTATTTATAGAGACCATTCAAGGATGCAAAGGTTTAGATGTAGAAAAGTAGATTTGAGAGTTAACTTATGGGGGGATGCAAAGGAAACATGAAAAATAATATGAGAGAAACATGTTTCGAACTTGGGAAGAGAAACGGTATTGCGTGAACCAGTGTTGAGAAGTAGCAAGCCAAATGCGCCAAAACATTATATTAAAATGTTAGATATATAAACTAAATACTCTACATGAGTAAGATTATCGAGCTATCGAGCCGAGCCATCCCTGGCTCAAGCTCGAAAATGTTCGATTACAAAACGAACAAACTCGGCTTGGCTCGATTTCTAATCGAGATTTTTTCCAAGCTTCGGGCGAGCCATAGGGTTTATAGACACCCATATACCACCAAAAGAATTACAACTCATATCCAAAATAATATTAGTTGGAGTTTATTTTATTCTTTTGATTTTGTATGTGTTTAAACATTTTATGGTTTATAGTTTCATATATAAGTTGTACTTTAATATTGTATTGACTTGTAAAATATAATCTGCACATCGATTTTGAAATTTTTTTATATCTAAACGTCGACAAAAATAAGCACGTCGTAATGGTAGGTTCGGTTTCTAAAAAACATAATGTATTTAAAGATATAAAGGGAAACAAAAATTATAAATAAATTTGTCATATTTTTTGGATAAAGATGAGAGGTTAAATGAGTAACAATTCTCTAATATAACAAAAGTTATCTAAAGTTTAAGGGTAATCATTGTAAGAGAAAAGTGAATGCGGTGTTGTTAAGCGTGTAAGCTTACACGCGAAACTAATCAAAACTACATAGTTTTGATTAAATTTCCCTAAAATCCTTTTGAAGTAAATGCTCTTCCAAAATTGTTCTTTCTCCCTTTGTTTCAAAGATTTCAGTTGTCCATTGTCTGCTTAAAATCAATTCAATCTTTAACCAAAAAATCTTGTTTTTAAAATAATTTCCTTTCTTTTTCCCTTTCCTCTCTTCACTGTCGAATTTCACTTTAAATGATGTACAAATCCATGGTATATAGATCACAACCGAAAGTATTACTCATAAATCTTTGAGATTTGTTTATGGTTGCTTTAAACTAAATGGTGCTTTTGATTTTGTGAAGAATTGCAACAACTTAACTAGAATTATGAAATAATTATATCCAACTAATTTCAATTGTAAGTGGTACTTGTGGTATCGTGAAGAATTGCATAATCTTACTCCAATATAACATGTCTATCAATAGAGTATTTATTTTAATGGAATTAGGATTAGATAGGACTAGTCAGTCGATGACCAAGAAGAGGAAGACACACCGTGAAGTTAGAATCAAGTTTGGAGCGGTATGGACCATCTAACTCAGCAGTAAGTGCATTAATTTCTTAATAAACTTGTGCTCGGTTGGCCTAAGGATTGAAACGATTTTAACTAGACAATGAGCAGATTTAATTTTTGATAGAAAGGGAGAAAGAACAATTCTGGAAGACTAGAAGAGCGTGATTTTACGCATAAGCTTTGATTGGTTTTAAGGAATTCTGGAAGACTACGTAGTTTTGATTGGTTTAACTTGTAAGCTTAAAAGCCTAACAACACTGTATTCACTTTTCCCTTATAGTAAATATTGAATGAGAATGAAAATGTATTTATATAGTTGCATACCTAAGTTGTACTTTAATGCTTCATTAACTTGTACATTATAATCTATACATCCATTTTGAAAAATATTTATATCAAAACGTCGACAAAAATAAGTACGTCGTAATGATAGGTTTGGTTTTTTATAACGACACATTATATTTAAAGATATAGACAAAAACAAACAAATAAATTAATTTGTCATTTTTTTGGTTAAATATGTGGGGTTAAATGTGTAACTATTCTTAAATATTACAAAAATTATCTAAAGTTTAAGGGTAATTATTATAAGTATAGAATGAAAATGAAAAAATATGGTTAGTGAGTGTTGTGTACATACCAAAATGCCATCAAGAATTTAAAATTATAAGCATTCAAAGTTGTACATGTTGCATAATAGTTTGGACCTCTTAAAAATTAAGAGGTCATTGAGACTCTCTTTATATATAGTATATATTATTTACAAAACTAATCCATTGATTAACAAAAATGTCAATCAAAAACTATATGGCTTAGTGGTATCCTAAACTAACCCAGTTCGCTGAGCTATAGGGCTTTAAAAGGGGCGCTATGAATGAGGGGTGATACATCACCAGATGTCTATTACTTGTTTGTTTGAAAGTTCAAACAAGTTCAGATAGAATGCTTTGTAGATGCTCCAAGTTATTTTCACTTTCATTTATTTGGAGAGGATGTGTGAGGGTGACCTGCCACTTGAACATTGTGTCCATCTTATGTGAGGCCTTGCATGAACATGGGTGGCAAAAAGATGAGTTTAGGTGGAGTATTAGTAATCACAGTCCCGTGTCAAGTTGTAAAGACGTGTGCCACACCCAGCTAAGGATGGCAAAGAAATTCAAACCCAACCCGAAAGTTTTGAGACAGGTATTACCTGTCCCCTAGGGTACGAGATGGGCTTGGGAAGGGTATGCGATTTGTAATATGCCGATCACCCGACGCGATTACCCAATAACATAACACTATTTACCGAATTATATACCCGAGCAATCTAACATATATATATATATATATATATATATATATATATAGGATGATTTCTTTTGAGAACCGCTTTGAGTTTTAAGAACTCGAAAGAACTTAACGTAACGACTTTTTTTTAATTTTTTTACACATGCGTAATACGTAAGTGTAAGTAATGTACAAAAAATTACCGTAATTTTTTACACAGCGAATCGACTTATTGCACATGTGTAACTAACATTTAAACTTGTGTAATCATCAAAAATACTTATTCTCTCTCTTGATTCATTTTTTAAACAAATTTAATCTCAGCCACATATTCTAACTCATTTAATTAAATGTGTTGTCCAAAATTGAGTTCTTATAATTCTTACAACTCATCAAATTCTCAAAATATCTCTCCCCTATATATATAACTAGGATAGTACCCGTGTTACACACGGGTTGACATTAGATATGTAACAAAATGTATCTAAAACTACCATACAATATCATAATATATATATATATATATATATATATATATATATATAAACAACCATAATATATCATCAAAATTATAACCCAAAAGATATAATATTTATCTATATTGGAGATACAGATAATAAGATAGTCTACATAAACAGTTAATAATTACACAAACTTAAGTTTATAATATATAAAAGTCATTACAACTAATTAGATGTTAACGTTGCTACACAAACATGATGGTCAAAATTTGCAATTTCAAACAAAATCATCAGTACCTAAAACCTGAAAAAGAAAAACAAAATATGGAAGTCAATTAACTATTTAACTCAAATGTGACTAACATATATCATAAAGACTTCATGTAAACATAAATATGTAAATACTTTTGTTGTAACACACACAAAATGTTTATATGTAACACAAGTTTATATAAATAACAAAAATAAATAAAACTGGTTATAAAAAATTAAAAACTTTTGAAACTATTATATTATTGAAAGAATCATACTAACCATAAACTCTAAAACAAAAGAAGATATAAACATGTGAGGTAAACTTACCAACCATCAGCTTCATCAACAATCCAACAAAAAACCAAACTGCCATCACAACCTACGACACCAAAAAAGCGATTTTAACAGTTTATTGTACGTTTTTATATATTAATGTAATAACATAAACAAACAAACATTGCAATCAATAAATTAAAGAATTAAACTAATTAAGTAAATAAACACATTATTGAATAACTGTCACCTTAAACTTCAACATCAGATTCAAAGGAACTATGAAGATCATCAAAATCGGATTCATAGTTTTGACACTCTAAAAGCCATTTAACCTTCTCACCGACCTCCTCTTTCAAATCAAAATGTGCCCTGTGTTTTCTCTCATTCGAAAGCTTCAACTGATCCAAATCTCTTAAAAGATAAAGATCATTTGATTGCAATATTGATCTTGGCTTCACAGTCTTTTGTTGCCCATTCACATACTTAATAACAAACAAATTCTGAAAAGGATAAAAAAACCATTGACTCACATTGACAACCGGAAGAACCTCTTGATCATGTTGTACAATATCCTCTCGAATAGCATTCATCAGTGAGTTCTCTTCATCAGATAGAACAACTTTTCGATTCCCGGCTGCGTATATTTGATACTTCTTGAGAATATCAAAAGACAAAACAGAGTAGATGTTATGCTTGTGAATTACCGAGCGATCATTGATAATGAACTCATATCAATTGTTATCGGAGCAAAACTTTCAGTTAACAATTGTCGACATTGTGGACGAAAATGAAAAACTGATTGTATTTGATTGTCTGATTAAAGAAATTAGGGTGTGATTATTCATCTTCAAAAACCGTATAAATTAATCAAAAATAATGGCGGTTATTGAATCCATAAAACTAATTATTAACCCTATACTTTTAGACTATTTATCAACATTATACCTATATTTTGTTTATTTTTTAAATCTGGGAAATAGATAAGATATACAATATATATCAAATAAATTATAATTAAAAACATACATGTTTAATAATTTATACTATAAATACAAGATAAAAAAAGATACATAAAAAATGTATATAAACTACCATACAATATCATAATATATATATATATATATATATATAAACAAAAATAATATATCATTAAATTTAGAACCCAAAAAGATATAATATTTATCTATATTGGAGATATAGTTAATAAGATAGTCTACATAAACTGTTAATAATTACACAAACTTAAGTTTATAATAAAAGTCATTACAACTAATTAGATGTTAACGTTGCTATACCAACATGATAGGCAAAATTTGCAACCTAAAACAAAATCATCAGTACCTAAAACCGGTTTGATATTAGATATATAACACAATGTATATAAACTAACATACAATATAATAATATATAACGAAATATAAACATTCAAAATTTATTAACATATAATGCTATATAAACATTCATAAACATCCACAAAAAGAAGTACACCAAACCATTGTCTAAATAATCACCTAATAGAAACAAACGATTCATTGTCTTATCAACCACATTAAACCATTAGATTTTTACATTAATTGAACAGGATGACCTTGAAAACTTCCGTCCAAAACAAAACCATGCACCTTAACCACCTGGAAAATATAAAAAAACCATGGAACGTTATTAAGAATTAAACCAAAAAGTTAATATATATATATAATGAATGGATGATATCTACAATATGTAGCTACTATGTTGAGGTCAAAAGAAAATAAAACAATTTTATAACCTAAGTTTATAACCAGAAACAAAAAAAAATTATTCAAATTGGTAATTACAAATCAAAGTATATTGAAAATATAATATTAGAGAGATAAACATATTAAAAGTAATCACTAATACCAAATAATTAAAAATCTAATACTGTTAATACAATCTTCATGCTAACACAAAATAAATATAAACATAAAAGGTATAATCTAAAAGAAAATATAAACATGTGGATTTTAAGTTTACCAAAAATGAACTTACATCACAACCCACCAAAAACCGCAAACTGTCATAACAACCTGACAAAACAAAAAACAAACTGTTATAGGTGTGTATTGTACTTTTTTAAAAGCCTATGTATATGACGTAAACTACTAACATAAAGTAAAAAAGCAAAGTAAAAAATAAAGTCAAAAATTATATTTATCAAAAATCTAACTACATATGTGATCTGATTTACCTTAAACATCTGAAGAAGAACCAAAATAGCTTTGAAGATCATCAAAATCGGATTCATAATTTTGACAACCTAACAGCCATTTAACCTTCTCAGCCACCTCATTCTCCAAATCCAAATGTGCTCTTGCTTTAAAAACGTTTGAAAGCTTCAAGAAATCTAAATCTCTTAAAAGAAAAATGTCATTCGATTGCAATATGGACTTCGGATTAACAGTCTTTTGCTGACCATTCACATATTTGATAACAACATTATTTTGCATAGGATAATAAAACCACTCCCTAACATTGACAAAAGGAAGTAGATATTGTTCATGTTGAAAAATCTCTTAATTTAGAACATTCAATAGTTCTCTCTCTTCGTCGTTAATAACTTGTTTGCGGTTTCCGTATCCTATTATTTGGTACTTAAACGGAATGCTAAAAGACATAACTGATTCGATAGAGGGCTTATGGATTGTAGACAAATCACTAAGAATAAACTGATAATTATTGGTTTCGGATGAAAATTTCCAAGAAACAATTGTTGTCATTGTTGAAGATAATGGGAGAGATGAAGTTTTCTAAGAAACTGATTATTGAATAAGTTATAGTTATTGTTTATCTTCCAAAGAGTCTTTATTTAATTAATAATAAAAATGACGGTTTATTGAATCCATAAAACTCATGATTATCCCTATATTCAAGAAACTATTGATGAAAATTTAACCTATTCTCCTATTTATTAAATGTAGTAAATTGATAAGATATAAATGTACATAACATATATTTCGGATATATATATATATATATATATATAAATTAGTATAATATTTAGCTATAAATAAAAGTCTATAAAATTAAATTTCAAAAACATAAAAGATATACTACAAAAACCATAAACAACTAAACATAATTGAACATACAAACATGTCCCTATAGTTAAACAAAACATTATAAACATTATAATAATACAATCCTTTTATTAAAAAACCTTAAACATATTTAAAAAGATACAAACGTAAACAAAAAAGTATTGTCAAAAAATTTATACAAGGTTTCCAAAGATTTCCTTATACACAACATTTTTGGTTTCACTAATCAATTTGGATTCCTTATCTAATAAAACAATCTTAATACCTTCGTGAGTCTTCACTTTAGACAAAGCAACATAAAGCTGGCCATGGGTAAAAATCGGGTCTTTTAAATACAATCCAACACGCGATAAAGATTGTCCTTGACTTTTATTAATAGTCATTGCAAAACAAACCGATATAGGAAACTGTCTCCTTTTTAACTTGAAGGGAAGCTTCTTATCAGACAGTGTAAGACTTATTCTGTTAAGTAAAGTACGAAATCCAATATTTGTACCAGAAACAACCTTAGCTTCAATGACGCGTTTACCCAAACTAACAACTTGTAGTCGAGTTCCATTGCACAACCCTTTTTTCTAATTAATATTCCGTAGTAACATAATAGGAACTCCAACCTTAAGTAACAAACGATGATTTGGCATTCCGGACATCTTTATACCATTAAGAAAATCAGGAGAGTACAACACGGGATCAAAATCCTCAGATACACTTTCAACCTCGTCGATGCTATCTGAACTTAAGTACTCCATTTCTTGACCAGGAAAATACGCTAAAATACGATCATTAATCTCTTGAACAACATCATTTAATGGAGCAAGCAAAGCCCGTTCTTAAAAGTAGGTAAGATCATTAAACCTATCTAACATATAAGGATAAACAAAGTCTATCAAATCAGACATAGGATCAAGGGAATCTTTCATTAAAAGATCCTCTGGAATTGTTATAGTGGCTTCACCATCATTAGGACCACCAAGATTACCTTGACCAATATCCAACAACCAATCAGCAAATTGTTTAATCTCTAAAAGTATTTCACATTTGAGAACCAACGGTCAACCTCATGTTCTTGGTTGATTTCAAAACCTTACAATTTGACCATATGTAAGAAGAACTAATTGTGGCGTTCACACAATCGTTTCTTATTCCATTCTGTACAACAGGATAAATCTGTCTGAAATCATCACCAAGAACAACTACCTTACCTCCAAACAATGATCCAGAAGTGTTGCCCAAATCAACGTTCATAACATCTTTTAGGGTTCTGTCCAATGCTTCGAATGCATGTTTATGAATCATGGGAGCTTAATCCCAAATTATTAATGATGTTTTTTTAAATAACTCAGAAACATCTGTATTACCCTTAACCTGAAAATGTTGAATATGTTTAAATTATATTCATTAAAATAATTTAAAAACATACATTTAAATGTGAAATAATATAGACTTAATGAAATTTATAGTTACCTAACATTGGGAGTCCTCGGTAAGATTGATTGTAATAAGGAATCTGGAATGAGCCGTTCTACCGCCTTCTAATAACAAAGATGCTATTCCACTTGAAGCAACATTAAGAACAATTTCTCCCTTTGACCGAATTGAGGCAGATAAGGTTTTCCATAAGTATGTTTTGCCGGTACCGCCGTAACCATACACGAAAAAAACACCACCTTTTTTACGTTTCACGGAGTTGAATATTTCGTTGTAAACGCTTTTTTGTTCATCAGTTATAGATGTGTACAAAAGCTTAAAATCATTTGACAAAGAATCCTTATCATAAGATAATTCTTCCATCATAAGAGGATTCATTGACGTAGAAACAGATTCCCGATCCGGAAAAGGCATGTCTGAAAACCTACGTAGAGATGAATTGTTGTATACCAAAATATCCTCAATCTGAAGTAATGCCAAGTTCTTCAATTGATCGTCACTAAGAGACAAACCTGAAAAAAAAAATCTACCTTAAACCAAACTAAAAAAAGACAAGTTCACACATATAACAAAACTAACCTGGATTCTTGTGTTTCTTTTGTTGATGATAAAGAATCCTGTCGACTAAAATTTGCCATGTATTATCCCATACGTAATCTGGTCTTCATAAGGACGATGTTATAAGCATTGTTGCAAACAAATTTCTTAAATAATATCCGTTTGCGGTATGGCTTGCTTCCTCAATTGCTTCTATTCCTTATCATCGTCTAAAAGCCCTCTTTTGTAACAGGCATCTCTAAAAGAATCACAAACAAAACCATCTACTGTTCGAATATCTTCAAAACTTTTCGGTTCTTTAACCTTGTTTAAAAGAATTCTTAAGTAGTATGCCTCGTCAAATGATGCGGGAACGGCATGAATTCTACCAATAGCAAACCCACTGTGTCTTTCTACCCATTTGGGTGGTGATGTTTTTTTCCATACAAACTGTGTTGGAAACTCAGCATATGATAGCCTCCTTGCATGCTCGTAGTTCCTATTAGCTTCCATCCAACCATAAACATTGAAACTGAATTGGAAGTCTTGGTAAGAACATCGTCAATATCTTCCTCAGAGCCATAAATTATCTGTTGTTGACCAGGTAAATGAAAAGGAAGTCTCGTAACAGCCGGGACCTTGTAATGAACATCAAAAGCAAATATCTTCCAAGCAGCCTCACATGCAGAAAGATATCTACAATCGTAAAAAGCTTTAATCTCATCTACTTGAGGATCTTCATTGTCGTCGGTGTTATTTTGGACAAGGGAAATTGTAGCTCGATCTGGACCCTTATTCATATATTTAAACAGATACTTGATTGATCCTTCTTGATTGCACCACTCGACGTTTATATGTGCTTGAAACTTTCGTAAAAGAATTTTGTTGTAAGGCACAACACTTCTATTATCTAGAATTATACCTTTCTTAACGACATAACGCCCATTGTCTCTTCTTTTATAAAGCAGAAAACCGTTGGAATCTATACTTGTCTCATTTTGAAATCGTTTTGGGAAATTTTTTGAACATTCTCTATCAATCATGCAGCTACAGCTCGGATTAGCCTCACCACAAGGACCATGAAGCATATGATCTGAAACAAGCTGGTATAGGTCTGGTTCAGTGACCTTGTCAGGAATTTCACTTGAAATAAAATTATCTATAAATAAAATTATCTATATGGGATGGATTGTGAATTTTATTCTCTGGAGCAATGAATAGGCAAATATGGGCATGAGGCAGACCACGTTTCTGAAATTCAATTTTGTAAACGGCTGCATTTGGAATCAAACAAATAAATTAGCAAGAATTAAATAAAATAAATATCTTTAACAAACAGTAAAGAAAATATTAAAAAAAATATTAGATAGGCAACCGAACCTGCTTTAATTTTTCCAAACAAAGCCTTATCCTTCATCAACTTAATCATTGAATCAAGCTTTATTTTGAATATCCGACATAGTATATCTGGCCTGTCTTCAGAATTTAAATTGGTATCCTTTAAAAAACGTTTTACTTCTGGCCAACCTGGATTGCACGTAATGGTTAAGAAAAAATCCGGATAACCGTACCATCTACAAAGACACATAGCGTCCAAGTAATTTTGCATCATATATCTACTTCTACCAGTAAAAGATGACGAAAGGATTACACGCTGCCCAGATGTTGAAGCATCTGAATTTCCTGCCGTCTTAAGGTTTCGAATGCTTTCATAGGTGTCAGACCTAAGTTCACTCTGTTTTCCACGTATAAAATGCAACCTTTGACTCTCAACCATGGTATATTCGTCAACCAAAAGCTGCTGAAAAAGCCTTCGTCCATTTAAGGATAGTTAGAATTTGTTAGGCCTGTCTTGTAACCTATATGCAAAGAACTTTCGCATAGTGCACTTCTTACGGGCAGCCGTAGACGAATGATCGACATTCCTGTGAGGAATGTCTACTTTATAACCATCCTCACCAAAAGGAAAAAGCAAAGGAAATTGTAGAGGACTATAAGAAGGATGAAGTTCACTAATTCGTCGAAGACCACCAGAACTGGAGTTAACTATAATATTTCTCTTGTCCATTGCGTCACCAAAATCTCCAACGATAAGAGCGGCAACCTCAGAGGCAGTTGGTAAGTTATAAGTCCTACCATCGTATTTCCTTGTTCCAACAATGCGAAGCTTCAAATCAGTCTAAGGATTTTCTTTAAAAGTATCACGTACCATACGATATGCCTGAACCAATGGATTTTGTGAGTCTTAACATTTCCTTGAGATAATTAATAATATAATTTTTCGTAATTGTTGGCATCTGAAGATGATTCACTGTAAGACAAACAAATAAAAATTAACATTAATATAAATGATATATATGATAAAACCGTAATTGTTTGAAAAATGAGAAACATATAATGTTTAAAAGTAAGCCTTACCCAAATACTTGTTGTCGGTTTGATATTTCGTTCTCCGTATCATAAATGTATAGTTAAGTAAACTGAGGTTTGTTATTTAGAAGAAGACTTCCTATAGAATGGTAGTTTTCTCCGCCAAGTCTAAACGTGTAAGGAGCGTTTCCTCTATTAATGGAATTGTCAATTTTTCCACCCATTGATGTAAAGGAGAACATCGAATTGAATCGTCTAATATTTTTTCAAAAAATACTTGCTTATAGGATCTTCGCCACGAAACAACTTTACATAACTTTCATGAGGTTGCTTTAAATCAGGAAGTTTAACATTTTCATTGCGACAAGATAAAGAGAACATTGTATCGGCAGTTCTTTTTCCTCTCCGAGATTCAACTTCCCACAAGCACGCGTTGCAAGACTCACATTTGAAACTTTGATCACCATGATCAACGTAATCTATAAAATAAATGAGACATATAAGTTTAAGACCAATATTTGTAATATTTAATGTAAAATTATATAATGTATTAAATAATAACCTGTTGATATGCCTTTGAAAACATCAACAACAAACTCAAAATCGTTTAACTGCTGCATAGGTATAGGAGTAGTATTGGTTGTTTTCCTTGGTCTTCCAACACGCCTTTTTGATGACGTACTTCCAGAGTTTATGTTGTTAGAAACAGAACCGCTCAAATTTGATGATGTATTAGGGATGATGTTAGATGAAATAACACAACCTGTTAAAAACAATATTTTATAACTAATAAAACAAAAATAGATTAATATTACAAATGTATGACTAAAAGGAAAAACATTTTACTTGAAGAAGACGGCATTGTTTGAGAAGCTTGGTTTAAGGAGTGCTTTAATTTATCACGTTTAGCATCTACAATTTTCTTTCTTTGTTTTCGATTTGAAGAATAAAAAGTACCAAGTTGCGTAGAGTTATTATCTGGAAATATATTTATAATATAAATATAATGAAAAATGAATAATGAAAATAGCAGTAGCTAGAGAATTAGAATACTTATGAATGACAAAAAGAGAAACGAACGTTGGTAGTTTGGGGAATTATTGTTTACGCTTGGTAGAGTTGACGGAGATAAGTTTTTCTTCCCTTTGTGAATTGTAGTAACACAACTCCTTTGAGCTTCATACTGTGTACGGGTTCTAGTGTTTGAATCTGCGTTTATAATAAGTCCAATAATGTCGTATAGATAAATTTACAAATATATTGTAAATATAATATATATAAAACTTACTTGAACCGTGTTTTGATGAATAGTTATTTGATGTGTAATTTTGAGACATACTAACAGGTGTATTGCTTAAAACGTTACCTAAATGGCCGATTTGAGGTTGACCTTTATTCAACAAACATAGGATACGAAAATATATTAATTCAAAGTAAATGAAAATATTAATATTACAAAACAACCAAATTAAAGATTGTTAAAATTAATATTAAAATGTTGACGCCTCGAGATTTTACCGTATTGATTGGAATGATATACTGGATATGAGTGTCCGTTAAAAAACCCCGTGATAGGTGGATTCGAATGAACATATTGAACATTATTTGACTGGGTTGAGTTGGAAACATCAGACAATGAGTCTCTTGAAATATTACCTACATAAAACATAAAGAATACTGTATAATTGAAGAAGTAATAGACTAAGTTGAAAGAAATATGAACAAAGAGTGAAATACCAGTTGGATCGTTGTTCTTGCTCTTTGAACTTGAGAGAACAGTTTTGCGTTTCTTAGAAGATGAAGACATGATTATACCAGTAATGGAAAAAAATGGTGGAAAATATGTGACAAATCGTGGAAAATGGTTAATATAGGAAAAAATTATGAAACATTATTTAAGTAATGTATAATATTAATTAAAACTGAATTAAAATGCCATTAATGTAATAAAATGGAAAGAATCTTAAATTACGGAATATTATATAAATTTCAATAATGAATATCTTTAGGAAATCTTAATAAAGCTTAATGTAAGTCAATGGTTTAATATTAATATATTTTGACCAGATTTTTAAAAAAAATATGAATAACATAAATTTTGTATAACCATAGGTTATGGTTACAAAGATTTTATTTATCATAATTATGGTAATGTTAAAAATATTTGTTATAAACATGAATGAATGAAATAAAAAACAATACATAAACAGATTATTTCTAAAGCAAATAAAATAAATAAAGATAATCGTTCTTACATTATAATTTTAATAAAGTCCAAATTAATAAAAATAAATACCAAAAAAAAACATCACAACTAAATAACTTTAAGAACAACCAAAGTAACATCATTCTTATAATAACGAATAACTAAAGTCTTGCCAAAACATAATTGATTGTTGATCACATAATTCTTCCATCCAATTAACGTAGAGTGACCCTTCTCTTTTTGTCCTCTGTTTTTAACTTTAAAGATGGTTTCATTGCCTAACAAACTCCCGAACTTAATTAAGCGGGTTGTTTTCAGATTCGCCAGTCTACCAACTTCAGCAGGTAGTCGCTAAAATATTAAAAACAAATTGCATTAGAAAGTTAATATGGTTAATTTAAATTTAAATGAACAGACTTATAACAAAAATATATTACAAACGTATAAAATTTATTACCATACGATATTCAATCTTCTTATGGAACTCTAAATAACAATTAGAGTTTTCAGCCTCATTATTAACACCATGATGTATAACGGGATTGTGAGAATAACCAACTACTGATTCACAATATGGAGACTCCACGGTATGTTCACCATTTGTATTGGAATTTGATAATCGATGAAAAATAATTGGTGGTAAATATGGAAACAATAAAGGAATACCGTTCTTGTTATACACTATAAAATCAACAGTAGACGTGTTGACATACTTTAACCAAAGAACGTCACCATCTCTCAAAGCCAAATCTTGAACCAACTGTTTCCAACCGTCACCAAATAAATAGTGTTTTTTATAAAATTTAAAATTTATCTCCCAAGAATGGCTATGATCAAATATGAACTTAATTACTCTGATTTGAAGAGCGTCTTGAAACTGGGATTCAATATTCTTCTTTGAAACAACCTGTTAGGAAAATAGGAAAAATATACTATATGTTAAAACCATTCTAATATACATGTTTCTAACACTGACTATTAATTAAAAAAAATTAAGAGAATTTTACCAATTTAGCATTCATTCTATTATGATCGTATAAAACAAATGCCTGTCGATGCAAAGTAGAATTTGCTTTCTTTGAAGGAGTTCTAACCAACCATTTAGTTTCACCTTCAATTAAAACAAAAATAACCCTCTCATAAGGACGAATCTTCAAAGAACACATTAGTTGGGTAACTCCATCACCCAAACAAACTTTTTTTTCATGCTTTTTTAACTCCACTATCGATGATCCTTTGTAATGAACAGTCTCAACTGTTTTTGGCAACAGGTTAACCATCAAAGAATTTTGCAAGATAAATTCTTTTGGAATTTCCTAATAACAAAATTCAGATTTACAAAATTAGATATTGAACGTTTAGACAAAATTATTATCATACAATTTTAAGAATACCTGAATAGGAAATTTCGGATCTTCGACAAGCATAAGAAAAGAAGTTGTCATTACAAAAATAATCTTTCTACATAAAAAAAAATAATATAAATTTAAAATATTAGTTATTAACGTATTAATCTAAGAAAAACAACTTATATAAAAATAGTTAAAAGAAATTAAGGGACTGATACATACTTCAATGATGGCTGGGAGAATGATAAAGAAGATGTTAAACCTAAAAGATGATTAGGGATTTATAACACTTTTTTAAATTATATTCTAACTTAGGTAACACCCGGCAATTTTTTTAAATTACATCTTCCCCAAATCGAGCGAATTAAGACGAACAAATTCTGGCCAGTCATGAACTCTAAACTTGTAATTACCATGATTATATTCAATGTGGATTCTAGTCATCACATCCTCACCATTTGGGTTTATCAACACCAACCTAGTCTCTTTATCTAATCCATTGTCACGTGCAAATTGAACAGGTAAACGCTGTAAAATATATAAACAAAAGTATTTAGTGTTTATAATAATACATGCTTGAATACAAAAAAAGTAAGTATACCTTAACAAACTTATGACATGGAAAAAAACTTACCAATCGATCCCTGATAACAACTTCAACAAAATTGTCATTGACATCCTCATCTCGAATCCAAACACGCTCACCTTCTATATCAACAACACCAAAGCTATCATCATCTAATAATAAAAACATATAAAAAAAGTTAAGAAGTAATTATATTTTGATAAAAAAATTATGTGAATATTGGGAAATTAACCTGAAACAGTAACAATGTCAACATTGTCCAAACCACCAACAATACTAATTCGTTGAACAAACTGTGTCTGTTCAACACCACGACTATCAAACACATATAACCTGAGAGTATTGGGATCAACCGGTAAAAACACAAGATAATCATTAACTTGTAAGTTAACATGCCTCGCTAAACTTGGCCATTCACCAACAAATGCATATCCAGGAATACTGTTTTTGACACTTTTAAACACAAGAGTCCATCTACTTCCATCAGCTGCAGAAACATTCCAGTTGGCAGATGACCTTCCACGATTCAGATATGAAAGATAAAGTACAAGCTGATCGTCTCTTAATTGCTGACATACAAATTTATAAAACATTGTTAAGAATACTGTAAAAGACAAATTTTAAGAAATAAACATATAAATATTTAAAAATTTAATTCTGACATATGAGTAAGAATAACAATATGCTTTAACATACCAACTTATTCATTGATGGATAAGAGACATAGACATCAAAAACCTTATGCTTCCAATCCAGATGTTCTGGAACATATAACAATCTCCACTCGTGTGGCTGATTGGGAAAGAAAAGAAAAACATCACCAAATCTGAAACCATTGTCTGTTACAAATGGGAACTATCCATTGCCAAATACATACTTATCATTGCTTAGATCAATATCAACACTCCACTCTTGATTTAGATGTGTAATCTTAACGGTCTCGTGGAGAGACTCATGAGGGAAAAGAAGCTTAAAATAATCTTTGGGAATTTTCTATAAAATACAACAGAAAGTAAATTAGCATAGATTAACCTAAAAATTTGAAGAACGTTATAATAACGACAACTTTTAACTTGTAGATACTGACCATATGTTCAACGAATGGTTGATTAAACACGGCTAATGCAGGATAAATCATCTGATTAATCAGTATTATTGGTAATTAGCTATACAGCAATAAAAACAAATATATGAAATTCAAGTAAATGGTGAACAAATATGTGTACTAATCAACAAAAATCTATTAATATAGAGTGTTTGGGAATAAAATCAAACAATAAATAGGGTTTAAGTAACCAACTTACCTTCAAAACACGGAAGAAAATTGAAAAGTTTTTTTGATATTAATCGGATAGTTGAAATAGAGTAAAAAGAATTTAAAATTGGTTATAAATCAAACCAAAAGTCGGTTTAACCCGGGTAAAAAAATGGTAAACGGGTTTCTTGAAAATATAAACATTATTTTTTAAACTTGGAATATAATATTATAACCTAGATATCATATCTATGGTATTTATATTGATCTTATCTTAAACTTTAATATTTGTAGAATTTAATTATATTATTTTAAGTCTATATTGAATACATTTGTTATAGTCAATATTGAATTATGTAATCCAAAATTTAAATAAATAAAATTTTAAAAACGTAAAATAATAAAATTAAAACTAAAATATACGAGTTGCAATAAACAAAAAAACCAAAATAAGTTAAAGGATAAATTCAAGAAATTAAAAACCACCATCATAAATAAGAAATGTATGTAAATAAAAGCAAAACCGAAACATAAAGTCTTCAAAAACACCACCAAAATGAAGTCTTAAAATATAAATAACACCGAACACACTCAGGTGTATTTATTATTAATTACTAAAACGTAAATAAAATAAAATCTTCAAGTCTTCAAAAACACCACCAAAATGAAGTCTTCAAGTCACTTCTCGACCTTCGGAGTAAGAAATTTAACACCGTCCTTGCTTGATCCAACAACGCTAGCCAACTCATAATCATCTTGAACATCACTTATCTTAGACTTAGTAGAAGAAAATCTCGATGGTTGATCATCCTCAAAAACATCCACAAGCTTACGCTTCAGTTTGTCATCTGAATCACTACTTGACATTTTGATCTCATTCACTTTCTTCATCAACCAAACGATAAGAAACTGGAGTCTTGTTATCCCCAAACTCAGAAATCTGTCCAAAAAAAAGGTGTAAACAATATAAAAACAAACCAAAAATCTCAAATAATGTAAAGTATATAGAAGTGGAAAAAACCTTTAAAGAAGCAGAACTTGTAGACTGAAGATCAGTTAAAGAATTTCCAAAAGTTAGGGATCCAGAATCAGAAGGCTACAAAATATAATAAAAAGAATTAAAACATAACGCAATAATGTAGTTGATACAAGTTAAAAGCCTATGAATTTACCACTATAAACTCTAGCATTAGTCTTTTCTCAATAGCATAAATTATTTCTTGATCGTCTGTTAGCTTTGATATACCGTATACCTCAACATTATTCATAAAATTGAAATCGGCAATCTCAACTTTAAAAGCAAACTTCTTTTCTAACAAACTGTTCAACTCCGTGGGAAATCCACTATGCCCAACATCATCCTAAAAATTTATAATATAAACATGTGTTACATAAACAGTGTTTTATATAAATAAAACATTAAGCAGTAGAATATGAATACAAAAAAACATAACCTCATCTTTAGTAGCAAGCAATTCAGATGCTGTTTTGTTGATAATAAGTTTGGCATCCCGATCAAAAAGGGTCAACGAAACAACACCACTGCCATCTTGAACTCTTAGCTTAATCTTAAACCTGAAATATTTTTTTTAATCAACAACATAGCAACATTTATTATTAAAATATATTTACATATACAATATAAAATATACCTAGGAGTAGGTGTAACACCCAAAGTGTTACATCTCTGATTCTTGCATTCATAAACATTTTCGTCTTCCACCACAGTCACGATCACCTTACGACTACAACTATTACAACTGACATAGTACCATTGTGAATCCGGACAAACCGCATTTATGGTCCCGAGTACTATAATACTCTTTGGCTGAAATAAATCAATAAAAAAAGATAACATAATGTTATGTTAAAGATATAAATTATAATTAGATATTATTATAAAAATATACCTGCAATATAGTGCAAATTTCACAAATGTTGAAAAATGATGTAGCCATCAGAAACTCTTCATCAAGAGTAGACATCAACTTTACAAGAATCGGCCTACGAACAACACCATCAACATTGACCTCTAAAAATTCAAACAAACTGCAAAACAAATTTATAATGATTTAGAAATGCAAAGGAAATAATTATTGAATAAACAAATAAAGAGATATATTAATAATATTACCGTGTTTTATAATCTTCAATCTCAGAAATACTATCATTGAGGAACACACGAGTAACATCAGATGCGTAGGAATTAGACACATACGGTTTCTCTAAAAATTTAAGCACAAGATAGTCATTATGATATTAAAATAAGAAAGTCTCCAATAAAAATTAATTAGATATTAAAAATAAAAAGCAAACCTTTATGGTATTTAACTCTACCAAATTGCATGAGAATAATCATATGTGATTCATCAAAATGGTCAACAACATACTTAGAGAACTGTGATACGTAATCACCCCAAAGAGTAACGTAAACACTGTCACCACTGTAAAAATCACAAATATTATAACAGAAATTTATAGTGTTCCACAATTAAGAAATATTAATACAAACTGACATATAAATAATGAAATACATCTACCTGATATCAGAAACCTCCATAGTTAATCTTGCATTTCTTTTTACATCTCTCAGATTAGAATTGTTATCTTTAAAACCATGAACAACATGTCCAATTATGTCTGGAAGACATGGGATTAAAGAATTAGAATTACAAAAAATGTTGATAAATAAAAATAAATAAACTACTTAAATAATACCTATAGTTGCTTTCAACGGGATCTCTTTATCAATAACTGACTTGAATGAGTAAAACTTAAAACCGAATGTAGGACCATCAAACTGGCTACAAGGATTAACATGGGTACTGGAGTTTAACACTAACTTATTAGGGCAGTCGATAACCTTGTAATTAGATGCATTAGATCCAAGGCTAGGGTTGACTATATTTAGTGTAGCATTCTCGTTTAAATAACGTTTAAAACGGAATATATCTTGTTTAAATACTGTAGACTGCATTCGGTTACCCTGGATTAAAAAAAAAACAAACAACAAATTATGAAATAATAACAAAAGGGACAAAAAATAATAAACATAAATGGTAAAACTAAACATTACCGATTCATCCATAAAAAACATATCAATCAAGAAATCTTCATTAGGTTTAATGTTATCCTTGACACTCCAAACCTTCAACACTTTTACCTTAATGATAGATGGAGTAGATCTAAGAACATCAATCTCGTGTAACATAGTAAACTTCTGGGACTCCATTGACCTTAAGAAATAAGAACACAATGAATTAGTAACGTATAATGAATGAAAAATGTGAAAGATAAATCAAAAAATATTAAAAGAAAACTGACATTAACTTGTATGAAGAAAAACAATGGAGGTTATAATTGTTCTAGGTGATTAGAAAGCTTAAGAAATGAATAAATATATAGTGTAAATTATTGAGTTATTTATGTTAAATTGAATATAAATAGATAGGATTTCGAATAATGGGAAAATATAATTCTTGACATGATATAACAATTCAAGGACATTATTATTTTGACTAATGTGTTTTGGACTAAATTTAAACTTGATTTCACATATATTGTTTAAATCAAATAAAATATATTAAATAATATGTAAAATTTGAATTACATAGAATAATATAAGTTTAAACATTTAGAACCAGAATTAATGTAATTTGAATCAGTTTTGAATAACTTATGATGTTTCGTGGAATTGATTTTAGGAATTAATGTCCTTGAATTGTTAGTTATAAACAAAAAAAGGAAACATGTTAAATAGAAAACAATTCATTTTTGACGGTATATTAAACGAATACCAAGGAAACCTGTTAGTCAAACAATTAATATTCATATTTATTATAAATTAAAATTATAATTCAAATCATATACCAAAAATGTATAGAGATACAATAGATACATTCTATAACCTAATTTACTTATTTATAATTGTTAAAGTTGTTAGTCCGTATTATGTATTATTATTTATAGATTAAGAACATTTAATTTTAAATAAATTATTATGATTTGAATTATGGAATTTATTATTTATAGATTTATAGATTAAATTTGAAAAAAGAGTAATAATTTTAACTTAATTTTAATTTAATTTTTATTTCGTTATAATTACAAATTAGGAAATACTTAATTAAGGAAAGTCAATGTATAATATTATTTTATTAGGGTTTAAATTCTATAATTAGAATTTTATTATAGATGGTAGTGACAAAAATTAGGAAATAATTAATTGAGGAAAGTCAACGTATAAAACCGAATTCGGTTATGTCCACAAATTAGGAAAGTCATACTAAATAATTAGAATTAATGAAATAGTTAATGGTGTAATTTATTATCAAAAACGAAAACAAATGCTATTAACTTTTAACTATGATATATGAAATTGAAATATTGTAATACATGAATAAATTAAATCTATATATGAATGTTTAATAAAAATACAAATACTTCAGTCTTCCTCAATAGTGATATTAGTATAGATGAGTCGAACAACAACCTGAAATAATAAAAATGAGAATTAATCATTATATTGTGGACTTTTAAAAAATAATTATAAAACGGAAAATTTAACGTGTTACCGGAAAAACGATATTGTCAGAATAGCCATGGTATAACGGAAAAGCGATAATAGTATAGATGAGTCGAACAATAACCTGAAATAATAAAAATGAAAATTAATAATTATATTATGGACTTTTAAACAATAATTAAAAAACAAAAAATTAAAAAGGTGTTACCGGGAAAACGATATTGTCATAATGACCATGGTATACCGGAAAAGCGATATTAGTATAGATGAGTCGAACAGTATCCTGAAATAATAAATTAGACAATTAATATATATATTATGGAGTTTTAAACAATAATTAAAAAGAAGGAAAATTTAAAAGGTGTTACCGGAAAAACGATATTGTAAGAATGACCATGGTATACCGGAAAAGAGAAAGAAACTTCTATTAATCATGAAAGTTTATATTTTGATTAATTAACAAAGTTAAATGAAGTATTGAAACAAATATAAAAAAATCATCGTTATAAACATGATAGGAAAAATAAACCGGCAACACTTACCGGAAAAACTTAAAACGTCCACATATCACCTTCATGACCGTGTATCATGTCACTAACCTAAACTGATTTTTTTAAAATCAGTTATATCTGAAAATAAACATATAAAACTTATAAGAAAGAATAACCAGAAAAAATAATAAGGTTGCCGGAAATTAATTTATTGTAGTTTACCTTGGATCGGAAATAGTAAGCAGAAATAAGAGGCTAAGAGAGGCCATTAGGGTTTGTGAAAAGTGTAAGCAGAAGAATTTAGACTTAAATACAGTATTTGAATTTACGGGTTAATGGGTTAATGGATAATGAAGACCCGCGATAAATTAAGCTAATATGGGTTAATGGGTTAAATGTGGTTTAATTGCTGAGTTGGAATGAGTAAGTAAGGAAATGGATGACATGGAGGTGAGGTGGCATCCTATGTGGACACCCTAGAATGGTGTCATGTGGAAATTGTGTCATACTTTAATAGTATGTATAGATTATGTGTGTGTGTGTTTCAATATACATTATCTATAAATTTATGGTAAATAAGGACATCTAATTTTAAGAGTTCTACAAATGATAAACTTGAATTTTAACCACAATTTACCCAATTTGCAAGTTTTTCCCTTCTTCTTTAACCATATTATATATTTTTTTTCAATTTTAAACCAACTACTCCTCCACGATTTTTAAACGGTTATAATGTTTTCATATGTTAAAATTATTGTACAAAAATTGCACCATAAAAACGAGAATTTTTATTCTCTTTAATTTGAGTATAATATTGTTATTTTTTTTCAATTAAAAATGTTTAACATGCTACGCATGGGTGTAGAGGCCTGTTTTGATGTTATTTTTAAGTTAAACATGTTAGCTCAACCATTAGTAACGAACTTTTATTGTCGAAAACCAAAATCAAACTGTTGAAAATTGAAACGAAATCATTATTAACGGTTTGGTTCTAGTTTTGTTTCACAGTTTAAGGTTCGATGATAAGGTCAGTTTATAATGATTATTAATTAATTTTACCATGAGAGGATCGTAACACGAAGAATGATGATTTTAGCAACATAAATGGTAAGCATTAGTCTAAGACCTGGGAGGCGAAAAATAACAAGTATTACAAAAAATCATACTAGAATTAGGTTAATTTAAAATTGTAATAGTCAGGTTTACTTGTATTGAAAAAATAGTTTGTTTAGTTATATTTTAACTACATTTAATATATATAACAAAACACATCTATTACTATATAATAAAAAAGATTAAAATACATTGGTTTCATATTGCCGATTTCTAGTATAAATCGCAAACCCAAACGTTTCTACGGTTTAAAAATTTTGAAACGGCCGACCAAGCAATAGAAAGTAAAAAAAACAACCGGAAACCAAACCGATGGCTGGTTTAAACGGTTTCAAGGTTTTAAACCGAACCATGTACACCCATAATTGTTAGGTGATTACAAGTGGTTTAAACGGTTAAGGTTTTAAACCGAACCATGTACACCCATAACTGTTACGTGATTACCAGTGTAAGGCCCCGTTACCTGTAGCCCTACTTTCGTGTTGGATTTACTCATAAACGCAGTTCTAAATATCAGAGTTAATTAAAATATTCGCGGAACATTAAAAACATTCAAACCATTACATTCCATAACCATAATTCTTGTCTTATCGAGCATCCATAGTCATTTAAAAACAAAACGTAGTCTTTTAAAATAAAACATCATAGCAAAATCTTCAGATGCCAGCTTCGTCCAACTCTGCCATGTGTCCTCCTCAAGCTACCTGCCTCATTCTACTCACCTGCGTGCATACTAAAAGTCAGCTACGCTGAGTGAGTTCTAGTTAATCACATACTCATACAATACCTTCTTACATTTCATACTTAACCTCTTAACTTTCCTTCATACACACATAAGTGCATATACTTTCATTCTTACCTTCATACTTTCTTTACATGCATAATCATACGTTTTAAAGAGCCTTTCGCCCTATAACCTCACAGATATTATAAGGGTCTGGTCCCTAACATCACAGATATTATAAGGGTCTGGTCCCTAACATCACAGATATTATTAGGGTCTGGTCCCTAACATCACAGATATTATTAGGGTCTGGTCCCTCTTCGTTACCATACAACCATGCCTTTCCTTCGTTTGTTAACTTTATCGCATTCATACATATAAGCGAATACATTATACTTACCTTATACGTAACACTACGACCTGACAGTACGTGCAATATCCGAAGATCGTTCACGTACTAACAAGCAATCATTCATACATTTCACATCATTCATATAAGGCATACACTTATCACTTAGGATAAGTGTTTTAACAAACATATCGAGTATGCACACAGCCCCGAAAACATAACACAGAAGTGGGGCTAGAAACTCACCTGAATCCTGTTACGCTCTCCGTTAATCGTTATTCCCTTCTTGAGCTGTGCACGGCTAACTGTATAATATTTACATGTATCAATTAACTAATACTACTCATGTTGTATTTCTATCTTTATATAACCCACAATGAACGGGGGTCTGGGGGCAGCGCCCCTGGCAGCGGGGTCTAGGGGCGGCAGCCCCTAGCAGGGTCCAAGTGGCAGAGCCCCTGGATAGGGTCGAGCTGCCAGGTCAGCTTGGAAAAATTTTATTTCCATTAACTGTCTTAACACATTTTTCATTAGGTTTTTAATTTATTTCCTAATTTGCTAACTCCAGCGAACTTATCATTAAGCGAACTTAACAATAAGCGAACTTATCATCAGCGAACTTGTATACAAGCGAACTTATACAAGCGAAGTTGGCCACCAGCGAACTTAGCATGTAGCGAAGTTTAGCCATGAGCGAACTTATTTGGCAGGCGAAGTTATAGCTTGGCGAACTTAGCTTGGCGAACTTAGCTGCAGGCGAGGTTACCTGCAGGCGAAGTTACCCAGCTGCCGCCTCCGTTCAATCTTAATCCCCCAAAATCATCCTCGTTTTACTGAGAAATCCATGGGTATGGTATTTGACTAACCCGCGATCATTCCTATGGTCGTTTTTTGGATATGGTTTGACCCGAAAACACGTAAAGTTTGGACCTATGAGTTCAAAACGTTCAATACTAGTGTTAAGGGTTCATTACTCTAGCCGTCTCCATTTTCGGGTTCATTACACTCGTATTTATCATCAAGTTTACAACTTTATGTTTCGTTTACGCCGATCTACTCTCTTTCTAAGTTTCAAGGCTAAACGTTTATAAAAACGTAAACTTTAGGATCAAAACATACCTTTTATACGTTCGGTTGGTCGCGTTTTTGCTTGGTTATCTTGTATCTAGCTCGTATATGAGAGATCTATTGCTATTCGATGTTCGTTGGTCGTTTCACCCTCTTCCTCTCTCTCGGCCGTAAATAGTAATAAGGAAGTGGGTGTGTGTTTTTGAGTGTGTAGAGATTAGGATGGATATAAATGAGGGTTTAGGGTTTTAGGTTGGTTTAAGAGGGTATTTATACCTCTTGAAGCCCATGGACCTAAAGCCCATTACCACTTAATCCACCTTAATTAATTCAAGTCCATGTTCTTTATTAATACTAATTAACTATTCAGGCCCGATAACTAAACACAACTTTCTTTTATTAAATACGAGAATTTAGGATGTTACAACCAGGGTCTGCATTCAAACACTCGTCGCATCGCGCGGACACCCGTCTATTAAGATTTTAAAAATATTATTTATCCAATCTGTCTTATTTTCCAACTTTCAAAATCAATTTGAAAATTGGAATTAAAATATTCATTGTCCAAGTATCCAACTCATGTACACCCATGATCAGTTTCACAATTTGGTTATCATCTCATGCACATACATTGAATATATTTATACCTATACAATTAAAAGAAACAATATTTTTCACTTTACATCATTTTAGAGTCTCCACATAGATGTCATATGAGCTATTTTCTATTATATTATGACCTATGACCTGTTTTCTAAAAGAATAAGGCTTTGTAAAATTTGAAACCCTGTGAGTTATGAACACCCTTTACTTGTAGGAGTACATCTTGGATTTGTCAATTATGTTATGGCCGAAGTCCGGCTCAGCGATTCTAGTTGTAAGATATCTAATGAAACCGTCCCTGGAATTGAGATATTATTCAAAGAGAAAGATCTCAAATATCTGGAGTTTGTCTTTGTATATTATAGGGATGATCCGAAGGTACGAATGTATCATCAATCGAATCACTTTTTCGAGAAATACAAGACATCTAAGTCATATAAGTAAAGAGATCTATTCATTGATAAGAAAAAGAAAAAACGTGAACGGGGACTGGATTGATGATAAAATAGAATCCAAGTAAAGGGGGTTCGAATAGAGATTGGTTGTGCTCTAAAAGTTATGAATCTATTGACAAGTCCAACCCCAATATCTTGATTTCTAGTAGCAATGCATCGCGAACCTATATATATATCATCTCCTAATACACGGCCAATTAATGTTTGGATAAAAATCCTGTCCGCCATCATTCCATTTCGAAAACAGATCTCTATTATATCATGATCCATGACCCGTTTTTCAATACAATAAGGCTCTGTAAAATTTAAAAAATAAATTGTTATATGATTCAAAAGTCTTGTACCGAAAACCTCATATTTCAAACTAAACATAGGCACCCGTTATTTATTAATCTCATATACATATAGAGATGATATCACTTTAACATATTTTTAACTTATACATTTACTTGCCATGGACCTTTGAATTCATAATCAGATGCAACAGGATGATCGGTAGTGGCTAAATAAAACCCATTAGGCCTCACAAACCAACGATATGTTCTGCAGCCTGGTGTGTTTGGTGTATAAATTAGTTTGCCGCATCTGTTTGGCCATCCAGTATTTATAACCTGAATTTGGCTGAACAAATTGTTCCAATGGAACGTACATTGAAATACTAAATGCCTCCCGGGCCAAATGAGATCACGAAAGGTCCACGAATAATTCTCATTGATTCTCAGAACATGAGTTCCAAGATTATCGTCCTTTGACCAACATTGCACTACCAATGTATTTTCGGGCGTTTGATCCATACCATTAATAAATATCAACTTGGAATTGGTGCACGATGTTACTTCATGAATGAAAGATGCCAACAACATGAAAAATGACATACAGAGATTCGTTCTCCAACTCATTTTTATTGATTTTGGATTGTCTTGTATTTGTGGGTGATTTAGTCTCGAACAGAATACATGATTATATAAGAAAATGTACAATACGTAAATAGTATTGTTACATATGTGTAATTATATTAGCATGTATATGTAATTTCATTACCATGTGTTTGTAATTATGTGTAGGTTGGTATGTTACATTAACTAGCGTTTAAATTTCCATTTAAATCAACATTACATAATTAAAACTAGGAAATTTAACACACTTTTACGACGGGAATAATGTGCATTGCGACAAGCGAATGTTTTGCAGTTTCGGTGTACTTGCTATAGTAAACAAAATGGAAATCCATGCATGTAGTTGTAATATTGTTGAAAGGATATGGAAACACGTTTAATTTATTGCTGATGCAACATGAATTCGATCGATATTGGTTGGTTCGTTACGACAAATCTCACTGCAATAAATGAAAGAGAAATAAAATAAAGTCGTGATATACCAAAAAGGATAATGACATAATATATCTTATTATACCAAAAATACTTTGTTTTTAATAAAATTGCAGTTTCGTCGACATGTACACCAATATTCAATTCACGAAATAAATAATGAAACTCATACCAAATGCTGATACATTTATGTTTCGTTTTGGTCTTTGTTACCTAGATTTGGTCATTGTTACAAGTTTAGTGGCTTATATTGTAGTTATGTAAAGGCCATTCACCTGGCTTATAGGCGAATGGACCTTAGTTTTTTGTCCATACGCTTGAATGTGGCATACGCTTGAATGTTAAGCGTATAATGGTTTTGTAATGCCATACGCCTGGTTTGTAGGCGTATAGGACATTTGTTAGGTTGACAAGCCATTCGCTTGGCTGTAAGCGAATGACAAGGCGAACGGGGGCCATTTGCTTGGGGTGGTGATGTATATAAATTTATACGTCTTTTCAGCACTAAAATATCTCCAAATAAGCGTAATATCGGCAATTATATTTGAATAAATAACCACTAATGTTTATAATTTATATATCTAGGTAAATATACATACCCCGTGGTGAATCAAAGTGTAAGGCCCCGTTACCGGTGCCCTACATTGGACGTTGGATTACTCATAAACACAATTCTAAATATCGGAGTTAATTAAAACTTTACGCGGAATATAAAACATTCACTAAACCTTCATAACATTTCATGACTTGCCTTAAACCAACATCTTGTCTTTCATTTTATAAAAACATTAAACATAAAAGCATCATAAGTCTCCAGATGCCAGCCTCTTATTCTTTTGCCATGTATCCCGCTCAAGCTAGCTATCTCATTCTACTCACCTGCGTGCATACTAAAAGTCAGCTACGCTAAGTGAGTTCTAGTTAATCATACAACATACAACACATACATACTTACATACTTTCATTCATACTTTCATATTTTTATTTCATACTTACTTAACTTCATATCTTACGTTATAAAGAGCATTACACCCTACTTCCTCGAGTTTATTAGGGCTCGGTTCCCTCTTTCCTCGAGTATTATTAAGGTCTGGTTCCCTCCTTCCTCGAGTATTATTAGGGCACGGTTCCCTCTTTCCTCGAATATTAGTAGGGTTCGGTTCCCTAGTTCTCGAATATTAGTAGGGTTCGACTCCCTCTTTTCTCGAGTATTATTAGGACCCGGTTCCCTCTTCGTACCATACAACCATACATTTCCTCGAATATTATTAGGGTTCGGTTCCCTCTTCGTTACCATACAGCCATACCTTTCCTCGAACATTATTAGGGTTCGGTTCCCTCTTCGTTACCATACAACCATCATTTCACGTTCGTTCATATATATCATACATATCATATCATCATCTAACATAGCATTACAAATTGAGAATACGTGCAATATCCGAAGATCGTTCACGTATTGACAAGCAATCATTCATACTTTTCACATAACCACGTAAGGCATACATTTATCACTTAGGATAAATGTATTAAAAAACACATCGAGCATGCACACAGCCCCAAAAACATAACAAAAAATGGGGCTAGAAACTCACCTGGATCCTGTTTCTTTCTCCGTTAAGTGTTAATCCTTTCCTTAGCTGAGCTCTGCTAACTGTATATTAATTACATGCATCAATACGTGTCCTATTCACATTATTCATATTTCAGCCAAAATGGCTAATTCTGTTCTATTCTAATTGTCTTGTTTTATATGACATTCACTTAGAATATTTTCATCCTTAACCCGAATGTATTTGAATACAAGGTATTCAATTATCTTAGTATCCTTTCTTTCTTTCCTTTTGCATTTACAAGCACGGTTTGTATTAGATTAATGTATGCGAGTTTCAGGCATGTGATCGAATATGGACAAGTAACCGGGTTTATCCATTGTATTCGATTCTTTATTTGGTATTCAAACTACACAGGGCATGTGAGGATATCATTGTAATATACTAAAGCAATGTAATCGAGTTTAATAGTATGCGAGTTAACGTTGTAAGCAACCTGTCCATTCTAATCGTGTTCCATCTTTGTAATCGAATCTACATGTAATCGAACACAACCTTATAGTTGAGTTGCCCGTTGTAAGCGAATACAAGCAATGTGATCGATTATGGTATTTGTAATCGAGTGGACCATGTATGCGACCAAGAGCAATGTAATCGATTATAAGATGTAATCAATCAGAAGCTTTATAATCGATCGGGGTAATTGTATTCCATTTAAGCGTATGAAATCGAGTAACGGCCATGTGATCGAGTTCTGACCAAGTAATCGAGAGACATAATGTAACCGAATCCCCCATTGTGATCGAGTATGGATAGTGTAATCGAACCATCCAAATGTAATCGACCACAAGGCATGAAATCGAACGAGCAGTAGCCACTTGGTCCGTTTATCACCTTTATTACTACATTTCTAGACTTTAATACCTTATTAAGGTTTGGTATTAACCCATAAACATTTCCTTAACCGTTTTCGGCCAAAGCTTGACCCGAGTGACCATAAAGCTTGGACCTTTATGGTCCAAAACGTCCAAGGCTAGATCTAGGGTTTCTTTATACGAGCCGTATATGTCCATGAGTTCGTTAAGTACATTTTAAACATCAAGTTTGCAACTTTATCACATAATAAGGTCCGATTTACTATCCTACTAAGTTTCATGCAAAACCAACTTCGGTTACTCGTTCTTTTCACGAACCAAACACTACTAGTTTTACCCGAAACGAACCAACTAACCCGTTTACTATCAAATTCATTACTTTATCAATAATCATGATACGATCTATCATCCTACCAATTTTCATGAAAATCCATTCATGAAAAGTAAGCATTTTTAACAAAAACGTACCTTTGAGGTTTTTGTCTGAAATCACTCGAGAGGCTCAAAATCATATCAAACGAACTCCGATTTGAGTGATTCAAGCGGCCACGGAACCATCTTGTCCCAATCTACAAACCCATCAGCTTTCCTTCACCGGAAACCGCCGCTACAGTCGCCGGAAAAGCTGAACAGTCGCCAGAATCTTCATTTTTGAGCTGATACGGTTTTTCTAATAAAAACAGGACTTCCCTACCTCTGATCGAAGATATTTCGGTGGAAAACTTTATTTATATGTCATGAACACTCAGTTAAAATTTGAGACCGATCCGACGGTTAGATCTCCGGGAATCTTCGTGTCTTGGTGGGTGGTTTTCTCAAAAACGGGAATTGGGTTAAGTGTGTGTTTTGATGGTGTAGGCTATGGTGTAGAGATGTATGAAAATGGAAAGGATTAGGGTTTTAAGTGGTATTTATACTTCCTTAAGCCCATGAACCTTAGGCCCATCTTTCCTTTTTGGTCCATAGTTAATTACATCTAATTAGCCTACTTATCCTTCCATCTTTATCATTTTACTATTTTTCTATTAACTCAAGTAAACTTTTCCATCTTAAATAAATAAATATGAATTATTTATTCTTAGAAATTTCGGGATGTTACACAAAGGCATGGTCATGTCAAGAATTTACGAAGAAAATACAAAATTCAGGAAGTCACAACATGGCCATGTTAATCTCAACACAACTCATGTTAAATGTACATAAGGAAAAGACAAAATAGAATATTCAGAAGCTCAACATGGCTCATGTTTAACCTAAACATGCCCATGTTGAAAGTACAAGAGAAAAGACAAATTTGGACTCTTCTAGACTCACCACGGCCATGTTCATGACTCACCACGGTTGTGTTCATGACTCATCACGGCTGTGTTCACTCTCATGTTGTACCATCTGACAACGAGCATTAATTACAACAAGACAAATGATCACAACGATCGTGCCCAACTCACCATGCACGACCGTGTTGAAGTGCCCAGCTCAGCCTATAAATACCATGTCATTCTTCATTGAATACATACCCCATCTACACCTTAAATCACATTAAATTCTTTTCAGCCACCTCCTTTCTCCACCATTATTAAGGGAATTATCTCATCCAATGTATAAATTTACAAAACCACCCTCATGTGCAAGACATATTACCAGATTTAACGAAAAAACTTAACTGGGTTAGGGTTAAAGGACAAAACGTGATAGAATTTCTAAATATAAATGATGTCTTCTGTCATTAAGTTTGCTAAATGACGTCTATTAAAAAAACGTAAAACCATAAAGGGCTAGTTTTGTCATTTTGTCAACTCATAATTTCCCTTCGTCTATTAGTTAAAAAGATGTATTTATAATAAAAGATTTAGATATAATTTAAAGTAAAAATATTCGTGGTTTCATCATCTTCGACTTTCATGGCCAAATTTCTCTCAAGCTCACTGTTCAATCGGTCTCTTAAAATTTATGCATCCCCTCAATTAATATTAAACAGAACTATGTTATTGCGATGGCAAATATGTAACTAACGTGTTGAATACGATTATGAAAACTATATTATAGATGATACTAATAAACCAAATCAACCCGTTTACAAGTAAACGGGTCAAAAATGCTATTTACTTTGATTGTTAAAGATAAAATACAACTTGAATAGACTCGTTTATAAATAAACGATCAAAATTGCTATTTATTTTGATTTTATGCATCTAACCCTTAGATAAAACAAAACCTAAATCAATCTGTTTATAAGTAAATGGGTTAAACTGACCTTTTATTTTGATTTACCATTTGACCCATTATAGATAAAGCATAACCCAAACCGATTTATTATAAGTAAATAAGTCAAATTGGCTATTTATTTTGATTTTACCCATTTGATCGGTTAAGAATAAAAGGCGAGTGATAAAGACTATAACATAGGTTAAGTGAGGGCGAGCAGGTGAGTAAAGAGAGTGGTGATGCGACACTTAAGTGAGCGATGGAAACGGTGATGTGACGGTGACATCGAGTGATGCCCACTTTGACTCACCAAAACACACTCCGAATAAGCAAATGATATTTATTATCATCATACGCATATAGAAATGATTTTACATTCCACATTTTAACTTACACATTATCTGACTTATTAAACCCATTTACTTGCCATGGAGCTTTAAATTCACAATCAGATGGAACAGGATGATCAGTAACGGCTAAATAAAAACCATTAGACTTCACCAACCAACGATAGGTTCTGCAACCCGGTGTGTTTGGCATATACCGGTTGCCACATCTGTTCGGCCATCCAGTATTGATAACCTCAAATTTGTTGTACAAATTCTTCCATTGGAACACACAATGAAATATTGAATGCTTCCCGGGCCAAAAGAGGTCGCGAAAGCTCCATGAAAACAACTGATTGATTCTCAGAACATGAGTTCCAAGATCATCTTGTTTTGACCAACAATGCACTATCAATGGAATGGATTTTCTGGCAATTGACCATTACCATCAATAATCCGAACTTCGAATTTGCAAGGAACCGATGTTGTTTCATGAACATAAAATGCCAACTACATAAGAAATGGCATACATAGATTTGTTCTCCAACTCATTGTTATTGATTCTTGATTGTCTTATGTTTGTGGATGATTTAGTCACCAAGAAACAACTTGATTATATAAATGTGCAATATGTAATAGCATTGTTACATATATGTAATTCTATTGCTATTTGTATGTCATTCTATTACTAACTATATGTAGTTGTAAATGTAATTATGTTTAAAGTAAATTTCCTATTACGTATATGCCAAATTGCATGTTAGGTCCTTAATCATTATTAACTACACTCAACATTTCTTTTAATTAAGTCCATGTTAAATTTCTAAAACTAGAAAATTTGGTCCACGCTTTACAGTGGGAAATTCGCGCATTGCAACGAGCGGAATTTTTTCGATTTCAGTGTGCTCGCTACAACAAACGAAAGAGAAAACCTAAATATATAGTCATAATATGGCCGAAAGGGTACCGAAACATGTTTGATTCATTGTTAATGCGGCTAGAATTTGATCGGTATCGGTCCGATACAGCGTTGGAACTTGCTATAACAAACGAAAAAGGATATAAATATAGTCGTGATATGTCCAAAAGGTTATTGACATTAATATACCTCACTATACCAACAAAAATATTGTTTCATATACAACTACTTTCCAACAAAATTTAGAGCGAAATTTCGACAAAACAAAAATTAATTAAAATAAGCACAACAACGTGTTAAGTTTTTTTCATCGGGGTGTTAAAATTCTTATGGTTCAATTTCGACGACCGATACAGCAATACTTGACCCAAGAAAAAAAAAGAATCTTATACCAAAATGTAGTTAAGTAAAAAGGCTTAAAGTGGGTATATATGCGTGTTTCGATGACTTGTATATGATCACGCAAAGTCGGATTTAATAAAAAATCGAACCTAAGTAAATTGAAAGGCAAGAATTAGTTTGGAACTCTTAAACCTTATTTAAATATCATGACACACCAAAATTTGAAAATTTACTTGAACACAAAATCCCAAACTTGCAAATATAGATTAAGGGTATTGGTTTTTAATACTCTCAAGTTTTACTCGTTGGCTGAAAACACTTCCAACTTTCACTTTGGTATTCAACACTCCCGGCTTTGACCATAGTTGTTTTTGTCACTCCCTCACTAACGGAATATTAACGACGTTAGTTTTTTTTGCTGATGTGACGTTTTTTATACGTGTCATGCTTATGTTGTAGTTTTTAAAAAACTTGTGGGTCCCACCTACCATCTCCACCACCGTCCACCGGCCATCTTTACCAACAACTACAACTAATCAATTTCAGATCAAATAATTATAACACAGAGTGGAATCACTCATCTGGATCTGAATTAGTTCTTCACCCATCACCATTAACATCAAACCTCATATCATCGTCTTCATCATCTTCTCAAAATCACCCAACCGTAACACTCAATCTCCGTCTGCATCCCGTGGCCTCACACCATTTCCGCCTCCCCGTCAGACAACTGCAGCATGTTCCACAATTCCACAACTGATTTAAGGTGTTGTGTGATTTAGGGTTTACACCTTGCATATGTTTCTCAAGGTGTTCGATTAGGGTAAATACATAACCCTTTTAATGAAAGATTAATTTCCAAGTAGGCATGCCAGGTCAATTAAAAAAAAGTCACGTCAGCATCATAACTAACGTCGTTAGTCTTCAGTTAGTGAGGGAGTGACAAAAACAAACATGATGAAAGTTAGGAGTGGTGAGTAACAAAACGAAGTTAGGAGTGGTATCAACCAACATGTGAAAGTTTGGAGTATTAAAAACCAATATCCCTATAGATTATGAAAGGATTTGTAAGATAAGCTGAATAATTCGTGATTGCACTGGTAAAATATTGATTACACTAGATATGCTTTCTTGTATAGTGATGCTAAAATATTGATTACACTAATATGCTTTCTTAGTATAGTGATGCATTGATCATTGCACTAAATGTATTGATTATATTTAGTGTATGAATTAGTGATCAAAGATATGAAACTCAAAAATGCATTATCAAATATCAATGTAGTATTTGACCACAAAACTATATATGATGTTACAAACAACCTATATGAGGTCAAAATCTACTCATTTTTCCTTCCCACCCGCTATTAATTTTTGAAGTTTTTACATGAGTATAGTATACAAATCGACCATATCAACGATCACAGTGTTTTCCGTCTACATAACCACACGTTTCTTTATGTTTTAATTACTTAAAAATCTTCTATATTCATCACGTGTTACCTCGTGTAGCAAGCACCATATAATTATATTGGTGCAAAAATCCTCAAGATCTAAGCTGATCTCTGAAACGTGTCATCTTTTGATCTTGTTTACCGACTCTTTTTATTCAACTTCGTGTTTTTGCACATCCGAACACTTTTTGGAGTCACTTCAACTAACTCGTCTTCTTGGATGTATTCAATGCAATCATCAACACAGTATTCCAACGGTGTATCAAGAACAACTGCATTACACACAAGATCAATAAATTAATAAGTTAAATTATATAAACTATATTGTTAACAAAATAATCGAACTTTTAGTATGACATCATCTTACCGGACACATGACACTTCTTTATTGGAGCGAACATTGGTAGATGCTTTCTTTTTGCATACATTGAGCGCCAAGTCACCGGGTCGTTGATGAATACCAACAATTTGACCTTTGTAAACTTCTACTCCGGGTTTAACAAACAACTGCCCGTGTTCTTGAGAACTACAAAGAGCATATGATGTTGAGGTCCCATCCTCAAACGCAACCTACATTATTATTTATAAAATATTTACAATATAGTTTTTATCACCTTTTTTCAACCAATTTTCATATTTGGTTCTTATCTTTTAAGTCTTTTCAATATATGATATTAAAATTATAGGTTTATTCCAACTAAATCCATTACTACATATAATAAGTATTCTCTATATGGATTGACAAGAGACGATTAGTGACTTTTGAAGTGTTAATTAAAGTGTTTATTATGAAACATATTCAAAATAATAAACAATAAACATTCGATTCATAATATGTGGAATGAGAACAATCGATTTGGACTAAATTCCGATAACGTCAGCGGCTAAGGCTTATCATTTAATACCTAAAAATACATATGATTTTAAAACTAAAAGTTTTCGGTTTGACCTGAAACCTAAAATTTGGACCCAAGAACCAACCCGAATTACTTCGGTTCAGATTCGGGTTAGTATTTTCTTGGGTTCGAGTTTCTCGGGTCGAGTTATTTTAGTTTTAGGTACGGGTTTTCTTAGGTTGGGTTTCATGTTACGGGTAAAAGTGGCAGCCCTACTTTCAACGTTTATATATAAGAATCACTACTTTCACTTTATGCAACTTTAAATCTTTTAATATTCTTCTAATTCGGAATAATCACTATTATTTGAACATAGTTCTAATGTTAGTATGTATTTTTCATTTTCCTGGCGATTACATTCATATGAAATAAACAAATCATTTTGTTATTTTTAAATTTTTGATTTTTATGTTGCTTGATTATATAAATTTTAATTGTAAAATATAAAGTCAATTAAAAAATTGTAATAAACAGAATACTAATGACAATAAATTTATCATGATCAATCAATTTCAAATTGTAAGGATTCAAAGGATGATTATATAATCAAAGTTCAGGTATATGGTTTTTGAGATAATCATGTTTTTTTTATAAACATGAGCAGATGTTGTCAAATGACATTATATTAATTGATTAAAAGTTATGATATTTTATATTATCATTCATCTAGAGTTTGTATGTACTTGGATAACTTTTTTTGTCACAGGGACAACTATATATGGTTATATTAAGAGTTATAAGCATGCCTATATGTTACTTTACTAAGAGTTGCAAGCAGACATGAATTAAAGATTTTGATTTTTGATAAACAATGTATATCTGCTAATACAATCACAAATGTAGTGTAGAAGGAAGTTTTTACCTATTTGTAACATATTTGTGTAATCTTAGTTATGTAATTTATGTAATTTTAATGTAATTGTAATTGTATTAACAATATATGATCAATTTGTTAACTGTATTTCACTTAATGGTCAAATTTAAAATTTTCAACAATTACTCGTGTAATACACGGGCCTCAAACTAGAATTAAATATATCAACACACAGTAAAAGAAAACTATATTAAAACTTAAAAGATGACTCGTGTGCATACCCGACTCCTTGCATATCAAACATTTGTCCTCGCCTTCTACCTAAAAGCCCAACAACTATGCCCATGTGTAGGCATCTCTACAGTCGCAATCTGCAAAGAAGAAAAGAGTCATAATATTAATATTAGCTTATGAGTTTGTTATTCAGTTAACTGTATTTTTACCTCATAAGGTTCAAGAAATTTGTCATCGACTTTTTTGTTGACAACTTTCGGAGGGTCACCATGAACTCATAATTTTCCCATGGCTTATTCGCGGTTATTAGTTAAAAATATGTTTAATTAGTAATATAAAATTTTAGATCTAATTTAAAGTAGCATGTTTTCTATGAGTATAGTACCATGTCCACAAACAAGAAAAGTATTCGCGGTTCAACAATCTTCGGCTTTCATGGCCAAATTTCTCTCAAGCATCTCTTAACTTTTTACTTGCAACATGAAGACAATTAATAAGATTTCAACTCTAAACCTTGATTGTATTATTGATTATTAATTTATTATTATGATTACTTGATTACAAATAAACCTATTTATAACCACACAATTCTATATAAGAAAACTAACTCAAAATCCCCTAGGCTTGTAAATACCATAACTAGGTCCCCGTACATACGCAAGATTACACCAACACAACATACTTCCCCTGAATAACAATAAATAAAATTATATTATTGTGAATTTGTGATGATAAGTATGTAACTAATGTGTTGTATACAATATTTATAAAAAACTTATTTTAAAATAAAATATTCTCAGGTCTGATAAGCGGCTTTGACTTTGTTAACTTCCTTTTTCTTCTCAGTATTGCGACATGTACATTTAAACAAAAACCGAGTGAGAAAGACTATAGCATAGATTATGTGAGCGCGTAAATGAGCAATGAGAGTGGTGACTTGACGCTGAGAGCGAGTGATGCCCCACTCTCATTCACCACAACATAAATGAATAATAAGGAAATCAAACATAAGCACCGTTATTTATTATTCTCATACGCATATAGAAATAATATTACTTTTAACATATTTTTAATTTATACATTAATTGATTTATTAAACCCATTTCCTTGCCATGGAGCTTTGAATTCAAAATCAGTTGCAACAGGATGATCGGTAACAGCTAAATAAAAACCATCAGACTTCACCAACCAGCGATAGGTTCTGCAACCTGGAGTGTTTGGCGTAATCTGATTGCCACATCTGTTCGGCCATCCAGTATCGATAACCTGAAATTTGTTGTAAAATTTTTTCCATTGGAACGTACAATAAAATATTGAATGCCTCCCGGGCCAAATGAGGTCACGAAAGGTCCACGAAAAATACTGATTGACTCTCAGATCATGAGTTCCAAGATCATCTTGTTTTGACCAACATTTCGCTATCAATGGATTGTCGGGCATTTGAGTAATACCATCAATAATCCAAACTTCATATTGGTGAGGAAACGATGTTGTTTCATGAACATAAAATGCCAACAACATAAGGAATGGCATACATAGATTTGTTCTCCAACTCATTGTTATTGATTCTTGATTGTCTTGTGTTTGTGGATGATTTAGTCACCAAGAAAAAACATGGTTATATAAATGTGCAGTATGTAATAGCATTGTTACATATATGTAATTATATTGATATTTGTATGTAATTCTATTACTACCTATATGCAATTGTATATGTAATTATGTATTAGAGTAAATTGCATATTTCCTCCTTTACGTATATACCAAATTGCATGTTATGTCCTTAATCTTTATTAACTACACTCAACAATTTTTCTTATTTAAGTCCATGTTAAATTTCTAAAACTGAGAGATTTGGTCCGCGGTTTACAGCGAGAAATTCGCGCATTGAGACTAGTAGAATTTTTTGGTTTCAGTGTGCTCGCTACATCAAACGAAAGAGAAAACCCGAAAATATAGTCACAATATGGCCGAAAGGGTATCGAAACATGTTTGATTCATTGTTAATGCGGCTAGAATTTGATCGGTATCTGTTCGTTACAGCGTCGAAACTTGCTACAACAAATGAAAGAGAAAAAATAAAGTCGTGATATGCCCAAAAGATTATTAACATTAATATACCTTACTATACCAACAAAAATACTCTGTTTTATATATAACTACTTTTCAACAAATTTAGAGCGAAATTTCGAACTAAAAATAAACTAAAGTTGTGTCTTAAGTTTTTCTTGACGGCGTGTTAAAATTATGATGGTTCCGTTTCGAGTTTTGACTAACTATACACCAATGCTTGACTTGAGAAAAAAAAAGAAACTTATACCAAAATGCATTAAGTAAAAAAGCTTAAAATGGGTATGTATGCGTGTTTCAATGACTTGTACATTATCACGTAAAGTCGGTTTTAATAAAAAATCGAACCTAAGTAAATTAAAAAGCAAGAATTAGTTTGGAACTCTTAAACCTTATTTAAATATCCTGACACACCAAAATTTGAAATTTACTTGAACACAAAATCCCAAACTTGCAAATATAGATTATGAAAGGATTTGTAAGATAAACTGAATAATTAGTGTCTGCATTGGTAAAATACTGATTACACGACATATGCTTTCTTAGTATAGTGATGCATTGATCATTACACTAAATGCATTGATTATATTTAGTGTATGAATTAGTGATCAAAGATATGAAACTCAAAAATGCATTATCAAATATCAATGTAGTATTTGACCACAAAACTATATATGATGTTACAAACAGCCTATATGAAGCCAAAATCTACTCATTTTTCCATCTCACCGGCTATTAATTTTTGAAGTTTTTACATGATTATCGTATACAAATCGATCATATCAACGATCACAGTGTTTTCCGTCTACATAACCACATGTTTCTTTATGTTTTAGTTACTAAAAAATCTTCTATATTCATCATGTATTACCTCGTGTAGCAAGCACCATATAATTATATTGGTGCAAAAATCCTCAAGATCTAAGCTGATCACTGACATGTGTCATCTGTTGATCTTGTTTACCGACCCTTTTTGTTCAACTTCGGGTTTTTGCACATCCGAACACTTTTTGGAGTCACTTCAACTAACTCGTCTTCTTGGATGTATTCAATGCAATCATCGAGACTGTAATCCAACGGTGTATCAAGAACAACTGCAATATACACAATATCAATAGATTAATAAATTATGATTGTATAAATTATATTGTTAACATAATAATTTTAATTACACAATATCTTACCGGACACTTCTTTATTGGAGCGAACATTGGTAGCTGCTTTCTTTTTGCATACATTGAGCGCCAAGTCACCGGGTCGTTGATGAATACCAACAATTTGACCTTTGTAAACTTCTACTCCGGGTTTAATAAACAACTGCCCGCGTTCTTGAGAACTACAAAGAGCATATGATGTTGAGGTCCCATCCTCAAACGCAACCTACATTATTATTTATAAAATATTTACAATATAGTTTTTATCAACTGTGAAAACATAGATTAAATTTTATGTTACCAAGGATCCAAGATCACGGGTTGTCATATCACCGGCCCAAGGCCCATAACTATCAAAGATTGTGTTGAGAACAGCGGTTCCTCGGGAAGCCGTTAGAATGGCATTTCTTAGCCCGAGAAGCCCGCGAGTCGGTATCTTGTATTTCAGTAATGTCGTTCCTTCCGAGCTGGAAAAAGAAAATTATATTAAATAATAATTATCAACACCTGGTAAAAGAAAATTATATTAAAACTTAAAAGATGACTCGTGTGCATACCCGACTCCTTGCATATCAAACATTTGCCCTCGCCTTTTACCTAAAAGCTCAACAACCGCGCCCATGTGTTCTTCAGGCACCTCTACAGTCGCAATCTGCAAAAAAAAAATTATGTATAAATATAAATATTAGCTTATGAGTTTGATATTCAGTTAAGTGTATTATTACCTCATAAGGTTCAAGAACTTTGTCGTCGACTTTTTTGTTAATTACTTTCGGAGGGCCCACCATAAACTCGTAATTTTCCCTTCGCCTATGCACAGTTATTGGTTAAAAAGATGTTTAATTTGTAACAAAAGATTTAAATATAATTTAAAGTCACTTACATATTTTCTATGAGTATAGTGAGATGTAAAGTACCACGTCCGCTAACAAGAAAAGTATCCGCGGTTTCACCATCTTCAACTTTCATGGCCAAATTTCTCTCCAGCTCGTGATACAGTCGGTCTCTTAAGTTTCTACTTGTAACATACTTACCCTGAAGTACAATAAATAAAATTATATTATTGTGAATTTTTTATGACAAAAAAGTAACCAATGTGTTGAATACAATTATGCAAACTATATAATGATGAAAATAACCTTTTTAACTATTTATTGTATATCATGCATTTGACCCGTTATAAACCAAATCAAATCGTTTACAAGTAAATGTGTCAAAAATGCTATCTACTTTCATTGTTAAAAATGAAAAATAACCCGAATCGACCCGTTTATAAGTAAACTTTCTTTTATCCATTTAGAACATTTTTTGTGTAACATACCTCATGACCAACAAAGGGTGACGTGTTAATAGAAAAAGCCATTTTCACAGTTGGTTCTTCCACACTAATAGAAGGCAAAGGCTTCCCATCAGCTTTATCAGCAATCGTCTCGCCAATCTAAGTAAACAATAATGTTAATATTCTACACTTATAATCATATAACATGTTGTATATTATTTTAATTACCTGAATATCACCAACACCACACACAGCACAAATATCACCCGCCTCAACACTATCAGCAGGCGCCCTAGAAAACTTCTCAAATACAAACAATTCTCTAACTTTTCCAAATCTGCATGCATCATCTGGTGTGCATATCTGAAAAAGTCAAACTATTAGTAAAACTTACATGACAAAAAACACAGATTTGTTTCAAATTTTACATGAATGAAAAGTTAGATATGTTTCAAACTTACACGAACATCCATGCCTCTATTTAAAATCCCGGCATGTAACCGCCCGATAGCTATTCTTCCTTTGTGCTCATCGTATTCTGTACTTGTTACCTTCATATCAGTAAATACTATTTTTTAAATATTTAATACAAAGAAAGTATATATTAGAACAAACTAGCGGTGTGTACGAAACCAAATAACCGAACCTTAACAACCTACTTAACAAAAAACCGACTGTTTGGTTTTATGTTTTTCAAAAAACGATTTTCGGCACGATTTTGGTTTTGCTGTCAAACAAAAACCAATTTGAAGTAATTTATAAGAAATTAATAAATGGTGTAGCACAGAAGTTTAGGTCTAAATCTGTAACAATTATTTAATCATTAATTAACAAAAAAAAAAATCTAGGCTCAAATTTATTATTTTGGGCCACTTTTCTTTCGGCACAAAATTTTCAAGCCCATATGGTAAAACCGTAACCGAACCGAACTCAATATGAAAATCGAAAAAACCGAACAGTTTTCAAAAACCAAAAAAGGACACGATAAGAATAAAACTAACAAGCATCTGAAGCGCGCCATCTTTCTTGACACGGGGCCCGGGTATGCATCTGATTATCGTCTCAAAAAGCGGTCCAAGATCATCTGCCAAATTATCAGGAGACAGTCCAGCCTTTCCCTTTATTCCACTTGCATACACTGCTTGAAAATCGCACTACACACAAATTTTAAAAATTAGTAAATTATGTTATTATATAAAAAATTTGGTCAAATTTGTCATATGTTATACCTGTTCATCAGATGCATTGAGTTCAATAAAGAGTTCAAAAGTGGAATTGATGACAAAGTCAGGTCGAGCCGATGGTCTATCAATCTTGTTCACAACAACAACCACCGCGTGCCCAAATTCAAGTGCTTTCTTTAAAACAAATCTTGTTTGTGGCATTGGGCCCTCAACCGAATCCACCTAAATATTAAAACAAACAAATTTAGCCCCGGTATTGTTTAACTAATATTTTATTAAGAAAAAAAAGGTTTAGAGTAATTACCACTAATAGAATTCCTTCAACCATATTGAGAACACGTTCTACTTCACCTCCAAAGTCAGAATGGCCCGGAGTGTCGATAATATTCATTTTTGTATCTTTATACGTAATGGATGTGTTTTTACTTAAAATTGTAATTCCCCTTTCGCGTTCCAAGTCATTTGAGTCCATTATTCTTTCTTCTACAACTTGATTATCACGAAATACCTGCAATATAAGTAAACATAAAACTCCATAACTAATAACATATAAAAGTAGTATTAAGTGTTAAGTGAGTAATATGCTTTACCTTTGCTTGTTTCAACATAGCATCCACTAGAGTTGTCTTTCCATGATCAACATGAGCAACAATTGCTATGTTCCTTATGTCATTTCTCCTCACTAATCCCACCTTCTCTGAAAAAGTACCAAAAAAAGATTATAAAAAATGCAACTATAATCCAAATTAATACACCCTATCGCAAAGTGGAATCATTTCACATGTGAAATATATTTGATGCTTAAAAGCAACAAAAGTAATATTGCTGGGAGCATCGGACGTTAACTAAACAACTTATTGAAGGGTTTAAATACCATAAAAAATCGACACAATTTCTCGTTCAGCAAGAAAATTTCCTCCAACTCAATTTTGATGCATTAAAGTTCAAGAACTTGCTTAAAATACAAATATTCGTAACATCAACGATGAAAGTCGGTTACTAGCACAATAACTACCTATGTAGAGACTATCTAATCACTTCATCAATTTTAACACTATTAAGTAAAATTTCATACATGTTATATAATAATAAGCACTTCAAAAACTTTGATTCTTTGAACAGTTATAACGAGCCATTCATTAAATCTTGAACCGTTTAAGGCGTAACAAGTCGTTAAAAAAATTCACAACTATTGTATTTTAAAATTATCGGGATTTTCTTCGTGCAAAATGATTAAGTTGTTTTCTTTCTTATCATATTAATTAATCCCAAACCAAAAAACACCAGATACCTCTAGAAACATATGCAATCTCCTAAGTACAATAACAATTTCACAAACAAACAAATTATCCAACATTAGACTAAATACAACTTAAATAACCTTACAAACAATAAAAATGATGTCATTAAAACCAATCAAACAAAGAAATTTAAAAATTAAAATACCAGTAGTAGTATCAGTTGCTTCAGCTTCAGAAACAGAGCATTTAATAAAACTGGCAAGTGGGTTTCTTCTAGAACCCGAAAAAGATGGAGTCTTGATGGTTGAAAATGAATAAGAAGATAATCTGCGAGCAACAGGCAACTGGGTTCTGAGTAAAGATGATGAGTTGTTGAAGTTAGGATTAAGTTTAGGAGTAAAGTAATTGTGTAATCCCACAGTAGTCATCTCCATTGTTGTTAAGTGTGATTAGACTCAATTCACAAATGGATGAACTGAGAATGAGGGGTGGTGAATTGGATTGAAGGGTGTTGGTGTTAATGTGATTTGGAATTGAGATGAGATGAGAGGTGGTTATTGGTTTGAAATTTGATTGGAGTTTAAGAAATTAGAGTGGAATATATGGATGTGTTTGTGTTGCTCATCGTGTCACATTGTACAGCCAGCCAGTGTTTTATATTTTGCCTGATATTGGAATGAGCATAGTTGTTGTTCAAGTGGGCTTAATTTAAGGTTGATGAGTTCATAAGAAAGTGTGTACTTAGTTTAGTTTAGGGTTGGCCAATTTTGGCCCAACCCTGAAAAATGTTTTATGGTGGATCCTCGGGTTAATGATTTCAAGAGTTTTGGGTTTTGGTTGGGTCCGGATCGAAACCGGGTGTGATTGTGTGTGTTGGAATTGAAACTAAATCAGATCGACTTGTTTCAACTTTAAACAAAAAGATTCAATTAAATTGGAATATGAATTTCATTTCTTAACACGTTTAGTTGGGAAAAAGATTAAAACTGAAATTGAAATGAGTTCTCTCAAATTCCTTCATGTAAAGGAATTCAAGAATCCATTTTAATGTGAAAAAATTTAACCAAAGTAAATAGAATCTCCAATCATTCGTTGTAGTCGCATTTTTTACTCGATACCAACCAAAGTAAACCAACACCACCACCTCACACCGCACATGCCACCATCACCCCTGTCATTGTTGGCTTGTCGCCACTTTGGACTACATTGCCATGCCGACCAGACTCGTCGTTACTTCTACTCTGGACTTCATCTAATATTCTACATAATTAATAATGCACATGGCCCAGTCGTACTTTTCGATGCATATACTTAATCTATTAGACCGTCCATAGTGGCCTAATTGTTGCCGGAGTTTTGGGCCAAAACATCATAGCCGTTTTGGTCTACAAATATGTGGCCAACATTGTGACACAATGTGTGGAGAATGGCGGTTTGGGTGAGAGACGATGAGGAATAAAATAATGATTGTAGGAGAGTTGTAGGCACTTTCTCACTACACTTGTTTTTTGCAAAACTTTAATATGCTAACTGGGCGTCACATGGCGTAAAATGCTTGGGTTGCGTAATAACCTTAATGGTCTTTGCACCTTAATGCCCAAGTTTTCTAATTTGAACTATCCTGCTTATAAAATGATAAAAAAAATTTTTTTGATAGTTAATTACAAAAACAAGCCCAATACTTTCTTGTTAGCCCATTGCTGGATGATCATTCATTAAATTCGCACTAAGCCCAACAAAATAGAGTAGTCCAATACCACCTACTAGGCCCATATCCAAACTTACCAATAATATGAGTATATAGAATCTAGTAGAGGTGTACAAAACCGGTTTTAAACCCAAACCGAACCGGTTTATAAACCAAACCGGTTTGGTCAACGGCTGGTCAAAACCGGTTTGACTCAAACCGGTTCGGTTTATAAACTGGTTTCGAAGCAATATAGGCCGACCTGGTCACACCGGTTCGTCCGGTTTATAAACCGGTTTTTCTCAAACCGGTTCGGTTTTAAAACCGGTTTGATATATTTGAAGGGGAACCGGTCCTAAAACTGACGGTTTGGGTCGGGTTGGAAACCGGTTTTAAAACCGGTTCGGTTTGCCTAAAACCGGTCCCAAACCGGTTTTTTTATACACCTCTAGAATCTAGACATGTAAAGATTACCCAATGTAGTCATACCAAACTACCAAAGTGTTGATAAAACAAGTCAACAAAACTTGGTGGTTGAGTTATAACGCATGCATGGATTATTCACATCAACCAATCTAATGTCCTAACAATTCACATCAACCCACCTAATGTCCTAACCACTACATGAATCTATGAAAAGAAACAAAGAGTAAGTAGCTAGACCATGTATGATGTTAAAAAAAAAAAAGCTAGACCATGTATGTCAAACTCTTTAGAAAATAAGTAATATGTGATAATTAACCAAGTGAGAACTACCTTTGAATGATTATTCAATTGCTAATAAATATATTGTAGAACTAGGAATATGTAATACACATTTGAGGCAAAGTGTAAATTTTGGTACGCGATATGCATGTTGTCATTACTCATTACAATCAAGTTAAATTAACAATTGAGTCGATTGTACTAGCCCAACAAACATTATAAACATTGTGTTTGATCAAGATCTGAGTGTGAAGAATCCTCCTTGTGAATATAGCCTTAAAGTCAAAACCAACATGGCTAAATGTGTTGACTAATTAGGCTCACTTAAAAAACACTTTTGCATGCTTTCAACACCTCTTTCCTACATCGACCAAACAACTTTCATGAACAAGGGAAGAAAAACTTATTTTGGTTTATATGGTCAAAAGGAAAAAAAATATTTTTGTTAACGTCTTGTAAGTAAACTTTTGTAAAGTAAACAGTTATTGTATAACACAGATCAATTTTATAAAAGTTGTTTTTAAATAAGTAAAGTCTAAAGGTTATAAATGAGACAGGTTATGAGCTTTTTTTTTCTTATTTTGTATGAGCTTTTAATAATCATTTTCTAAATAACCTTTGATTTTTATATCAAGCAACTAGAGTTGAACATTGTGTTTGATCAAGATTTGTGGATGAAGAATCTTCCTTCTCAACATACTTTTCAAGTTTAGCCCGCCATGACTAAATGTGTGAGACTAATTAGGCTAAATTAAACAAAGTAAAGAATACACACGCGCACAAATTTTAATCATGCTTCCAATGCATTCTTCATCAATGAACTAAGATAGACCTCCTTTTGGTTTATATAGTTAAATCAAATGGTACATTTCTAAAACTTGTTAAATTACCGTTCCACATATGATAAGTTGATAGCTTCATATTAGACCATCAGTTGTAGTCCGCTATTGGAGCCGCCAGCCACGTCGGCCGCACACACTGCAACGGCCTGCCCCAAGTGCCCCCGTTAGCGAGCCGGCTTGCTTGGACTGAAGTTGAACGTTGGGTGGGAATTTTTGGCATGCGTGTTTTTGACCGTTGTTGAAGCATTAAAAAAAACAAACTTTCTATATTAACCAATACTCATACAACTTTTACAAACCAAAAGAGACTTAAAAAAAAACTCACCCATTCTACTCATTTTTCTCAAATACAACCAACTATAAACAAAAAATGCAATGGATTTTCATTTCTTCGTCCGACTCTTCGGAGGAAGACGACCATTCTACTCATTTTTCTCAAATACAACCAACTATAAACAAAAAATGCAATGGATTTTCATTTCATTTCCACGCCTGCACAAAGACGATATATAAGTATAATGGCGGAAAGATATGCAGTTAAAGTAAATGAAGTTTATACTTACGAGTCTTCTTGAGCTTGAAGGTTCGGACCGGCGGAGACGAACCCGATGGAGCCGGCCTCTTCATGCCGGTTACTATCGTCGTCCTGGGCTGCCCGGAGGTGACAGCTGTCTCAACCTCCGGAACAGTGGTCTCACCATCACCAGGGTTCCCCGCCGCCTCCTCGCTTTCGGTCTCTGAATCAGACCGGTTCCCCTGATCGGTAGTGGAGGCAACCTTCGCCTTGCCCTTCCCGCCAGCAGCCTTCTTCTTCCGCGCGAAGAAAGGACCATCTGCGGATTCCTCATCAGAAGATGACAAAATTAGAGGAATTCCAGCAGAGGTTTGAGCATTGAGGGGGCGAGGGTTAAATAATCCCTTACCTGGCCGCGTGGCGCTCAGAATCTCGTGGCCCGGCGGGTAAACCTCCACGAACCGATCCGCCGTTTGCTCAAGGATGGGCAACTCGTTCTCATCAAGAGCACGAGTACCCAGCCGAGCGGGACCACCAGCCTCCCGCGGATGCAGGAGCGATTGTAAGTCATTCCCCTCTGAAATAAAAAGAGAAACAGTTAGAAGAAAAACCCTAAATCAGCAAAGAAGACGGAGCATACCGTAAGGGATAAAGTTCAAACCGTATTCGAGGACGATGGGAATCTGTGGCGCCTCTGCCCCAGCATCCTTCCACACCCGGCTCATCCCGAGCATCACCATCCCAGACTCCGCAAAGCGGTAAACCGAAGTCTGGATCCGAGAGATCTTGGCAAACCATTCCGCCTCCTGGTAGTTGGAGGCGTGAAGGTTGGGGAGTGCTCTCCCGTTCTTGAATGTCATCGCAATAGGGACGACACGGGCAGAGATGTAGAAAAACTCCCGCTTCCAAGACCGAAGACTGCGCTCGGTAGCACAAATCTTCAAACCCTTAATCCGGGTGACCAAGGTGTACCAGCCTTGGATGCACCTCCAGGAGTAGAAGGTCATCAGGCGGTCGACATGGGGCTCCACACCAAGAATGAGGCACACCCATTCAAAATGGCGGATCTTGGCGATCGCCATTGGGTGTACCTCCGTCAGGTGCACACCGTGTCTCTCCAAAACACGGTATACAAACTTCGTCAATGGGAACCTGAGATTCCCATAGACGAAGAATGCAGCATATACCCCTATCTTGTCTTTGGGTGCATCGTACACCGTCTGATGAGACGCAGGAAACTCAGGCTCGAAAGGCTCGAGCATGAACTTCCTGACGATGTACTGATAGAGGTCGACGGGAAGAGCACACTGGCACTCGCCAGCAGTACTCTTATCGTCCTTGTCAGAAGTGGACGATGGGTTCTCGATATACACGTCAGACTCCTCAGCAGTAGCCTCAGGATCATGAATGGAAGACATGTTTTGGATGTAAAGAACGATTTCAGGAGAATGCTCGACGGAAAAGTTAGAGTATTCGCCGGAAATCGTTTAGAAGAAGAAGAGAGAAGTGAAAGTGTGGATTAAGATGCACCCTCTCCCCCTTTATATACTCATCGCAATGAATGCGATGAATTTAATGCGGAAGAGAGAGGAAAACGCAGGTGCAATGAAACTATGACACGTGGAAAAAGCAAGCTGGCAACAGCTGTTGACAGGACGCGTGCCGTAAACTTCGCACCCACGCGCCCGAAAACTCGCGCTCACGCGCCTGAAAAAGCGCCTGGAATGACCATATACTGACGTCGCCATAACTTCCTGCACGTCCTGAAACTGTCAGAAGAAACCGTTGGACGACACTAACGTCCCTTCAACAGTTTGGACTGTTCTTATCCTTTCACCAACTCTTCGAATTTCAAAAAGATTCAAAAAGATTCAAAAGTAAGCGGGACTTTACACCCTTACCTTGGCAACCAAGTAACTATAAGACAGGTGCGGGTACAGTGTCAAGGCAAAACCCTTCACATACTTAGCACCTGCAGGGAATTGAAGCCAAGAATACCTCGGCAACCAAGTAACTATAAGACGGGTGTGGGTATAGTGTCAAGGCAAAACCCTTCACATACTTGGCACCTGCAGGGAATTGACGCCAGGAATACCTTGGAAGTAAAGTAACTATAAGACGAGTGCGGGTACAGTGTCAAGGCGAAACCCTTCACATACTTAGCACTCCGCAGGGAATTGAAACCAAGAAGGATCTTCTGGGCCATGCTTGCGGAAACGGAAATAACATCCCCGCATAGCGGGAACGTTGAGAACTAGATTGTCTGAAGCTCCAAGATGGAATTGGTTGTTTAACATAATTGATCACTATGTTTAAAACTACCAAAACCTCATGGAGAATCTACACAAGTGGAACTCAACGCTCCTGACTTGCGAGGAGGTTACAGACCTACCCGCATCATACCCAAAGATCAAGCAGAAAAGTCGGGAATTTCTGCACGTGACATTAGGACTTCCGCGGGAAGAATCCCCATGGAAAACCTTAAAACTAAACCCTTTTCAAAACCCCTTGCTTAAGTCCAAAAGTTCACCTCACTTATTAACAATTCATGAGAAGAACATTGGACTGGGGGGACTTGAAGAGGTAGGTCTCAGCAGAGCCCAGTTGGACCCGCAAGACTCACCTTGAATAGGGACGTCTGCGCGGTTGGACCCGCAAGACTCACCTTAAACAGGGACGTCTGCGCAGTTGGACTCGCAAGACTACCTTAAAAAGAGACGTCTGCGCAAAGACCAACTGGATCTGCAGGACCCACCATGCTCAGAGAGATGACGTCCTTACGCGCAGTACGCAAGCTGTTCCCACAGGAAAAGCCTCCCAATGGTAACGTACTCCGCCTGTTCCCGCAGCTACGGATACTAGCCATCAGGGAAGGCTACCCGCACTAACAGCAAGGCTACGTGCACAAGGTACTAACTCTCAAATAATTCAGTAATGTCACCTGAAGAGGGAATGAGCAAGCCGGGAATACTCCTGCCCAAAGCCGGGAATACTCCCGCCTAAATGAGCCAGTCCGTACGCTACTGGAGGATCTTTTGTACTGTACCTGCCAAGGTATAGTACAAAAGATCTGACCAAAGCAGCGACAGCTCACTGACAACAGCACGACGAGCAGCACGCTCTAGTACTTTATGTCACTATCAGCCGCTGCCTACTCACCAACCCCTGTCGTAGCACGTGCATAGCCTGCAGTTGGTGGAAAAGGAATAGTACACAGCCGGCCTGGTCACTACCAGCCGCTGCCTACCCACCAACCACCAGCATGGCACGTGCGTAGCCCACAGTTGGTAGAACAGGAATACTATTCAGCCGGTTGTACCTTCTTGGACACCTACCTTCGGCTATAAATACTCCAACACCTTGGAACGGTATCATATCTTATTATCATATCTTCTCATATATCTGCTCTAGTCATTTCTCTTAATATACACTTATATTCAAGAGCAATCTAGTCTGATTCTCACGCCGGAGGGTGGTCACAAGGAGGTACCCCCCCTTCTCAGTGACGAGCTCACGGTGTCTGTTTTGCAGGTCATCTGAAGAGCAACCATCTTGCCGGACCTAACCCTCGTGGGAAACATCTACTTAACCCCCAGATTATCCGTAATCTGCCCGGGGTCAATTAGTGTTTCTTCACTAAAACTTGTTAAATTACCGTTCCACATATGATAAGTTGATAGCTTCATATTAGACCATCAGTTGTAGTCCGCTATTGGAGCAGCCAGCCACGTCGGCCGCACACACTGCAACGGCCTGCCCCAAGTGCCCCTCGTTAGCGAGCCGGCTTGCTTGGACTGAAGTTGAACGTTGGGTGGGAATTTTTGGCGTGCGTGTTTTTGACCGTTGTTGAAGCATTAAAAAAAACAAACTTTCTATATTAACCAATACTCATACAACTTTTATAAACCAAAAGAGACTTAAAAAAAACTCACCCATTCTACTCATTTTTCTCAAATACAACCAACTATAAACAAAAAATGCAATGGATTTTCATTTCTTCGTCCGACTGTTCGGAGGAAGACGACCATATTTTTGAAGACCGGAAGATAACAATTAACATGTTTGAACGGTTTCAAGGGCGAAAAAGACTAACAAGACAATCACATCTTCTTCATGATCGAGATATGTGTCCTACGGTAGGGATGGTATCAGTACCGTACCGTACCGACCGGTACCGGTACGAAACGAGTACCGAATCGGTACCAAAGCTTTGAGTTTCAGTATCGGTTCGATACCGGTACGATATCGATATTTAAGGTAAAATTCGGGAAATACCGGTACCGTACCAATACCAAAACTCAAACATTTGGTACCAAATTGGTACCGGTACCGAATTTGCTCATCCCTATTCTACGCCCTGGTGAGGTCAGTTCCACCCGGGTGATCACATGACCCCAGTATCATACTTGAGGCGGTGGCCTCCCAATATCTTTAATTTTGGCATGCGTTTTTTTGGTGTTGTCGGGTCAAATAACGACATACATGTATCGAATAATCACCAATATTCGATGACATTATTGACAGGGTTGAGCCAACACGATCGTTTTATGCGAATGAGGTTCAATTTAAGCATGACTAATACCTGGTTAATGACATTTAATGATCGACGTTTGTTTAAGCTTATGCATCTCCAACTAAAGACAAACGGAGTACTTTAAGAAGAAGCAAGTATCGTCACGAAAAGATATTGAAAGGGCGTTTGGAGTTATAAAGAAAAAAATCATTTGATTTCGAGGCCACTACGGATTTGGTTAAGGGAGAAAATAATGGATGTCGTCTACACTTGTATAAGTCTTTATAAACTAATTCTTGAGGACCAATGTATGGCTATTTGTCAAACCTACCAAGGTGACGTCCAACGACCCGAATCGACAATCACCGATGATGAAAAACTCCAAAACATCATATATCTCAAGAATCGCAAGGTCCACGGAAACCTTCGTCATGAGTTGGTCGAGCATTTGTGAGCTAGACGTCCTGATGATCTTGTACAAGACTAGTATTATTTGTTACTTTTAATATTTTATATTAATAAATCAGATAATCGTTGAAGTCACCGTTCGCCTAAACCACAACAAACTCATGCGACTTCAGTGAATGTCCAGTCAGCATTGCATAACACAATATTATTGGATAAATTCAGAGCCCGACTTCAATAATAACATGTAGCTTTAGTTATGACTTACCAAATGAAAAGGTGTCAAATCATATGAGTTCTGATCATGCTCCCATATACATTGGAGCATATCCTTATGGTATAATTACTTCTTGTAAAACCGGCACCTCTTATAGACATGATCCTTTAAATTTCAACGTGTAAGGGGTCTCTAGTTCTTTAGTCACTTTTAGTATTTAAAGCAAGATCACATATAACAAAAGAAAATATGTTTTATAAGTAAAAAGGTAAAAATATTCACTCGTACTGTCGTACACGCCTAATCGGTACACTACTTTGTAATCGGAAATGGTGATCTATACCATGACTAAGAATTAAATATAAAGTCGATCCCTATTAATAAAGAGAAGGTTGAGGTCTTCCTTAAGAGAAAAAAATTGTAAGTGGTTATTTTATTAATACCCTCAATAGAGAGAATAATTTGGCTACTCTTAATTTTTTTTTTTTGCCATAATTCAAGCCTATTGTATTTATTTTTAACATACCAACTTCATTTTGTGAATTAATGCACACGGTCCACTCCGGTGATATTTTGTGCAAGTTGTTCAAATATGACAAGTTGACAACACAACTCTCTCTCGTTTTAATATGTTTTAAGACAACTGTGTCAAACACAAACTTTGTTTTATCTTTCTAGAATTTACATTTGAAATGTTTAAAGTACAAGTCAAATTTTTTTTTTCTTTTTTTGTCAAATAGCTATAATATATTTTAGTTTGCTAAACACGAAGGTAACATACAAATCACATCAACATTATCAATAACTATTATTATTCTAACTTGTTTTACAAATATATATGCCTTTGAAGATAGAAGAACCGTACACGTTACAAGCTATGATATGTTTAGCGAAGCAGTGGACCCCAACCTAAAGATTTGTACCACGTGGTGTAAGCTTCCTCTAGATAACTGACACGTGTGAAGACCTAATTGGTACATAGTGTTTGAAACACCTAACCATGTGGGGCCGGTAGACTAACAAAACTCTGCCGACACTAAAAGTATATAAAAAAGAGGCAAATAGATTTTGGTGTAGATAGACCCTTCAATTATTTTGTTTATTTTATATTCCCGGTACTAGCTTTTGAACCCATAAATACACAAGATTTGTTAAACAAAAAAAATAACGAAGTTCACTATTTGAAACTGAAATGGCAGAAATGAATAGTGTGTTAGTTTAAATATGTGGTCAAGAAAGCATGCTATAAAAGGTGTCATAAAGTCACTGTTCACTTCCGTCATTTGAAATGGCGGAACACAAAATTAACTTCCATGACACCAGACAGCTTCTGACAGGTTATCCTATCATGGTCGGTTCCGCCATTTGAAATGACGGAACACCTAAAAACCCAAAAAAAATTCTATCTCCTATAAACCATTACATCCATTTAATATATTTTTTAAAAAAAATCTGAGTTAAGTAGAAAATATATTAAAAGATTATAAGAGTATTTTTTTGCTAGGATTGAATGTGGTTAAGACAACTAAGCATTATTATTTTTGTTTATTACTTTAGTATAATAAGAAGTAAGATATCATTTATCATTATTTCTAATTTTCTATGATTACTTTTATTTTCCTATTTAACTTTAAAAAATTTCTCTCCTATAAACAGAATATTGTTGATTGATTTATGAAATTATTCTAATACTATTAATTGTTTTGACTACGATAGAATAGTTTCATAATGTTGTTGGCACTTTTTGTGTCATGCATCCAGTCGTATTTGCAAATGCATTCAATACCTTATTGTTCTTTACTATCTTCGTCATACCATGGCCATATACAACTCCTTTTAAACTAATTGACATTAGCTAGATAAAATTACAGCTTAGTAGAATAACTAAGCAAGTGGAACACACCCAAGCACATGCACTATATATGTTTGACAATTTAAAGCGTTAACATCCTAAGAAAAACTCACATAGGTAGTGACTATGAAAAATTTATAGTCCATAAGGAATGTTCGACATCAAATATCACACGAGTATTTTGAGTTTATTTGACAGTGAAGGAGATGAAAACTCTATAGTAAACATGTTTGAGCGGAAGTGATACCAAGATGGGTGAGCTTATGAGATATCTTCACCTGGATGACCTAAGCAAATCTGTGAGTTTCCAAAAAACAATCCATATAAGCAAAGCTGTTGATGGTATGAGTGTATGACTTATGAGGGCTGAATGCTACATAAAATGTGATTGTTTATAAAAAGTAATGAATTGTTATGAATTATTGGTGGATGTATGAATTATTGGTGGATGACACAATTGTCAAACACCTTTATTCACACGAACACTCAAGTGAATATTGAATAGTTTAGATTGTCGGTATTTTACTTTTTGCACAGTAGTTTTTTTCCTTATAAATAGAATGATTTGAACGAAGGTTGATATCCAGTAAAAAATTCTCATATTCTCATATTTCCTTGTTTCTTGAAGTTCATGTATTATAAGCTTGTTAAAGTTTGGGCTAATATCACAACACGTTATCAGCACGAGCCGCTTGTATCCTAACCAAGAAAGGTAATAGACACAAAGGTATCTACATAAGCATCATAAACACTTCTTTAATTATGTACATTAGATATATATCTATGCATATACATATACTAACTAATATACTGAGTAATAGCAATAATGTGTATAAACATTGTTATTAAAATTTGATAACTGTTTTAGAAGTTAGATTTATTTACACTAACAATTCTATTCTTATTATTGTGCATACTAATTATATATATTTTATAAAATAAACTGTATTTAATATCTTATTTATTATCTTACTTTAAAATAATTAATACACACACACACAAACGGTAATATTACCGTTATAAACGGTAATATAACCGTTATAAACGAGTTATAAACCTCCACTATAAATAACCAATCATTAACCCCATTTCATTTACAACAAACATTCTTCTTATTAAATTTATCCAAGATAAAATTCTCAAAATGATTCACCCGGTTTTGATGTTGGTCACTATAATGCTTATACTACTTCTCATTCTAATTTTTAATCTCCCATCTGAAGATTTCGGCATTTTCTTTTTCTTTTATATGTTTATAGCTCTACCAATGTATTGTATCTCATTGTTGATTAATATATATGGATTCTAATATTTATCTTATTATTTGCTCTATTATGTTTAGCAATAAAATGTCAAATATAGCAAAACTCAAATTCCCAGCACTCAACATTTCTGGAGAAAATTATATGTCTTGGACAGCAAATATCAAAAGACATTTAAAATCTATGGATGTGCTAGACGCAATCCAAGAATACAATGATTGCTCTGACCAGGATAAAGCAAGAGCTGATGTTTTCATCCATAAACATATTGATGAATTGCTACAGCATGAATATTTTAATTATGATAACCCATATATGATATGGGAAGATTTGAAAAGCAGATTCAGTCATCTAAAGGAAGTTTTACTTCCTACTTCTAGAGATGAATGGAACAGTCTTAGGTTCCAAGATTTTAAGAGGGTAAATGATTACACCTCTGCTTTATACCGAATTTGTTCAAAGCTAGAATTTTGTGGGTATCCTGTAACAGAGGAAGAAAAGTTAGAGAAAACTTTCTCCACGTTTCATGCATCAAATATAAACTTGCAAACACATTATCGTTTGCAGAATTTTAAGAAATACTCTGATCTAAATGCATTACTCTTTGTAGCAGAGAAAAATAATGAATTATTGATGAAAAATCATCAATCTCGTCCCACGGGTTCATTAGCAATACCAGAAGCACATGTTGCTCACAAAAGTTCTCATAAAAATTTTGATCATAAATGGGAACAAAGCTGAGGACGAGGCCGTGGACGTGGACGTGGTCATTTTGACAAAAGGCATTTTAATGATCGTAAGCATCCATTCAAATGGAACAATAACTCTTACGGTCGTGGTCGTGGCCGTGGTCGTGGTCGTAACCAAATGGTACAAAGCTCAAAATAGAAAATGCTTTATTTTCCCCAAAATCAACAAGAAATTTGTTAAGTTTCAGAAACATATATCATAATGGATATGATACTCAGTCAAGGACTGTTAGTAATGAAAAATATTTGCATATCATAAGCAAAGATCAAATATTGGAAAAATTGTCAATGCTCCATTCTGGTTTGCATTATACATATATAAATGTGCCTCAAGCACATATGGCAGTCAAAGAAAATTGTTGCGATTCTGGTATCATAAACTTATGGCATGACAGATTAGGCCATCCAGGATCCACAATGATGAAAAGGATCATTGAAAATACACATGGGCATCCACTGAAAGGTCAAAAGATCCATAAAATAGATAAAATGCCTCAATGTACATCTTGTTCTCTTGGAAAATTAATTACAAGGCCTTCGCCATTAAAGTCGATAAAGAAACACCAATGTTTCTTGAAAGAATTCAAGGTGACATATGTGGACCAATTCATCCACCATGTGGACCATTTAGATACTTCATGGTCTTAATAGACGCATCCAGCAGATGGTCTAATATCTCTTTATTATTGACTCGTAATATTGCTTTTGCAAAATTTCTTGCTCAAATTATCAAATTACGTGCACATTTTCCGGATTATACCATTAAAAGAGTAAGGCTTGATAATGCGGGAGAATTTACATCACATGCTTTTGATGATTATTGCATGTCTGTGGGGATTGTTGTAGAACACCCTGTTGCTCATGTACACACACAAAATGGCTTAGCCGAGTCGTTGATCAAACGTCTACAGCTAATAGCTAGACCATTAATAATGAGGACAAAACTCTGTTTCTATTTGGGTTCATGCAATTATGCATGCTGGATCATTAATCCGCGTGAGACCAAGTGCAAATCATAAATACTCTCTCACACAACTTGTTTCTGGAAATGAGCCAAATATCTCTCATCTTAGAATTTTTGGTTGTGCTGTGTATGTTCCTATTGCACCACCACAACGCACAAAAATGGGTCCCCAAAGAAGGTTGGGAATATATGTTGGATATGAAACATCTTCCATCATAAGATACCTTGAACCTTTAACAAGTGATGTATTTACAGCACGTTTTGCTGATTGTCATTTTAACGAGACAATGTTCCCGACATTAGGGGGAAAGATGAAAAAGCAAGAAAGAGATATATCATGGTGTGTGCCATCATTGTTACACCTAGACCCAAGATCAAAACAAAGTGAGACAGAGGTTCAAAAAATAATACATCTACAAGAAATTGCAAATCAGTTACCTGATGCATTTACTGATATAAACAGGGTCACTAAATCTCATATACCAGCTGCTAATGCTCCAGCTCGAGTTGAGATTCCAAGCAAGCAAAACCATAATAATGCACCTCATGAATCTCAAAAACGTTTAAAACGTGGAAGGCCAATCGGTTCAAAGGATAAAAATCCTCGAAAAAGAAAGGGTTCTGAGAATGATACTGACCCTAAGGAAGGAATGATTGACAAAACCTTCCCTCAGGAAAGAATAAATGATATAACATTTCCTCAGGAAGAAATAAATGATTCCAATAAAGAATTGTCAATAAATTATGGTAAATCACATATAATGTGGGATCGAGATGAAATGGAAAATATTGATGATATATTTTCTTATTCTGTGGCAAGCGATATCATGGAAGAAAATAATGACCCTGAACCAAAATCTTTAGATGATTGTAAAAATCGATAAGATTGGAACAAATGGAAAGATGCTATGCAAGCTGAATTAAACTCACTAAACAATCGAAAGGTTTTTGGACCTATTGTCATTACATCAAAGTCAATGAAACCTGTAGGATATAAATGGGTTTTTGTGAGAAAACGAAATGAGAAAAATGAAGTTACAAGATATAAAGCAAGACTTGTAGCTCAAGGTTTTTCTCAGATGCCAGGAATTGACTATGAAGAAACGTATTCTCCTGTCATGGATGCTATTACGTTTAGATATTTAATCAGCTTAGCAGTCTCTAAAAATTTAGAGATGCGTCTTATGGATGTTGTCACAGCTTACTTGTATGGATCACTAGATAGTGACATCTATATGAAAATTCCCGAAGGATTTAAACTCCCCGATGCAATAAGCTCAAAGCCTAAGGAAATGTATTCCATCAAATTACAAAGATCCTTGTATGGACTGAAACAATCTGGAAGGATGTGGTACAATCGTTTGAGTGATTATTTGATAAGCAAAGGATACACAAATAATCTTATTTGTCCATGTGTCTTCATCAAGAAGACAACATCAGGATATGTGATCATAGCTGTGTATGTTGACGATCTAAATTTAATTGGGACACAAAAAGAAATTAATGAAGCAATTGCTCTTTTAAAGAAAGAATTCGAAATGAAAGATCTTGGAAAAACCAAATATTGTATTGGTTTACAAATTGAGCATATGCATAATGGGATACTTGTGCATCAGTCAACTTATACTGAGAAACTCTTAAAACGTTTCAATATGGACAAAGCAAATCCTTTAAGCACACCGATGGTTGTTAGATCACTCAATGTTGACAATGATCCATTTCGTCCTTGCGAAGATAATGAAGAGATTCTTGGTCCTGAAGTACCATACCTCAGTGCAATTGGAGCCCTTATGTATCTTACTAACTGTACAAGACCTGACATTTCTTTTGCAGTTAATTTATTGGCAAGATTTAGTTCATCCCTTACTAAAAGACATTGGAATGGCATTAAACATATTTTTCGGTATTTAAAAGGAACTGTTGATTTAGGTTTATTTTATCCTAACGATTCAAAAGAAGGGTTAGTTGGTTATCCAGATGCAGGTTATTTATCTGACCCCCATAAAGCAAAATCTCAAACTGGATACGTATTTAAGAATGGAGGAACTGCGATTTCATGGCGTTCTCAGAAACAAACACTCATTGCAACATCTTCAAATCATGCTGAAGTCATTGCATTGCATGAAGCTTCAAGAGAATGTGTATGGTTAAGATCTATGTCACGACACATATTGATTTCTTGTGGACTAGAGAAAGATCGAATTCCAACTCCTATCTATGAAGATAATGCAGCTTGTGTCTCACAAATGAAGGAAGGATATATCAAAAGTGACAGAACAAAGCATATACCACCAAGATACTTTGAGTATACTCGAGACCTTATTAAAGACAGTCAGGTTGAAATGAGATATGTCCAGTCCAGCAACAACTCAGCTGATCTTTTCACAAAAGCACTTCCCACAGCAACATTCAGGAAACATGTTCATGATATTGGCATGCGCCATGTACGAACAATGTAACGACCTGCAGTTTGAGGGGGAGCTATATACTGCACTCTTTTTCCCTTAGCTAAAGTTTTTTCCCATTGTGTTTTCCTTTAGCAAGGTTTTTAATGAGGCAGTACTTCAAGACCCCGACGTTTTGAAATGGTGTCATCCAAGGGGGAGTGTTATGAATTATTGGTGGATGTATGAATTATTGGTGGATGACACAATTGTCAAACACCTTTATTCACACGAACACTCAAGTGAATATTGAATAGTTTAGATTGTCGGTATTTTACTTTTTGCACAGTAGTTTTTTTCCTTATAAATAGAATGATTTGAACGAATGTTGATATCCAGTAAAAAATTCTCATATTCTCATATTTCCTTGTTTCTTGAAGTTCATATATTATAAGCTTGTTAAAGTTTGGGCTAATATCACAACATGAATTACAATTGTTATCAAGTAAAGAGTAGGTTTTCTCTCATTTTTTATTATTCTAAGGACTAAAAAAAGTGCTTTATTTGTTGGGTTGTTTTCCGCAACAAAAAAAAAGACAAAATAATAGCAAGAAATAATAATAATTAACATAAAAAAATTAAAATAGTTTGACACGTAGCACTTTGTGAGTGGCATACTAAAACACCTCTTCAACCTAAAAGAAGTGGACTCCATCTTTTTTGTCCAGACGTGAGCACTCTTAACAATTAAGTAATATATCCATATTAATGAATTTAAAATGTGTAGTTTTTTTTTCGAATTGTAAAATGTGTAGTTTTATACAACGATAAAAAATAACAAATGAATAAGTTTACACATTTTAAAATAGCTTAATTAAGCTTTAAGTATACGATCAATAATAATGGACCACGTATTATGTCTTTTAACATACTATAATCTTTTCATATGCATATTATCACGAATCCATCTCTATCGATTCATAAAGTTTTAAAAGTTGAATATATGACTAATATCAAAAATATAAAACTATTATGTCTTTGTTATAATGTTACTACAAGATTAGCAATTATTCCTTAAACTTGAAGAGTTGAAGAAAACAAGAACGTAAGAGATATATATTTAGTAACTCCTTTGATTGTATGTCACTTATTGTTACAAATATAAGATATATACACACACTTTACATTCACTATTTGGGGGACAAACGTATATGATTGCTTTGAAAAAAACGGTCATCAAAAACATGGATGAATTATTGTTGAAAAAATGGTTATTCAAAAAGTGAAAGCGTCGGTGGATTCATAACAGATGAATTATTGTTGAAAAAGTGGTCATCCAAAAAGTGAAAGCGTTTTTTTACTGCACTCTTTTTCCCTTAGCTAAAGTTTTTTCCCATTGGGTTTTCCTTTAGCAAGGTTTTTAATGAGGCAGTACTTCAAGACCCCGACGTTTTGAAATGGTGTCATCCAAGGGGGAGTGTTATGAATTATTGGTGGATGTATGAATTATTGGTGGATGACACAATTGTCAAACACCTTTATTCACACGAACAATCAAGTGAATATTGAATAGTTTAGATTGTCGGTATTTTACTTTTTGCACAGTAGTTTTTTTCCTTATAAATAGAATGATTTGAACGAAGGTTGATATCCAGTAAAAAATTCTCATATTCTCATATTTCCTTGTTTCTTGAAGTTCATATATTATAAGCTTGTTAAAGTTTGGGCTAATATCACAACATGAATTACAATTGTTATCAAGTAAAGAGTAGGTTTTCTCTCATTTTTTATTATTCTAAGGACTAAAAAAAGTGCTTTATTTGTTGGGTTGTTTTCCGCAACAAAAAAAAAGACAAAATAATAGCAAGAAATAATAATAATTAACATAAAAAAATTAAAATAGTTTGACACGTAGCACTTTGTGAGTGGCTTACTAAAACACCTCTTCAACCTAAAAGAAGTGGACTCCATCTTCTTTGTCCAGACGTGAGCACTCTTAACAATTAAGTAATATATCCATATTAATGAATTTAAAATGTGTAGTTTTTTTTTCGAATTGTAAAATGTGTAGTTTTATACAACGATAAAAAATAACAAATGAATAAGTTTACACATTTTAAAATAGCTTAATTAAGCTTTAAGTATACGATCAATAATAATGGACCACGTATTATGTCTTTTAACATACTATAATCTTTTCATATGCATATTATCACGAATCCATCTCTATCGATTCATAAAGTTTTAAAAGTTGAATATATGACTAATATCAAAAATATAAAACTTTTATGTCTTTGTTATAATGTTACTACAAGATTAGCAATTATTCCTTAAACTTGAAGAGTTGAAGAAAACAAGAACGTAAGAGATATATATTTAGTAACTCCTTTGATTGTATGTCACTTATTGTTACAAATATAAGATATATATACACACTTTACATTCACTATTTGGGGGACAAACGTATATGATTGCTTTGAAAAAAACGGTCATAAAAAACATGGATGAATTATTGTTGAAAAAATGGTCATTCAAAAAGTGAAAGCGTCGGTGGATTCATAACAGATGAATTATTGTTGAAAAAGTGGTCATCCAAAAAGTGAAAGCGTCGGTGGATTCAAAACACTCCCCCTTGGATGACACATTTTCAAAACTTCGGGATATTGAATTACTGCCTCATTAAAAACCTTGCTAAAGAAAAACCCAATGGGAAAAAAACTTTAGCTAAGGGAAAAAGAGTGCAGTATATAGCTCCCCCTCAAACTGCAGGTCGTTACATTGTTCGTACATGGCGCATGCCAATATCATGAACATGTTTCCTGAATGTTGCTGTGGGAAGTGCTTTTGTGAAAAGATCAGCTGAGTTGTTGCTGGACTAGACATATCTCATTTCAACCTGACTGTCTTTAATAAGGTCTCGAGTATACTTAAAGTATCTTGGTGGTATATGCTTTGTTCTGTCACTTTTGATATATCCTTCCTTCATTTGTGAGACACAAGCTGCATTATCTTCATAGATAGGAGTTGGAAATCGATCTTTCTCTAGTCCACAAGAAATCAATATGTGTCGTGACATAGATCTTAACCATACACATTCTCTTGAAGCTTCATGCAATGCAATGACTTCAGCATGATTTGAAGATGTTGCAATGAGTGTTTGTTTCTGAGAACGCCATGAAATCGCAGTTCCTCCATTCTTAAATACGTATCCAGTTTGAGATTTTGCTTTATGGGGGTCCGATAAATAACCTGCATCTGCATAACCAACTAACCCTTCTTTTGAATCGTTAGGATAAAATAAACCTAAATCAACAGTTCCTTTTAAATACCGAAAAATATGTTTAATGCCATTCCAATGTCTTTTAGTAGGGGATGAACTAAATCTTGCCAATAAATTAACTGCAAAAGAAATGTCAGGTCTTGTACAGTTAGTAAGATACATAAGGGCTCCAATTGCACTGAGGTATGGTACTTCGGGACCAAGAATCTCTTCATTATCTTCGCAAGGACGAAATGGATCATTGTCAACATTGAGTGATCTAACAACCATCGGTGTGCTTAAAGGATTTGCTTTGTCCATATTGAAACGTTTTAAGAGTTTCTCAGTATAAGTTGACTGATGCACAAGTATCTCATTATGCATATGCTCAATTTGTAAACCAAGACAATATTTGGTTTTTCCAAGATCTTTCATTTCGAATTCTTTCTTTAAAAGAGCAATTGCTTCATTAATTTCTTTTTGTGTCCCAATTAAATTTAGATCGTCAACATACACAGCTATGATCACATATCCAGATGTTGTCTTTTTGATGAAGACACATGGACAAATAAGATTATTTGTGTATCCTTTGCTTATCAAATAATCACTCAAACGATTGTACCACATCCTTCCAGATTGTTTCAGTCCATACAATGATCTTTGTAATTTGATGGAATACATTTCCTTAGGCTTTGAGCTTATTGCATCGGGGAGTTTAAATCCTTCGGGAATTTTCATATAGATGTCACTATCTAGTGATCCATACAAGTAAGCTGTGACAACATCCATAAGACGCATCTCTAAATTTTTAGAGACTGCTAAGCTGATTAAATATCTAAACGTAATAGCATCCATGACAGGAGAATACGTTTCTTCATAGTCAATTCCTGGCCTCTGAGAAAAACTTGAGCTACAAGTCTTGCTTTATATCTTGTAACTTCATTTTTCTCATTTCATTTTCTCACAAAAACCCATTTATATCCTACAGGTTTCATTGACTTTGGTGTAATGACAATAGGTCCAAAAACCTTTCGATTGTTTAGTGAGTTTAATTCAGCTTGCTTAACATCTTTCCATTTGTTCCAATCTTGTCGATTTTTACAATCATCTACAGATTTTGGTTCAGGGTCATCATTTTCTTCTATGATATCGCTTGCCACAGAATAAGAAAATATATCATCAATATTTTCCATTTCATCTCGATCCCACATTATATGTGATTTACCATAATTTATTGACAATTCTTTATTGGAATCATTTATTTCTTCCTGAGGAAATGTTATATCATTTATTCTTTCCTGAGGGAAGGTTTTGTCAATCATTCCTTCATTAGGGTCAGTATCCTTCTCAGAACCCTTTCTTTTTCAAGGATTTTTATCCTTTGAACCGATTGGCCTTCCACGTTTTAAACTTTTTTGAGATTCATGAGGTGCATTATTATGGTTTTGTTTGCTTGGAATCTCAACTCGAGCTGGAGCATTAGCAGCTGGTATATGAAATTTAGTGACCCTGTTTATATCAGTAAATGCATCAGGTAACTGATTTGCAATTTCTTGTAGATGTATTATTTTTTGAACCTCTGTCTCACTTTGTTTTGATCTTGGGTCTAGGTGTAACAATGATGGCACACACCATGATATATCACTTTCTTGCTTTTTCATCTTTCCCCCTAATGTCGGGAACATTGTCTCGTTAAAATGACAATCAGCAAAACGTGCTGTAAATACATCACTTGTTAAAGGTTCAAGGTATCTTATGATGGAAGATGTTTCATATCCAACATATATTCCCAACCTTCTTTGGGGACCCATTTTTGTGCGTTGTGGTGGTGCAATAGGAACATACACAGCACAACCAAAAATTCTAAGATGAGAGATATTTGGCTCATTTCCAGAAACAAGTTGTGTGAGAGAGTATTTATGATTTGCATTTGGTCTCACGCGGATTAATGATCTAACATGCATAATTGCATGAACCCAAATAGAAACAGGGAGTTTTGTCCTCATTATTAATGGTCTAGCTATTAGCTGTAGGCGTTTGATCAACGACTCGGCTAAGCCATTTTGTGTGTGTACATGAGCAACAGGGTGTTCTACAACAATCCCCACAGACATGCAATAATCATCAAAAGCATGTGATGTAAATTCTCCCGCATTATCAAGCCTTACTCTTTTAATGGTATAATCCGGAAAATGTGCACGTAATTTGATAATTTGAGCAAGAAATTTTGCAAAAGCAATATTACGAGTCGATAATAAAGAGATATTAGACCATCTGCTGGATGCGTCTATTAAGACCATGAAGTATCTAAATGGTCCACATGGTGGATGAATTGGTCCACATATGTCACCTTGAATTCTTTCAAGAAACATTGGTGTTTCTTTATCGACTTTTAATGGCGAAGGCCTTGTAATTAATTTTCCAAGAGAACAAGATGTACATTGAGGCATTTTATCTATTTTATGGATCTTTTGACCTTTCAGTAGATGCCCATGTGTATTTTCAATGATCCTTTTCATCATTGTGGATCCTGGATGGCCTAATCTGTCATGCCATAAGTTTATGATACCAGAATCGCAACAATTTTCTTTGACTGCCATATGTGCTTGAGGCACATTTATAAATGTATAATGCAAACCAGAATGGAGCATTGACAATTTTTCCAATATTTGATCTTTGCTTATGATATGCAAATATTTTTCATTACTAACAGTCCTTGACTGAGTATCATATCCATTATGATATATGTTTCTGAAACTTAACAAATTTCTTGTTGATTTTGGGGAAAATAAAGCATTTTCTATTTTGAGCTTTGTACCATTTGGTAATGTTAAATTAGCTTTTCCCACTCCTTCTATCAAGTTTGTAGGACCTGATATTGTATTGATGATCCCTTTTGTTGGTTTCAGTTTATAAAAATATTTTTTAGATCTAAGTATAGTATGCGTGGCTCCACTATCCGCTATACATATATCTTCTTCATTTGTTTGATCTTGTGCTCCGGTGATTTTCATTTTAAATCTTGAAAAATATTAAGAAAAAATAAGTGTATAACGAAGACATATGATATTTTAATAAGAACTTTATTTAATTGAAACACAAGTAGTACATGAAAGAGAAACTACATAATTAAAGATAATGAGAACACACTTAATAATTGCATCTAATTATAATAGTCAAGCAACTATGTTTCAAAATTCCACCCCAAAGTCTTCAACGCTCAGCTCAGCATTGATATTATTAAAGTTATCAACATGGTTCACTTCTTTCTCTTTTCCTTTTAGAGAGGCTTGGTACAGTTCACACAGATGTGGAGCTGTGCGACAAGCCTTTGCCCAGTGGTTTGTACTTCCACATCTAAAACATGAAGTGCCATTGTTTTCGGACCTACCAGCTTCATTCCATTTATTTTGGTGGTTGGAATTGGTATTGTGTGGGACATGATAATTATTGGCTCTCTGGTTACGACCACGACCACGGCCACGACCACGACCGTAAGAGTTATTGTTCCATTTGAATGGATGCTTACGATCATTAAAATGCCTTTTGTCAAAATGACCACGTCCACGTCCACGTCCACGGCCTCGTCCTCGACTTTGTTCCCATTTATGATCAGAATTTTTATGAGAACTTTTGTGAGCAACATGTGCTTCTGGTATTGCTAATGAACCCGTGGGACGAGATTGATGATTTTTCATCAATAATTCATTATTTTTCTCGGCTACAAGGAGTAATGCATTTAGATCAGAGTATCTCTTAAAATTCTGCAAACGATAATGTGTTTGCAAGTTTATATTTGATGCATGAAACGTGGAGAAAGTTTTCTCTAACTTTTCTTCCTCTGTTACGGAATACCCACAAAATTCTAGCTTTGAACAAATTCGGTATAAAGCAGAGGTGTAATCATTTACCCTCTTAAAATCTTGGAACCTAAGACTGTTCCATTCATCTCTAGAAGTAGGAAGTAAAACTTCCTTTAGATGACCGAATCTGCTTTTCAAATCTTCCCATATTATATATGGGTTATTATAATTAAAATACTCATGCTATAGTAATTCATCAATATGTTTATGGATGAAAATATCAGCTCTTGCTTTATCCTGGTCAGAGCAATCATTGTATTCTTGGATTGCGTCTAACACATCCATAGATTTTAAATGTCTTTTGACATTTGCTGTCCAAGACATATAATTTTCTCCAGAAATGTTGAGTGCTGGGAATTCGAGTTTTGCTATATTTGACATTTTATTGCTAAACATAATAGAGCAAATAATAAGATAAATATTAGAATCCATATATATCAATCAACAATGAGATACAATACATTGGTAGAGCAATAAACATATAAAAGAAAAAGAAAATGCCGAAATCTTCAGATGGGAGATTAAAAATTAGAATGAGAAGTAGTATAAGCATTATAGTGACCAACATCAAAACCGGGTGAATCATTTTGAGAATTTTATCTTGGATAAATTTAATAAGAAGAATGTTTGTTGTAAATGAAATGGGGTTAATGATTGGTTATTTATAGTGGAAGTTTATAACCTATTTATAACGGTTATATTACCGTTTATAACGGTAACATTACCGTTTGTGTGTGTGTATATATATAATATATAATATTAATTATTTTAAAGTAAGATATTAAATACAGTTTATTTTATAAAATATATAATTAGTATGCACAATAATAAGAATAGAATTTGTTAGTGTAAATAAATCTAACTTCTAAAATAGTTATCAAATTTTAATAACAATGTTTATACACATTATTGCTATTACTCAGTATATTGGTTAGTATATGTATATGCATAGATATATATCTAATGTACATAATTAAAGAAGTGTTTATGATGCTTATGTAGATACCTTTGTGTCTATTACCTTTCTTGGTTAGGATATAAGCGGCTCGTGCTGATAACGTGTTATAATGTTACTATAAGATTAGCAATTATTCCTTAAACTTGAAGAGTTGAAGAAAACAAGAACGTAAGAGATATGTATTTAGTAACTCCTTTGATTGTATGTCACCTATTGTTACAAATATAAGATATATATACACACTTTACATTCACTATTTGGGGGACAAACGTATATGATTGCTTTGAAAAAAACGGTCATAAAAAACATGGATGAATTATTGTTGAAAAAATGGTCATTCAAAAAGTGAAAGCGTCGGTGGATTCATAACAGATGAATTATTGTTGAAAAAGTGGTCATCCAAAAAGTGAAAGCGTCGGTGGATTCATAACAGTCTTTATTTATTGATGTGAATATACAATATTAACAAAATACATGACATGGAATAAACAAAATATAAAGTTTAAAGTAGTAAATAAATCTATAAACGAGATTTTAAAAGAAAAAAAGATAAATATCTTTTAAATAGAATCTCGTTTATCAGTTCAACAGCCTGCCCTATAAAGACTCCAGAACCAACCGATTGGTTCGGTTATGAGAACGGTATCAATATACGTGGATACAATACACATGGACAAAACCTTTATTAACAAAGTATCTAGTGTACTATTTTTCTCATAATTTTATGTTATAACCGAAAATAGAAAAAAAAAAGTTACCTTTTTCACCACGTGAGCATGGTTTAAAACTTAATTTGACATGTCTACATGCTATTATTGGTCATACTTAAATTAATCGTATAAAAGTTATCATGATTAATATTTAATGATAACAAAACCACTCATTATGTTTTGCACCCATCTCTTTCATGAGATAACAAAAATCTCCATTTACTTTAGTCTTTACTCCATCTCCATGCAACTTCCTTCATATGTGTGGCTCATATTTGCATAACCCTAATAATAATAATCCAAAACCCTTTACTCCACCTCCTAAATCCTAAATCCACCATGTCCACCAGCACACCACACCACCACCACCACAACAACGACAACGACGACGACGAAAACATAATAGAAATACACCCTACACCACAACCACCCGTACCACCAATACCATCTTACCGCCCTCACCGAGGCGAAGCATGGGAAACAACTAGTCATCGGTCATCAAATCTGTCCTTAGCTAGCAACGAAACCGAGAATTTCACAACCATGAGCCGAGAGTTTAATGCTTTAGTACTTGCGGGTAACCATGTAGACGTTAACGAACATAACGAGCCTATTAATAATAATTTGGAGAGAATTAGGGAAGAAGAGTTTCCTAGGGACACTAATCCTTTGGCTATTGTGGCGGATAATAACCCGAGAGTGGCGTCCCCAACTAGAGGTGTTACTGGTGGTGGGATGAGTTTAGGGAGTACTAGTACTCGAACAAGTGACGTGTCATCGGTGACACAAGTGAAGAAAGAGGAGGTCGAGTCGAAGATATTGGCGTGGCAAAACGCGAAGATAGCGAAGAATAATAATCGGTTTAAGCGCGAGGATGCGATCATCAATGGATGGGAGAGTGAGCAAGTTCAAAAGTCTACATCTTGGATGAAGAAAGTTGAGGTACGTAAAGTGTGTTTGTTCAAAGTTAGAGGACTAATTTGCAACTTTTGAGTTGATTGCTTATTAAAGGGTAAATTATAAAGAGGAAAAACGAAAATGGATGGTGAAAAAACTTTATCATCAAACAGTTAAAAAAGGTGGATTGAAATTATTATTATTATTTTTTTAATATATCTCTTGATTTTTTTACGGTATGTCATAATCTTACTCATAGTCTACGTAGACATATTTCTAATCAAGTCATTTATATCAACTAATCATAGTTTAAAACATCATTAATTTGTTAAAAAGTTGACTACGTAACAGCTCAAGGAGCCAAACTTTTAAGTTCTATGATGAGAACATATGTGGATCCAACGTTAGACGGGGCCTAGCTAGGTTCCCATATGATCAATAAAATATGGAAAATTACCATAATAGACTAGGTTGACTATTTATTTTAAAACTCGACATGAAAGATTTAGCCTACATTTTTATAATCATCCCATTTTAATCCAATGATAATTTGATATGTCGGACAAGCCGATTAAGTCTTAGCCAACAATGACGGAACTTGAACACATAATCCTCGAGGGGGTGGTTGGAGGATCGAAACTTGAACATATAAAATATAGGGACCGAAACTTGAGCATTTAAAGTATCATATAATTTTTTTCTTAGATATAAAATTATTCAAAGTAAATGAAATATATGAGTCCTATTCGCCCCTTAAAAGGTCTGCCATGCCCACTAACTCTTTACAAGTTTCAAGTGTCTAAGAAATGTCGGCTAAGAATTAACTGTCTTAACGGCTTGTCAGACATGGCAATTGTTATTGGATTACAGTTAAATGATCATAAGATGTAGCTCACTGTTTTATGTCTATTTTGATAATAAACTGTCTGTGTAGTCTATTTAGTAATTTCCTTACAAAATATCTGGATTTCTTTGAGTCTAATCATGTAAATCTTAGACGAGAACCTTGAAAATTAGAAACATAAGAGAGACACTTAGAAATTTGAAACTAATTATTATTTTTGCAACCTTAACATCTCCATGATATTTATTTTGTTACATTTTCTTTTATTTCTTAATTAATTTCTTTGTTTAGTTGCTAGTTATTACTTGTTTATGTTAGTTAGAGCTGCAATATTTTCTTTTAACCCAATCCAAATCTAGCCCATTCAACTTCGACCCAACCCAATCAAATATTCTTGCATCTGCCGCTAGTTATCAGGAATGACAATCAAATTCAACCCGATGGGCAAACCTGAAACCCAAACAATTGGGACGGCCAGACGCGTATATGAGTTTAAGACATGGTGTTAGATTGGTTTTAATTTTTTTTGTGGGATGGGACGAGTGTGAGTTTATATTGTACCCAACTTGAAAACATATGCCCGACTCAATTACTTGAAAATATATATTCGTTTGCCTGAACCGTTTACCTAAAACATAATAATTCATTTTCCATTAACCCTAATCTAGTAACGGTTCATTCTACTATTTTATAGTACAAAGTATTAACTTATATTTGGTATTTATGCCATCATGAATTTTGCATATATTATATTTTAAACTTCTTTTAGTAATGATAATATGCATGTAAATTTTCATTTTTTTAGTTAATTATAGATGTTAAAAACATAAAGTTATATAAAGATTATAATGGTAAGGAAACAAAGTTATTTAAAAATCCAAACTGGTATGCCCGATACTCGTGGTTTGCCTAATATTCAATAGGTGATTGATATATATCCAACATGTACTGGGTTGCGTATAGGACTATGATTATCAATACATATCTCAAACTAGTCCCATAATCATCATTTAGATGCAAATAGAGTGTATCATGTAATTGTTTGTGATTTTAAAAAGAAATCCATTTATATTTGTTCTACTAAGTATGATTTTCACTATACGTCCCATATATATAAGTTTTATAGGAAAGATGTTATAACATTGCATGATTAGTACATATGATTAAGAAAGAACAAATTAATTATCTCTTATAGCATGTGACTTTACATAAAATGTATGTCATGTAGAGGAAACTGGAAGAAAAACGAGTAAAAGCACTTGAGAAAATGCAAAACGATGTGGCCAAAGCTAAAAGAAAAGCGGAGGAAAGACGTGCAACAGCAGAAGCCACAAGAGGAACCAAAGTGGCTAGGGTTTTGGAAATAGCCAACTTGATGAGGGCCGTTGGCCGAGCTCCTACAAAACGCTCTTTCTTTTAGGCTCGTTATATAAGAAAAGTAGGACAAATCAATATTTGATTTTGTAATATTATGTACCTTTGTGTCTATTGAGGTGATTTTGTACACCAAATAAGTTACTTCACATATCACACTTAAAAAACTTCTATAGCAAAGATATAACCATACTAAAAAGTGATTATGGTATGTGAAGTACTTTCTGTTGTGTACGCATCACTTCTTCCTTTGTAATGTTTTTTTTTTGTTACCAACACATCTAGGGGGACAATCTAAAAGATGTGAATACCCTAAAAGTACAAGAGTCGGAGGTGAATCGATGTGCATTTAATCGATGCGCAATGATGAATACTGTATTTGAGTGTGTTTATTAGCATCGTTAGAAAGCGTGCGACCGCAAGAACATTTTGTATGTATGGTTTTGTTGTAAATATATTTCATAAACTTAAAGTTGTATTTGCATGATTTTAGTTAATATCGTATATTTGTATTGTATTTCTTTGAAACTTATAGCCAAGTAACACAATTTAGGACAATCAAGATAACATGTGAATTTAGAATTCTAAAATTAAAATGCATTATTGAAGCTAAAAGTGAATCAATATGAACTATATTAAGCTATTATTGAACTTTACAATTGTTTGAGAAGTAATGGGCCCTATAATTAAAATTTAACAATCTACTATTATAATAAACAAAAACAATTGTTGTGTCACATGGCATATAATTGTCCTATTGTTTGCCAAGTGGCATCATTATTGATAAGTTTTAAAAGTAATAAATATTTAATTAAAACAATTAATAAATATTTTAAATATTCCATATTAATGATTTATCTTTAATTTCATAGTAGTAAATATAGTAAAAAATAGTCATAAATATCTTTTAAACATTCCATATTAATGTTTTTTTTATGATTTTATAATAGTAAATAAAGTAAAAAAAATAGAAATATAAGAACATATGTAGAACTTTTGACACTCATTTTAGTGTGTATAAATTTGTGTTGTATGTTTTCAGATTATTGTGACCAATTCAGAATGTGACATGATTTGCCTTTACTCTAAGTAATACGAAAATGGTTCATCTTATTTGATTATTTTTACTATTCATTGTATATAGTAAACTTGTTTTATGTATCGACAACTTTTGCTAAAGTAACATAATTCAGCACTCAAGAAGAATAGTAGATTGATTATGACGCGTACATGTATTTTTTTTCTTTCAGATCTAATAATTATTTGCCTTTTTTTGTCACATGCTAGATGATAATGAAATTCATTTTGCTTATTCATTGTCACAAACTTGCATCAACTAAATTTCGGGTTAAACTAATATTAAAAAAAAAATTGGTTATTTTGATCCCTTAAATACATTGGTGTGATGGGGAGTTTTGTTCCCTTAATGATATCCATTTATATTCATGAAGCAAAATTTATATCTTCTCGGAAGAGTATCTTGGTGGAGATGATATTGTGTTGTTTGTTATAGGCACAATACTCATTTTTTTTAAATCTTACAAGTTAAGGCCATAAAGTATACTTGACTAATATATATGATAGGAAAATGGTTGTAATTATGGGTGTTGCAAACCAATTTTATACAAAATCATTATAAGGAGTAAGATCATGAGTGGGGTGTTCGAAATGCTAATCTATTTCTTTTAAGTTGGTTGTTTATTATTATTATTATGATTTGTTGTGCCCTATATTCTATACAGAAATCTCAAAATTGTTTGATACATATGGGAGTAATGATGGTTTGGTTTTCAGTGAGATACTCATTTGTTGTGAATAAAATCTTTGTAACAGATTTTTTTTACACTGATTTGTGTAATAGGTACAACAAGTTTCATTTGGAACATGCCCATTTTTAGTATCACTTGGAACATTTCAGACAAGTTTAGCTTGTATTCGACCCTTCTAAGTAAATTGGTCAAATTTGCTACTTGTGCTCTCTTATAACTGGAAAAAAAAGGCAGGTCGTGTCAGTCGGCGCAACGTATAAGAATCAGTTTGGTCGGTACAAGTTAGGGTCAGATTTGGTTATTTTAAGAAAAATATTACTCTTGGTTCCGAACATGTTTTCTTTACACTTTTTTTACATTTACACACAAATATAAAACTCACTACAACTGTTTAGTTTTTTTTATGTTTTTGGAATTGAGTAAAATGTGTTAATAAGATGACATGTTTGAAACTGAAAAAAATTGTGATAAAAGGCCTATAACTTTATTACTATTACAATTTTTTTTGCCGATATTACCAAATATACAGTTGCTCTTGCTTCTAATTTTTATAATCTAAGACATGGATTAGGAAAAAAAGACATGAAGTTAGCCACGCAAGTTTATTTTGTTGGTTATGGATGGTTAATAATGTAATATCATTAAATCCTCAATTTGAATCCTTTGGTAAATTTTTTTACTGGAAAAAACTCTTGCAACTGTTAATTCAGTAGCAATATATGATGAAACAAAAACAACAATATAATTAGAAACAGTTTTTTTTTCTTTTTTTTTTTTTTACATTTTTCAGCTCTTGTGACTTTTCAAGAGTTTTGATATGTGTTTTTGTAAATGATTATTGCAACTTGAAGAACCGGAATCATATAATAAGATAATGAATGAGATTTAATTTTTCAAACATGTGTAATACACGGGTTTATAACCTAGTGATAATAATAAAATAATAATAATATGATGTACGTATTTATTATGCGTTTATTATTTGTATATTGACCTTTTGTGGATGGTTAATAATTTAATAACATTAAATCCTCAATTTGAATCCTTTGGTAAATTTTTTTAATGATAAAAACTCTTGCAATTGTTAATTCAGTAGCAATATATGATGAAACTAACACAACAATATAATTAAAAACAGTTTTTTTTTACCTTTTTCAGCTCTTTTGACTTTTCAAGAGTTTTGATGTGTGTTTTTGTATATATTTATTGCAACTTGAAGAACCGGAATCATATAATAAGATAATGAATGAGATTTAGTTTTCAAACCCGTGTAATACACGGGTTTATACCCTAGTATTATATATGTAAAAATCTTTGAGGGGTCACTAGGTTCGTTGGTTATATATTTGCCGTGCCATTACCAAGATATCCAGTACACTAACAAAGGTCGTCAAATAATGGTGGTTTGACTACCTTTATTATAAGATTAAATTAATTAAGAATAGTTATAAAACCCATACAACTTAAATCTGGTAATGGTTAATTATGTATAGGTAGATTTGGAAAGAAAATACTTTGTAAAGTAATCAAGTTTAGTGGTTTTGATGACGAATGAAAGACTCGACTCAAAACAAGTAAAAAGAGGTAAATGTCTTAAAAAGGGCTGGTAACACTTAACCCAAATGTAAAGTTATAACAACAATTTCAGAAGATATTATTGTGAGAGACTGTTGTGATTTGTTGGTCTGTGACATGTTGCTGAAGTCTACATAAATGATCTATTGGTAATGTTATGGTCGGTGATCCCGTCTAAGGGTGATCATTATTTGGTTCTTAGTTTCACAAATCTGTGTTCAATACAAGACGACCAAATAGAAATGTCACAAAATCCCCCGCGCTTCGGGGATGCCCTCAGCGTCGAGGAACATGTACTAGGGTGTATGTGTGACTCGTTCAGATCATGAACTAGAACAAAGGAAAGAGAACAATGTTCGAATATCAATTATCAACTAGGATATAACGGAAAAACAAACTATATTTCCTATCTAAAAATGGATGATACCCCTTTTATTGTGTATGAAATTTATGGTTTCTTTAGGTGTAAATCCACTCACCTCAATTCAAAATGAAAAGCAATTCTTCATTGGTAGCAAATGGCTATCCATTAAGCGAAGGAAATCTTAGTTAACATAGACCCCTCTTTGCAAGAATGGACTAGCAGGGTCAGCTACCCAGCCAACCTATTCGAGAAGCATAAGCTGTCAAATACTGGTTATTTAAGCTTTGTCAATTAGCCCAATCCAATTACAACTTTAGCCCAATACATTTAGTCAACCAATTAACAAACAATGGTATAAGAAAAGTAAAAAAAAAACTTATTTTTATTTGGTTTATTCAGTCGGAAACCGAACCGAATTCTAGCTAGATTTTTGGTTTGATTTTTGAATTTCCTTACAATGAAAATTTTTTTTAACTAATAAATCGATGAACACCCCTAGATCCGTCTTGTAATGTCGCCGTCGATGATTCATTGGTAAAATCTCTCCAATTAGTAATTAAGCTTAACTTAATTCGAGATTCTAACAAGTTGAACTTGAATAGCTAAGGAGGGTAAGATGAAGAAATAATATTATATTCTTAACGGGCTGTATACTTTTTTGGGGGGTTAGACTAACATATCGCACCACTATGACGTGATCAATTGCCACGCCTACAGTTGGATGAAAACGTATTGTAATAGTATAGTTGTCGGATCATTTGGAGGTACAAGTAACATACAAAAACATGGAGTTGGTAGATATATGATCACTTACCTTTACAAAAACGCGGTTTCCTTATTTTATAACCATTAATACTATTGTTTTAAACCACTCCAATCACTTGGTTTACAATGACGTAACACTAAACATTTAATTGTTGATAAAGGACCATGACATGAACCTTTAAATATTTAAATCCTTTCCTTCAACCTAATGGAGAAAAAGTTACATTATATTAATCAACAAAACCCTACAAATATCTTGGAAAGTAGTCAATTATTCATATCAAGATCTTGTTAATCTTGTTTAATGCATATTTGGTTCATCATAAATCACCTTTTTTATATACTAATTAACTAAAGGATAGAGTCTTCAAACCCCACTTCAAAATATCTGTTTCTAATGCCTCAATATGACCAAAGAGTTCAAAATCTTCATGGTCATGAAGATATTGGTGGTTACAATTCAAATATGAGTGTTACTAATAGCACACTAGTTCTAGCCGGATCACCAACTGCTAGCAGCACAATTGACAACGATGGTGCTAGCGGCCTAGGTTTGGGATTGCATCGTTCATTCTCTCCAACACGAGGAGGTGGTACTTTTGTTGTTAGTGGTGGTGCCGGTCATGGTGGTAGAGAGGTGGTGGCATCGGTTGGGAGCTTTAGAAAGGAGGAGGTTGAATCCAAGATAACGGCTTGGAAGGACGCTAAAATTGCTGAGATTAACAATAGGTTTAAGTGTGAAGATGCGATAATTAGTGGTTGGGAGGCTGAACATGCTCAGCAATCCGCTCTACGGATGAAGAAAGTTGAGGTATTGATCTTTGGCATGCTAAATTTGTTATTGATAGAATAGTAAAAGTTCGAAATTTGTTACTAGAGTGACAAAATGCATGAAGATGATTGGGTTGGGTAACGCTATAACGTTTTTGGGACATGATCAAAATACATAGTTTTTGTATATGTGTAAAAAAGCTACGCTTTTAGACACACTTTTGTTCAGAACTTTAACCATTTATATATATGAATCCCCTTTTAGTTTGTCAAATATAGTCAATAAAATAATAACACTGGGAGGTTTTATTTATTAAAATGAATATTTATATGTATTTTGGTATATTGATTTATTTTTGTTTTAATGTATTCATTATATCATCTTCAAAGTGTCTCCTTTATATCTTAGAGGCCGATGATTCAACTTAGAGGTTGATGGTTCAAATCTTGCAAGACGTAAGCATATGTGGTTTATACGATAGATTAGAAGCCGTTTGAAAAAAAAATGTATTCATTTTATTCATTACATATGAAAATAACCTTTATAGGTAAAAGTTATCACTACTAAAATGTTAGCAAATTAAGATCATTTACGGCGGGTAATTTTTGTTACTAAACGATAAAAACTAGGGGTTACAGTGACAGTGATGGATGTTGCAACATATAGTAAATGTTAATCAATTTTGCAAGGGTTGTCTCTATGGATATTCGTTGCTATTCTCAACAAGAATGGACAAGATCAAGTTTATCATGTTACATTCAACTTAAGTTCTATGGCATAACCTTGTTTCATTTGTGTAGAGAAAGCTAGAAGAGAAGCGAGTGCGGGCAATGGAAAAAATGGAAAACGAGATTGCAAAAGCGCACCAAAAAGCGGAAGAAAGGAGAGCAACAGAAGAAGCTAAGAGGGGAACCAAAATTGCTAGGGTTCTTGAAGTAGCTAACTAGATGAAGGCTGTGGGGAGGGCTCCTGTCAAGAACTCCTTTTTTTGAACATCTTGACTATGTTTGTGTATATATAGATCCATAATGATTGGAGTACTAATATGAACTGGACTATTTTATATATGGTTCATATTGGTAATTGGCAAAACTATATCGCTTGATGTATTAAAACTTAAAAGTGTGTTATGATATCACATTGCATCGTATTTTCAAATACAAGATGCCACTGTTATGTAATTAAGTATATTCATGGAACGTAACTATAAATTTTTCATTTTGGTTTTTGATGTTTGAATGTAAACTCAATGTCATAATTTCGGGTCATGTCACATAATGTGCAAGTGTCATTGATTACAATTTACACATAAAGTGAAAACCCTTAAAAACACAATATAAAAAATTGCTAATTGCAAAGGAAAAAGTTGGAAATGAGTTTTATTTTATTTTCAAACAAGACTATATAATCCATGTTATTCACCTTCAAATTCATCAAAAATAATCTTTAAAATTCATTAAAAAGACAGTAAATGTGATGACGGCAAGTAAAAAACATATAAGGCTCAAGAAGGAGAACAAGAAAAAAAATAGTGCATGCATCCAACAAAGTCCATCCAACTATTGATCGTTGTTAAATCCAATCACATACCAAATTCATGGGGCATTCATGTAGAACACTCGGTTCAAATAAGAAGTAGTATACTCTACATCTATGAAATAAATAACTAGTTAATGTTACAAGTATGTGAGCTCAGTTTACATTTTCTTGCTTCTATTATTTTCCCTTTTACTCTCATGTAACATATAAATTTAACTCACCAAATAATGAAAATTGATTTCAACTATTTAGTTTCTACTTAAAAATTTTAAAACTTCATTAGTAACTATTTAATATTAATATGGGTTTCTAACCAAGTATGAAATAAAGAAAGAGTGGGATCTCTTAACACCATATATATAGGATAAACATTGTCCCTCCATTAAGGGTCAATCTAAAATTTTAAGTGTTAATACAAGTGGACTTCTTAACCATTTATAAGTTAACTGAACAAATCATCTTGTTAAGAAAAAAACAAAAGTTTGTTTGGATTAGGTTATTTAGACAGTTGATGTTATTAATGTGTTATCTAAAATCTAAATACAATAAACACTATAAAAGTGTCTGAAATACCGCTTAGGGCATGATCGGCTAAACTTTATTTTGAAGCTTTTAGAAATTGTTTTTAACTTATTTTTCAAAAAGCAAATAAATAATTTCTAAAAGCTTAGTTAAACATGCTTTTAGAGCAATCACATTAGTATTTTCTTTAGCAATATTGGTTTTTAATACTCTCAACTTTCACTCGTTAATTGATATCACTCTCAATTTTTCATTTGTTACCCACCACTCCCAATTTTCACTCTATCTGTTTCTAGCACTCCCGAATTTAACAGACCTTAACTACGTTAGTTTTCTTTCTTACGTGGACAATTTTTTGCACACATGGCATGCTTATGTGGAATATATCTCTTTATTTTAAATAATAATTGTGACCATGTTTATACAAATCCGGAATACACGACTTTGCCACTCACATGTCTCTATTGGAATACAACATCAGAGGCATGATCCTGCTAGTGGATCTCTCTCGTCTTCGAAATCGAAGTGTCGGGAGCTTAATTAAAATTGGCCGGATTGAACTAGCCATAGTGCTTCGTGTTAATGCGGGTGGAAAGGATATATTGATTTGAGTAGGAAGAACTTATCGGAACATGGTGTGTAGATATGTGAAGAGAGATGTAGTAAAAGCAAGCAAATGCACTCGATTGTATTACGGCTGTTACAGATTGTGGTCGGTGGTTGCAGGTGAGAGAAGGCGAGAGGTGGCTGATGGTTTCAGGTGGGTAGGGGTGGGAGGTAGATGGTGGTTGAAGGTGGGTGGTAGGGGTAGAGGTGGGAGGTGATGGTTATGGAGGAGGTTAAGGTTTTATGCAGAAGGAGGATGATGTGGTGGTGTGGGTCCCACAAATATGCTTTTTATTATTAAACAAATACCACGTCATCAATAAAACTACCGGAATTATGGTCCGTTAAGTTCGAGAGTGTCATATGCAAATATGGTGAAAGTTAGGAGTGACGGATAACAAATCAAAGTTAGAAGGAAGTTGAGAGTATTGAAAACCATTATCACCATGATGTCCCCATGAGAACTCGTATTAACTTATGTAAAGCTGAAATAAGTTTGTTTTCTTCTATTAATTACCTTATTATGTACGTTATTACATTAAACTAATAATGTGTTGGCAATCATAAGACATAAGTGCCTCGCGACAACAAAAATCTGTTCATATGACAAAAATAAAAATCTATAGCACTATCCTATATAACTACACAAAAGACATCTATATAACCAAAAGATAGTAACAAAAATTATTAAAAAAAAAGATGGTTTTAACCAACCAATCATTTGTGGATGATCGGACATGATAATGTACCAAACTTCCAAAGTCTAAAGCTAGTCAAGCTCAAAAGGAAATGAAATATCGAGCATTGGAGCATAAGACATTTTTTTAAAAACCAAATGCATGTAAAACAAGTATTATTTCAACATGTATAAAGTATAACTAATGCCACGTGCTCGTTCTTAGAGGTTAAGTGTGGCGCTCTCAATTATTTTGAGGGCTAGTCATTTCGTCTGGCTTATTGCTATTAGGGCTGTCAATTTCCGACACGACCAAAAACTCGACACGAAAAAATATAGATTTTAGGCGGCTGACATGACCCGTTTTCTTAAATAGGTCAACCCGAACTCAACCCGTCTAAAAATGGGTCAACCCGAGCCTGACCCATTAAAAGTGGGTTGACCTGTTAACCCGTTTAAATTTTTTTAAAGAAGTTAATATTTTGATTTTAGAGATAAAGAAGTGTTAAATTTTAAAGTTAAATACTTTGCTTTATAATTTTTTATATATTTATTAACTTTTCAAAATTAAACTAGTTACTTATTAAAATATTTTTATCTACTCTTCGCTTCCAATATTTTTATTTTATTATATTAGTCTTAAACTGTTTATTCTCTTATTATTTCGATTAATTTGTTTTTATTTTGAGCAAAAATATGTGAACATAAGTAGGGCTGCAAATGAGCCGAGCTGCTCGCGAGCTACTCGAGATCGGCTCGTTAAAAAGCTCGTTCGAGCCGAGATTTATCGAGCCCGAGCCCGAGCTCAAGCCTAAAACTAAGCTCGTTTAATAAACGAGCCCGAGCTTTACTTATCGAGCTCGAGCCGGCTCGCGAGCTTAAACGAGCCTGCCATTTATATAATTTTTTTAAAATATATACTTAATAATTATTAATTAATAAATATAATGTTATGAAAAAATAAATAAAAATAACTAAATAATATATATTCTTTTATACATAAAATTATAATAGAAAAAATATATAAAATAATTATAATTATATAAAAAATAATTGATAAATAGTAAACGAGCCGAGCCCGAGCCGAGCCCGAGCTTCAAAGTCCATTCACGAGCCGAGCTCGAGCTTTGAAAATAGAGCTCGAAATGAGCCGAGCTCGAGCTCGAGCTCTGTGTAAGTTAAACGAGCCGAGCTCGAGCCTAGTCGAGCTCGGGCTCGGCTCGGCTCGTTTGCACCCCTAAACATAAGTTTGTTAATTAGAAAAAAGAGATAAATAAACAAAAACAATTAGATCTGTCACAAAATTGTTAAAATGCTTTATATGAATAAGAGTAATAGATTGTCTAGGTTATTATTAAGCCACCAGGTATTACTCGCATTCGTAAATGAACGTAAAATAAGTTGACCCGAACACGACACGAGACATATAAATATATGAGTTGGATTAGGGTTGAAGAATCTCAACACGCCAACCCGACACGATTGACACCTTTAATTGTTATGGGACCTTCGCCATTGCTACAATAGAAGCATAAACACGACATGACTTTCTTAATTGTTGAGACTTTCGCCAACGAAACAAATGCTAATAAACCTAAATCATTTAAGCACAAATGAATGTATGAGATGTTCAAACATTCGACATGCATGTCATACTGTTTTTTCTCACATTTCTTTTAATACGATAGTGCGAAAAGACTTAAGCTAGGATACACGAATACGAATCTAAAATACCCATATGCGAATCTAATTTAGATACCCCTCATCTAAAATGGTGATGTGAATTGAATTCAATTTTTATTTATATCAACGGATACCAACACAAATTAAATAAACACAGTGAAGTTAACAACTTTATCCCCATGAATCAACCTCATTACGTATTCTTGTGCTGAATAAGGAGAGAGAGATTGTCTTGAAAGTATATGATGACAATATTTGTTGAAGGTTCGAGTACATACAACTTTTTTAATGTGAAAAGGGCATGAAGCATTACATTATTTTATATTTATGTGAGTGAGTTCTCTATATTAAATAGTTGTAAGCGGTTGTGAGAAGATGAGAGAGAAAATATTTCTTTTCATGAGTAATTTAAAGAAACACTATTCACTTATTATAATTTTTAATGTTTTTGAAAGTGATTATGAATGAAGAAAAATAATAATTAACGTATAAAAATACAAACATATATAAAAGAATAAAAACACTTTACTAAACTTATATCTCTATTGATGTTTAGGGGTGGAAACGCATGTCACTAAAAGAAAAAAAAAGAGTTGAAATTTAGGGAACTATTATAACTATAAATTTCATAGGTAAAAGCATGAATTGGTTAAATAATAAAGATATAAATGTAGATCGTTTAAGGAAAAAATATTATTAAAGTTCAAAGACGTATGATAACTCTAAAAAAGTTGGGTAGAATTTAAAAAAAAATGGTCTGGAAAGAAAACGTCATGTGGACTTATCACGAACTACAATTGTTCACGTTTGAAAAGTTATATATGTGGTATACATTTTTTCACCAAATTATTGTTATAATATTAGCTCTAATAACAAGATTATTGAAGTGATAATCGAACTTTATTATAACTAAGAAAAGAGAGTAAAGGAATATGAGATTCTCAATTCTACTGGATGTCAACGTTACTTACAATCACACAATATTTATAATACTAAAAATACTATTCGAAAATACTATTAGGGAGACATATGCATATAATTGGTTTGAAAATGTCATCCACCACTTGCAAGTGTCTTACCGACACTCTTATAACACTCCCCCTTGGATGACACATTTTCAAAACTTCGGGGTCTTGAAGTACTGCCTCATTAAAAACCTTGCTAAAGAAAAACCCAATGGGAAAAACTTTAGCTAAGGGAAAAAGAGTGCAATATATAGCTCCCCCTCATATTGCAGGTCGTTACATTGTCCGTACATGGCGCATGCCAATATTATGAACTTGTTTCCTGAATGTTGCTGTGGGAAGTGCTTTTGTGAAAAGATCAGCTGAGTTGTTGCTGGACTGGACATATCTCATCTCAACCTGATTGTCTTTAATAAGGTCTTGAGTATACTCAAAGTATCTTGGTGGTATATGCTTTGTTCTGTCACTTTTGATATACCCTTCCTTCATTTGCGAGACACAAGCTGCATTATCTTCATAGATAGGAGTTGGAATTCGATCTTTCTCTAGTCCACAAGAAATCAATATGTGTCGTGACATAGATCTTAACCATACACATTCGCTTGAAGCTTCATGCAATGCAATGACTTCAGCATGATTTGAAGATGTTGCAATGAGTGTTTGTTTCTGAGAACGCCATGAAATCGCAGTTCCTCCATTCTTAAATACGTATCCAGTTTGAGATTTTGCTTTATGGGGATCAGATAAATAACTTGCATCTGCATAACCAACTAACCCTTCTTTTGAATCGTTAGGATAAAATAAACCTAAATCAGCAGTTCCTTTTAAATACCGTAAAATATGTTTAATGCCATTCCAATGTTTTTTAGTAGGGGATGAACTGAATCTTGCCAATAAATTAACTGCAAAAGAAATGTCAGGTCTTGTACAGTTAGTAAGATACATAAGTGCTCCAATTGCACTGAGGTATGGTACTTCGGGACCAAGAATCTCTTCATTATCTTCGCAAGGACGAAATGGATCATTGTCAACATTGAGTGATCTAACAACCATCGGTGTGCTTAAAGGATTTGCTTTGTCTATATTGAAACGTTTTAAGAGTTTCTCAGTATAAGTTGACTGATGCACAAGTATCCCATTATGCATATGCTCAATTTGTAAACCAAGACAATATTTGGTTTTTCCAAGATCTTTCATTTCAAATTCTTTCTTTAAAAGAGCAATTGCTTCATTAATTTCTTTTTGTGTCCCAATTAAATTTAGATCATCAACATACACAGCTATGATCACATATCCTGATGTTGTCTTCTTGATGAAGACACATGGACAAATAAGATTATTTGTGTATCCTTTGCTTATCAAATAATCACTCAAACGATTGTACCACATCCTTCCAGATTGTTTCAGTCCATACAAGGATCTTTGTAATTTGATGGAATACATTTCCTTAGGATTTGAGCTTATTGCTTTGGGGAGTTTAAATCCTTCGGGAATTTTCATACAGATGTCACTATCTAGTGATCCATACAAGTAAGCTGTGACAACATCCATAAGACGCATCTCTAACTTTTTAGAGACTGCTAAGCTGATTAAATATCTAAACGTAATAGCATCCATAATAGGAGAATACGTTTCTTCATAGTCAATTCCTGGCCTCTGAGAAAAACCTTGAGCTACAAGTCTTGCTTTATATCTTGTAACTTCATTTTTCTCATTTCATTTTCTCACAAAAACCCATTTATATCCTACAAGTTTCATTGACTTTGGTGTAATGACAATAGGTCCAAAAACCTTTCGATTGTTTAGTGAGTTTAATTCAGCTTGCATAGCATCTTTCCATTTGTTCCAATCTTGTCGATTTTTACAATCATCTACAGATTTTGGTTCAGGGTCATCATTTTCTTCCATGATATCGCTTGCCACAGAATAAGAAAATATATCATCAATATTTTCCATTTCATCTCGATCCCACATTATATGTGATTTACCATAGTTTATTGACAATTCTTTATTGGAATCATTTATTTCTTCCTGAGGAAATGTTATATCATTTATTCTTTCCTGATGGAAGGTTTTGTCAATCATTCCTTCCTTAGGGTCAGTATCCTTCTCAGAACCCTTTCTTTTTCGAGGATTTTTATCCTTTGAACCGATTGGCCTTCCACGTTTTAAACGTTTTTGAGATTCATGAGGTGCATTATTATGGTTTTGCTTGCTTGGAATCTCAACTCGAGCTGGAGCATTAGCAGCTGGTATATGAGATTTAGTGACCCTGTTTATATCAGTAAATGCATCAGGTAACTGATTTGCAATTTCTTGTAGATGTATTATTTTTTGAACCTCTGTCTCACTTTGTTTTGATCTTGGGTCTAGGTGTAACAATGATGGCACACACCATGATATATCTCTTTCTTGTTTTTTCATTTCCCCCCTAATGCCGGGAACATTGTCTCGTTAAAATGGCAATCAGCAAAACGTGCTGTAAATACATCACCTGTTAAAGGTTCAAGGTATCTTATGATGGAAGACGTTTCATATCCAACATATATTCCCAACCTTCTTTGGGGACCCATTTTTGTGCGTTGTGGCGGTGCAATAGGAACATACACAGCACACCCAAAAATTCTAAGATGAGAGATATTTGGCTCATTTCCAGAAACAAGTTGTGTGGGAGAGTATTTATGATTTGCACTTGGTCTCAAACGAATTAATGATCCAGCATGCATAATTGCATGACCCCAAATAGAAACAGGGAGATTTGTCCTCATTATTAATGGTCTAGCTATTAGCTGTAGGCGTTTGATCAACGACTCGACTAAGCCATTTTGTGTGTGTACATGAGCAACAGGGTGTTCTACAACAATCCCCACAGGCATACAATAATCATCAAAAGCATGTGATGTAAATTCTCCCGCATTATCAAGCCTTACTCTTTTAATGGTATAATCCGGAAAATGTGCACGTAATTTGATAATTTGAGCAAGAACTTTTGCAAAAGCAACATTACGAGTCGATAATAAAGCGATATTAGACCATCTGCTGGATGCGTCTATTAAGACCATGAAGTATCTAAATGGTCCACATGGTGGATGAATTGGTCCACATATGTCACCTTGAATTCTTTCAAGAAACATTGGTGTTTCTTTATCGACTTTTAATGGCGAAGGCCTTGTAATTAATTTTCCAATAGAACAAGATGTACATTGAGGCATTTTATCTATTTTGTGGATCTATTGACCTTTCCGTGGATGTCCATGTGTATTTTCAATTATCCTTTTCATCATTGTGGATCCTGGATGGCCTAATCTGTCATGCCATAAGTTTATGATACCAGAATCGCAACAATTTTCTTTGACTGCCATATGTGCTTGAGGCACATTTATATATGTATAATGCAAACCAGAATGGAGCATTGACAATTTTTCCAATATTTGATCTTTTCTTATGATATGCAAATATTTTTCATTACTAACAGTCCTTGACTGAGTATCATATCCATTATGATATATGTTTCTGAAACTCAACAAATTTCTTGTTGATTTTGGGGAAAATAAAGAATTTTCTATTTTGAGATTTGTACAATTTGGTAATGCTAAATTAGCTTTTTCCACTCCTTCTATCAAGTTTGTAGGACCTGATATTGTATTGATGATCCCTTTTGTTGGTTTCAGTTTATAAAAATATTTTTTAGATCTAAGTATAGTATGCGTGGCTCCACTATCCGCTATACATATATCTTCTTCATTTGTTTGATCTTGTGCTCCGGTGATTTTCATTTTAATCTTGAAAAATATTAAGAAAAAAATAATAAGTGTATAACGAAGACATATGATATTTTAATAAGAACTTTATTTAATTGAAACACAAGTAGTACATGAAAGAGGAACTACATAATTAAAGATAATGAGAACGCACTTAATAATTGCATCTAATTATAGTAGTCAAGCAACTTTGTTTCAAAGTTCCATCTCAAAGTCTTCAACGCTCAGCTCAGCATTGATATTATTAAAGTTATCAACATGGTTCACTTCTTTCTCTTTTCCTTTTAGAGAGGCTTGGTACAGTTCAAACAGATGTGGAGCTGTGCGACAAGCCTTTGCCCAGTGGTTTGTACTTCCACATCTAAAACATGAAGTGTCATTGTTTTCGGACCTACCAGCTTCATTCCATTTATTTTGGTGGTTGGAATTGGTATTGTGTGGGACATGATAATTATTGGCTCTCTGGTTAAGACCACGGCCACGACCACGACCGTAAGAATTATTGTTCCTGTCACACCCCGTTAAGCGAATTGCGGAAGCGTAAAACGGAAATGCAACAGATACAACTGGTATCAAATACATTGTTCATAAAGAAACATTACTAACTAATTTACAATATATTATATCGTTCTAACATCTTTTACAAATTTAGGTGATACAATCAAACCGGTTCTTCAATTACTTTACTTCTAACTCAAATGCCCATGACATCAATCACCAATCAGACACGTAACGCATAGGAAATTACTTCTCATATCTGATTACCTGAAAAGCATGTTAAAATAGGTCAACTACGAATAGTTGGTGAGTTTCATAAGTTTAACGAAATCAGTTCTGCGTACCACACAGTCATAGTTTGTATGTACGCGCGTATGTAAAAATATGTATTTACGTTTGTATAAATATATACAGCCATATCCTTGTGTGTGCATATGCACACATGTAAGTTTATAATATGAATTCGAAATTTCGGTAAAATCGTGATTGTTTGTTCGTACTACCTGTTTCCAATTTCCGTGTTTAACCAATCACTGTGGACCCCCTTCCTCCCACAACGGTTCCACATAAACTCAACCACTGCGGCCCCCCTTCCGCCCACAACGGTTCCGCGTTAACATCAACCACTATGGTCCCCCTTCCACCCACAATGATTCCACGTAAACTCAAACATTATATAGTGTACACGAAAATAATTAGTATATTCTACACATAGTATTTCCTACGGCTAATCACATAGCATGTATATAGACACATATACACATATAGTATTTATCAAGTATCACCAAATACTGTGGCTCCCCATCCGCCCACAATACGCATAGTCACATTATTTTCTTAACATTCATGTCATAATCAAGTTAGTTTGTTTAATAAGTTGCAGCAGAACTTGGCTCATAGGCCATACTCAACTTTAGTTTATAAGTTGCAGCAGAACTTGGCTCATAGGCCATACTCAACTTTAGTTTATAAGTTGCAGCAGAACTTGGCTCATAGGCCATACTCAACTTTAGTTTGTTACTATTGTGGCCCCCCTTCCGCCTACAATAGCCCCATAATCATCACAGACCACGTTATCCCCATGGCCATTACAGACCACGTTGTCTCCCAAATTAGTTATGTTTAACATTACATAACGTGTTTGTATAAACATGCTGTCACGTGTAATTTCATTATGTTTTGCAATTCGTATTATCTCCACTCAATATATCAATCAACGATAATAATCATCTTTCATCAGCACGTAGTCAATCATTATGTTTGTAGGGACTTTTCATATATAAATGTTCAGATATTTTATATCCTGATCCGTTTTTAGATAGATTAACGTGTATAAACATGCTTTCCACCCCAAAAGTTCGTAAAATAGTTTAAAGAGTGGGGTCATGAAACTCACCTTATCGTAGTTCGCACAGAAATTACGTATCAATAAGTCAGATGCCTCGTTTATAGCCTGATTCCTATAAACGGTATCGTATCGTTAATACTTAGTACAGTGTTCAAGCTAAGTCGGGCTGTATAGATAATCTGGGTATAGCTGTTAGGCCCAGAACATGACCATAGTCTTAGATTGTGACGTTGTATATTATGAAATGTTTAAAACTGGATTTGGCTCAGTTTCACCGTTTCCCGAGCCTGGCCCAGTTGATCGTTTATACGTTTCGGGATTAGGTAAGATCACATAAAACTTAAGTAAATATATTGATTGATAAAATGATTTGATTTATGAAAGAATTTAAAGGTTTCGGTGTCTGGTTTGATCGCAGAGTTCGTTTCCGTTTTCACACGGGTTTGATTATACAAAACGTGCATAATTCACCCGAATTTTCCGGAATTCTCGTAAAAAGTTCGTTTTTATCAATATCATTCAAAAATATGATATTTGACCACTTTTGACATTTTAACATACCAGTCAGTCCGTTAAATACAAAACTGCCGGTTTCGTTAAAACAATTATAATTTAAATCTTTGATTAATCATAACTAAATATGTACTTATATATAAATTATGTAAATTTTTGTAAAAATACATTAAGACATGGAGAATTTTATAAAAATATTTTCAGAAATTTTATGATTATTTATTTATTTATAAAAATTCATTTAATAGGTTATAATTGTGTAATAAACGGCCCGTTTATATCAAACGACCTCCGAAAAATCCGATAATTTTTACAAATGGCCTCAATGTTATTACATAGCCCCTGCAAAATTTCCAGAACCTATCTCTTTTGAAAAAATGCCTTTTTGTGCGTTTTTTCGGCTGTTAAAATTCGGTTAAGCCATGATTGCACAAACCATACTTAGACATTTCCAATGATTCCCAAACTTTACTAGTGATCTTACCATCACATATTAAACTCCAAAACCAAGTTTCATAATTTTTCAATATGTTTAGCTATTTTTCCCAAATAAACGCTCATAAACGGAAATAAATTCACCAAATATTCTCCGTTTATCGAAAAATTACCAAATTTGAACAGGGACTCATTTATATGACCCCTAATGTCCCTGCAAGTTTTCACAAGCTAACAACAAGCACGTCACAACCTAATACTAAACAGCCCCTAAACGAGTGTTACGGGTTTACCTTGTCGGTTTTCGATGAGTTTTGCTAGTTTAAACGACTCTCCGGGTCTCGGGTTGCAAACTCAGTATATCTACATATCATATAACATCAAACCAAGCATAAATCATCCATGTAACAGCCTTGATAATTAGGGTTTCGGTTTTGGGTTCAAACCGAACTTTCTAACCGTAAAAACGTTGTATTCATGTTCTAATCCGCGTTTTTGACCAAAAAAGTATATGTTCCTGGTTTGTAAACATGTTTAACATTAAAACATGGTTTTACTTGATTTTTAGGGTTTTTGGTTGGTTAAACATGTTTAAAACTAACTAAAACATGTTTATATGTTAATTATATGAATCAAACTTGGTTAAATTTTCATAAAACCTGATCTTACCTTAGGGTTTTGAAGGAGAGTTGATAGAGCAGAAGTTGGAGCTGCTTGGACTTCAAAATTTTGAGAGTTAAAATGAATAACAAAGACTTAAGGAATAAGTTATATATAAAAAAAAATGTGATGTTTGGTGGGCTGTTCCGATCGGAACTATGGAGGAGCCCTTAATGGGCTGTTTTGGCCCATTAATCTAATCATACAAGTCCAAACATGAAAAGCCCACTTCAAATTTAGTTCGGGTTCGGTTTTTCGCAAGAAAATTAATTCGGGTGTGAGAAATAGCGCAAAAACGAGTGTTTTTCAGCTTATTTTTGTAAAATAAGAAAAACGTACTGACTCGTTGTAAAATTCCAAAATATTTTCACGGATTGCTTAGAACATGTCATATAAGTGTTTTATAAATCTTTTTCGGCTTAACGGATGCTACAATGCTTGTTTTGATATTAACGATTGCGTTTAAGCTTATAGCGTATCGATAAACGAAACCTTTTTCGTTTAAGGAGTTTTAAACGTACTGGGGCCTAAATATCAATATGTTAGCCTCTATAACATATATATAACTCGTATATGACCCCTCAGTATGTATACGGGTCATAATTAGTATCGGTCGGTTACTCGTTTAAGCACTACGAATTAACCGATTTATCGTTTACTTGTTACGTAATGAATATAGTGTACCTCGTTTTATCGTGAATGTCACAGTTCCATTTGAATGAAAACTTACGATCATTAAAATGTCTTTTGTCAAAATGACCACGGCCACGTCCACGGCCTCGTCCTCGACTTTGTTCCCATTTATGACCAGAATTTTTATGAGAACTTTTGTGAGCAACATGTGCTTCTGGTATTTCTAATGAACCCGTGGGACGAGATTGATGATTTTTCATCAATAATTCATTATTTTTCTCTGCTACAAGGAGCAATGCATTTATATCAGAGTATCTCCTAAAATTTTGCAAACGATAATGTGTTTGCAAGTTTATGTTTGATGCATGAAACGTGGAGAAAGTTTTCTCTAACTTTTCTTCCTCTGTTACGGGATACCCACAAAATTCTAGCTTTGAGCAAATTCGGTATAAAGCAGAGGTGTAATCATTTACCCTCTTAAAATCTTGGAACCTAAGACTGTTCCATTCATCTCTAGAAGTAGGAAGTAAAACTTCCCTTAGATGACCGAATCTGCTTTTCAAATCTTCTCATATCATATATGGGTTATCATAATTAAAATACTCATGCTGTAGTAATTCATCAATATGTTTATGGATGAAAACATCAGCTCTTGCTTTATCCTGGTCAGAGCAATCATTGTATTCTTGGATTGCGTCTAACACATCCATAGATTTTAAATGTCTTTTGACATTTGCTGTCCAAGACATATAATTTTCTCCAGAAATGTTGAGTGCAGGGAATTCGAGTTTTGCTATATTTGACATTTTGTTGCTAAACATAATAGAGCAAATAATAAGATAAATATTAGAATCCATATATATCAATCAACAATGAGATACAATACATTGGTAGAGCAATAAACATATAAAAGAAAAAGAAAATGCCGAAATCTTCAGATGGGAGATTAAAAATTAAAATGAGAAGTAGTATAAGCATTATAGTGACCAACAGCAAAACCGGGTGAATCATTTTGAAAACTTTATCTTGGATAAATTTAATAAGAAGAATGTTTGTTGTAAATGAAATGGGGTTAATAATTGGTTATTTATAGTGAAAAGTTATAACCGTTTTACAACGGCTATATTACCGTTTTATAACGGTAACATTGCCGTTTGTATGTGTGTGTGTATATATATAATATTAATTATTTTAAAGTAAGATAATAAATAAGATAATAAATACAGTTTATTTTATAAAATATATAATTATTATGCATAATAATAAGAATAAAATTGTTAGTGTAAATAAATCTAACTTTTAAATGATATATTAGTGTGCATATAAAAATTAGAATGGTTATCAAATTTTAATAACAATGTTTATACACATTATTGTTATTACTTAGTATATGTATATGCATAGATATATTTTCAATGTACATAATTAAAGAAGTGTTTATGATGCTTATGTAGATACATTTGTGTCTATTACCTTTCTTGATTAGGATATAAGCGGCTCGTGCTGATAACGTGTTATAATATTAGCTCTAATAACAAGATTATTGAATTGATAATTGAACTTTATTATAACTAAGAAAAGAGAGTAAAGGAATATGAGATTCTCAATTCTACTGGATGTCAACGTTACTTACAATCACACAATATTTATAATACTAAAAATACTATTCGAAAATATTATTAGGGAGACATATGCATATAATTGGTTTGAAAATGCCATCCACCACTTGCAAGTGTCTTACCGACACTCTTATAACAATTATATATTATTGATAAATCATTGCTCATTTTATATAAGGGTTGTCAAATTCAAACCGCTCAACTTTAGCACATGAAACATGTCGCACCAGACCCTTTTTGTCACGTGTTATGACAAGTAAAGCTCTTACGCTTATAATATATACGCATTAACATAACCACATACAACAACTTAATTTATGATTATAAGTATTTTAGATATGACTAGATCATCGTCTTTGATAAAAGATAACACATGACATTCCCGTGCATGTGACCATATGTTTAAAATAACTTTTGAATCAATGTTATATTTTGTCTTATTTTTAGTCAGTAAAATAAGTCTCATAATACACGATCAAATAATCACTCATCACAAGATAACTAAAACCATATACAGTTTATACTCGAGATGGGTATCTGATGGGTAATGTGGCACCTGGTTGGACCATGGTAAACGCCCCATGTCTGACGCAGGATTGTACATATGTAGTGAGGGTTACACATATTTTCGACTTGTATTATAAGTTATTGAGTTGTGGATATAACATATGTTGAGCTTGAAGTTCAATAATTAAGGAAATGATTATGTGACCGCTAAAACAATAATAAATGATGAATGATGGATATAACAAATACCCATCTAATAGTTATCTAGGTGAAGTTTTGGCAATAGTCCTCAATCTAAGTAGTAGGTTTATTATCCCACCCGTGACAAGACATGGGCTTAGGTTATACCAGAGAGTTTTTCTCACATATAGTGGGTTTTCTCATGATGATGTTCTTAACTTTGGGATTAATAGGGCACACTAATTCACGAGCTTCCATTCAGGGACGTGACAACCTAACATCCCACAACTATGTACTCGGAAAATGAAGTTGTTCGAGTGGGCTATTGAACCGTTAATGATCTCAGAAAAAAAAAACAAATTGGAAATAAACAATTCCACCTTTTGTGTATTTGCAGATAATAATCTCACATTTAAAAATCATTACCAATGGTCCAACCTTTTAATTATTTTTGTCTCAATGAACCTCCGTTAAAAAACACTTAATGTCGTTAAGTTTTTTTTCCCGGGTTTCAAACCAATATTTTTGTGGATTTTAATGGGAACAAGGATACGAGTCGACTCGTATCCTTGTTCCTATCAAAAGCTTAACACATCTGTTTGAAACTCGGAAAAAAACTTAACGACGTTAATGTTTTTTAACGGAGGTTCATTGAGACAAAAATAGTTAAAATGTTAAACTATTAATAGTGATTTCTAAAGTTGTAATATTATCGGCCAGTATACAAAAACCCCGGGATATTTAGGAGAAGTTTGACTGAAAGCGGTGGACTAGATACATGCATAATAATAGCTAGCTGTCTACGTTTCTTCTTTCATCATCTTGACTTTTTCTTTCAATCCCAACTTGCTTGCTTCTCCTTCAATATTCATATATATATATATATATATATATATATATATATAACCACCATCTTTCATATCACATTTTCATATTCATACCATTCTAATTCTAATTCTTCCTCTAGGTAAATCAATTTTTTACCCAATTTTAATAATAAATTACTTCTTCACAGTAATTGCATTCTCATTAATTGTTACTCGTTAATTGCATTTTAGGGGTAAATTGGGTTTTAGGGTTTTTAATCATTTAATCGTGTTTGTGTCTCAGATCTTGAATCCAAGGTCATCATTAATCTCTTGGAGCTTGATCTAATGGTGAGCCAAATCTTCAATTTTCAATTGAAATGCGTAATTAGGTTCAATTTGTTTAATTCGTGTCATTTCTGGTAATTAGGGTGAAGCTCCAGTTTTTGTTGCTGATGATTTAAGAACCACTCTTTCTTCAAATGGGTTTCATTTGAAATTGCAGGAACCCGATTCCGCCATTCTCGTTGGGGATAAAACAGTATGATTCATATGTTCAACCAAATTTAACACATTTTTTTTAATTTCATTGAACTGTTGAATGATTATGCCCAATTTGAATTATGTTATTGTGTTTGTTAGTATGTCATTGGTGGATTTGATGATCCCGCATCAAAGGGAGTCCGCATTGTCGATAAAACGACCCGTGAATGGTGCGTTTAAACTTTAAAGCTTTTCTTTAGTGTTTTCTTGCTTTTACTATGAATTTGATTTTGTTTTTCTTTCGTATAGGGTGATCCCGATCGTTCTAGGAACGAAACCGAACGATTTCACGCGCCATTCAATGATGCTTATAAAAGATAGAATCTTGATTATCAAACACAATTCAAAATCCAATGACTGTGTTTGGTTTCTTGAGGTGAGTATTAAATCTTTTTTTTTAAATGATATGATCATGTTATGATAGGTTATAATTAAGATATTCTATTAGGTGGATACTCAATTTGTGCAAGACCAAAAGAAGAAATATGGGACCGAGGTGGTTTGTTGGAGTAAAGGATTTATAGGTGATGCAGAGAGACCGATTGTAATCAGTGGCCCGTCTGGTGTCGGTAAGGGTACACTTATTAACATGTTAATGAAAGATTTCCCGACAATGTTCGGGTTTTCTGTTAGCCACACGACACGTGCACCGAGACCAAAAGAGCAAGACGGTGTTCATTATCATTTCACTAACAAAACGGTTATGGAAGACGAGATTAAAGCTGGGAAGTTTCTAGAATATGCTTCGGTTCATGGAAATCTTTATGGGACTAGTGTAGAAGCGGTTGAGGTTGTTGCTGATTCTGGAAAGGTATACATTATATTTATTTAAACTCATTTATTTGTTTTAAAATATAATTAGTTTTGAGTTTGACTTGAAAGTCAAAATGTATATATATGTAGAGATGTATCCTTGACATTGATGTTCAAGGGGCACGATCTGTGAGGGCTAGTCCACTCGAGGCTGTTTTCGTCTTTATTTGTCCGCCTTCATTTGAAGAGCTTGAAAAACGCCTTCGTGCGAGGTTTGAGCTTTGTATTATTAATGTTATCGATTAATTTGATTTTATAATTCTGTAATCTGGCCAAACAGAGGAACTGAGACCGAAGAACTGATTCAAAAGCGGCTTAACAATGCTAAGGCGGAGCTTGAGCAAGGAACTTCTAGCAATCTTTTTGACCATATATTGGTCAATGATGATCTTCAGGCTTGTTATGAACGACTTAAGGTGAATTTACCTTTTTGCCCTTCATTTCAGGTTCAGTAAGGTTTTGATGATCTGTAATAAATCTGTTTCATTTTGTTATAGCAAATCTTGGGTTTTGATGGAAGTACAGACGCGACCTTAAAACCCCATAAGTTTTAGATTTTTTTTTATTATTACAAGTTTATAATTCATAATGTAAACACATTTTTAAATATTTGAATCCAGAAACTGAGGTGTTTGAATTGCCTATGGAGATCTCACTGACCAAAATTGATGAAAAGATTATTATAAACAAAGAGAATGCTGATCAGAAGTAAGTTTTATAAACTGAATATTGTTCACTGGTTATATTGAATTCTTCCTTAAATTGTTATGATGAAAATACGAAACTGTTTGGTTTTACTCAATGCAGGATTGTGCTTGATTTAACTTGTATGAAAGGTGGGGCCCCGGGGCGGACGAGAGGGCTGAGAATGTATTATGCTGATGATAATACCAACGGAATCGTCCAGTATCTGTTTTTTTTAACTTTGTGTTGTACCAACTTTGGTTATGAATTTCTTTTCTTTTTTAAGATTTTATAGAAGCGAGGAACGCCCAACTACAAGAGAAAGATAGTCACTTTGATGGTAGTGGTAGAAGAATGAAAGAGTGTGATTCTATAATCATGAAAAAAAAATATGTTTTACTGAATGAATCATTGAATTTTGAATTGTGGTTGTTTTACTTGTTTGTGCCTTTGTGGGCACCCATGACTTTTTTTTTGTAAAGTGTGAGACAGCAAACGAGTGGAAGCTGGATTTGAACCTAACACGCATTTACCACTGAGTCACCCCTAGAAAGATTCATGACTGTTTAGATTATTGTGAGCATGGGCGGTCCTGTCCCCCTTGGGGTCATACATATGTTATGTTCTGGTCAAGACTGGCCCAGCAGTTAACGGAAAATATTCGAGTGAAATGAAATGGTCCCAATAATTAGGTGAAGTGGTCCAAATGTTGTGAATAAATACCTGCCAAAATTGGTACTTTTAGTGTTCTGTTTTGGGAGTATTTGTTATCTTCTGGTTCTTTCTAAAGTTTTGCAACTTGTTTCACTTTTTCTTGTGAATGATTACAAGATTGATTTTATTCTTTTAAGCAAAATTTAGCAATTCGATTATTGTAATCGTACAGCATTTACTAAAAATGTTACTAAATCTAGAAAAGTGATTGGAATAACATGTTAGCAATCTATGCACTTGATATCGTAACCATATACGATCATACATAAATAACTAAAATACGACATTTTATGCTGACTGTGAATCAAACATACATGGATGACCGGACAAGACAACTGATAAAATTTCCAAGGCTTCAAGCTAGTTAACAAATTCGAGCTAAAAGAGAATGAAATATTGATCAACAAAGCATAAGATAGAGAAACATCACAAAAGATCACTTATTCTCCTTAGCACTTTATAATTTCTTTTTGATCCTTTTTTTTTTAATTTAACTCAGATGTATAACTTTCTTATGTTATCATTCATTTAACTAGCAAATTAACCAAACGTGTTATAACTTTTTGGGTTCTCTTTTTCGTTTTTGGGCGTTCCAAATATATGTTTTTAGATCTTTCTTTGTTATAGTGAGTCATTGTAACCGAAAGAGTTCCCAGCCACTATTGTAAAGCGCGGGTTTGTTCCCACAAGTTTACATAAATACAATTTACATTCATTGACTCAAGAATACATTCTGATAGTAGATAAAATGTCAATCTATGCCATGTACAAAGAATTTTCTTTCATTAAGAGCAATTGTCATTTGGTTATTTTAAATTATTTTAAGGTGTCTGTCCGACATTTGAGGAATGACGGCCAATGTGACAGATACTAAATAGAGGGAGGAGAGACATATATTAAGACAGACGCCTCGCCTTCAAATGAATTCCGTACGATGGGGAGAGAGAGTGAGGGGAGAGGTGGTTTACGCGCATTAGTGCTTCCTACTGAGTATTCTGTTACTCTCTAAATATGATAAATAGGCTACAATTCAAAGATACACAAATATAATTTACACGCATTGACGCATGAATACATTTTTATAGTAATCACTATCATCATTATCATAAAAGGTCAATCTATTCATTTTAGTTTGGTTAAAAAAATCCACTTACAAATCTGATGGTAACATTGACATCACTATATAAAAACTCAAAAAATTATGATGCCAAATGATTAAAGAAAACATATAAGTTATGACAATAAAGACAACTTAACCCATCCAGTCAAATATTTAACTCCAAAATTGTTTAAACTTGCAGAAATCCTAAATAAAATGATAATAAAGCATTCAAGGGTCAGCAATTGTAACTTCAACCTCAACTCCAGGTTCAATGGTGATGGAGGTGATCTGCTTCACGACATCTGGCGAGCTGAAAAGATCGATAACACGCTTGTGAACACGAAGCTCAAATCGGTCCCATGTGTTTGTTCCTATAAAGCAACAAAGTTTATTGCCCGTTAAACATAACTCTATGAAGTAAAAACATAAAAAATATTATAGCTACAAAAAAACATATTGCGTTTAATACCTTCACCGCAAGGAGATTTCCTGGTAGTGATGTGAAGAACCTTGGTTGGCATTCTTACTGGTCCCTTCACCCTCAACTTCTTGTCCTTCGATCCACGAATCAGATCCGTGCAAACTTCAAATATAATTGAGATAAAAATCAAGTTCATTAACATTTTTATAACATGATATGAATCAGCCAACGTAGAAAAAATGACTACCTTTCTCAAGATTCTTAACATTCTTCGATGACAGTGTGATTCTGATCTTGTGAATCTGTTCTTGAGGCTCTTCCAGCCCAAGCTTTCCTGGCTTCACTGCTGCATATGCTGCCGCCGTGTTTGCGTTCTCCTGCAATTTCAAACCGTCAGATTCAAGTTATGCACAAAATTGAAATCCAGCAGCAAACTCGCAGTGCAATGTATCATGATTAAGCTAAATAAACCAACACATACTGATGCAGCTAGATCACTGATCAATCACAGAACAAACACAAAAAACCGTAGAATTGCCATCACGTATATAACCTTTACAGCAATATAAACAAACAGGCATCTCTAAGAATCACAAAGCAAAACTAAGCAATCCAAATTCACATAATCAGCCGAGACACCCCAGAACTCACCTTAACATGATACAACTTAAATCAAGTAAATTATACTGATATAAACAAAAATACGGGCTGTAAAAATGTCGAGCCAGTGTGGGTTCAAGCTTGAGCTCAAAACTAAACGATGCAGCTCGACTCAACTCGCTCGAAGTTAAACGAGCCAAAGAGCAAGCCAAGTTTTGTTTCGGTTACAAAAATGAGCCAGCTCGACTCAGATCCATTGAAATCAATATTTTTTATTTTAGCTAGGTTTTATCAAGCGAGCGACAAGCGGTACGAAACAAAACTCACTGACACCAAATTTACAAAATTAGCCAACAAAACCCTATTATTCAATGAATTACAAAATCAAGTAAATTACAGCGATATAAACAAACATATAATAGCTCTAATTATCACATAACATAACTCACAAAACCTGATTCACATAATCAGCCGGTAAACCCTAGAACTCAAATACTCATGCATTCACATATATAACATCATTAATCAACTTAACTACAACAATATAAACAATCATATAGCTATAATTATCACACAGATTCAAAATTCAAAAAAAATAACCGAAATCAGACGATATTGTTGAAATTTCTATGAATATACCAACGGCGATCACACAACAGATATTAATTAGATTAGCCAACGGCGGCGGTATAACGAACCTGTTGGGAATATTCCGGCGAGCAGCTGCTGCTTAATCTATTACTTTCTTTCGCAAAGGAACCCTTAACAAAACAAACCCTAGATCAATAATATTTTGAAGGAAATGAACCATTGGGCCTATAAAATCCACTAAAGGCCCAAATGTTTTCGAATTACTACCTCTTTTTATTTCTGAAATATTATATGTATTTAAAATTTATATAAATATAAAAAAATAAGAATATTATTTTCGTCTATGTAGTTAACTTAGTTTCATTCATTCATTTATTTCTATGTTTACGGTGTGGTTTCACTTTATTTATTTACTAGTTTTATAACTTGTGTTACAAATGAGATGATCTAGATTATACAATTAAAAGTAAAGCAAATAATTACATAACGTATATGAAAAAATATATTACAACTATGTTTGTATGTATACTATGTATACATAAATTGATTTTATTTATATCACACAATGTTTTTTTTAAATGAAGTTAACAAAAAATGCACGTTGAAAAAAGTAACTGAGAATGCTTTTTCTGTTGACTATTTCATTCTTAGTGTCATATATGTATAATTGAAAGAATTTTAATTATAAGCAGATTTTAGGAATACTACTTCTTATACAATAGTAGTTCTAATCACGCATGTTAAGGACAGAAGAATCGTTACCTTTATTGGTATATTTATCAATTTATCACCTATCAAAGGAAAGGAGAACATTAAATTGTAACGACGGATGTTTTTCAAGAACAATATTTTTCTTAGCTACACCATAAAAAATTTGATAAGTTTCAGGGGGTTTCTTGACTTTGTCATAATGACAACATAAAAAATAACATGTTAACCCATTTAATTTTGTGAATATTTAGTTTCATTTGAGTATAGTTAATGTTGAAAAGTTAATTTTGACAAAAATATTTTGAATTTGATAAAAGTTAGAAGCATTGAAAGTGGGTGGCATGTCGAAAGTGTTCGCAATCTTTTCTTAAATTTAATAGTCAATGAAAAAATAGTCAATTTGCCAATACTGAACTTTTTGATTATTTTCAAAATGCCCTTGAAAATAAATTTGAAACCTAAATCATGTTTAAAATTCTAACTTTCATCCGTTTGTCATTTTCAAGTCAACATTTTGAACATGCAACAAATTTGACGATAATTCTATTTCTATTTGTATTCTCAAACTTTTAAAATTACTCAAATTTCTCATTTTTGACTCGTAGCAATTTTTGACATAAATATAGTTAACTTGTACCAAACAATCTATTTATAAACTTTTTATCCATAAAAATCAAGTTTAAGTTTCACAAAAAACCCGAAACATTTGATAAAAAATACTAAGAAATTAAGCATGATATACTTTGTTATGTCTAAAATTAATTGGTATATACTATCCTTACATTTTAACATATATATACAGTTTACTAAATTAACCGAAAAAATAAGTGGATAGATTTAAAGCATATAATTATAATTTATAGATTTATATGACAATTTACAATAATAAAATAATAATAATAATAATAGTAATAATAATAATAGATAAATGGATTGATTTAAACAAAATGAATCGACTTTTAAGCATATATTTTTAATTTAATGATTAAAAAAGTTACTTTGTAAAATTAAAGTGTATTCGAGTTTTGTTATTCTTTATAATCTTCTACAATATACATAGTACAATATGCTAATGATAACATTTGAAATTATATTCTTTTTAATTTTTGAGAAACATGGTTTGTTGTTAATTTTTGGATTTTACCAAGTATCTTGAAACATATATAGTAAAATAATATGTTAATATTTATTTTTATAAAAATGTATAGATATAATATAAATAGAGTGTAAAAGGAAAGTGAATAATTATTAATCTATTACATATATTAGGGTCAATTAATATATTAGTTTTGTAGGAAAAAGAATTATAGAATTTACCAAAAAATAAAAAATATTCACAATTATTTTACTTTATTTAAATAGAGAGATATTTGATTTTAGTGCAACTTACTAACATTGTTAAGACTGTTTTGTTAAGTTAGTGTGAAAGAACTAACAGGTATGCCGTCATTAACAAATAAATAAACTAGTAGTTATGTCTTGCTAAGCTATGGGGATGAAAAATGGTATTTAGCTCTATTTTTATGTTATTGTTATTAAGGACATATTAGTTATTTCATACTAAACTCAACAATCTTAACAAGTGAGCTGGACTAACATGGTAAATAAAATATGAAACCACAAACGTACACATGGTGGAAAAATAAATGTATGAAAGTGGCAGAAGTTACCCAACCACAAGGACAAAATATGATAGTTTACTCAAACAAAAACTATCTCATAGAGATGATATTTTTTTTATAATACAAATTATACATATTTATAGGAATGATAGGTGGAGTTTTATTAATTGTTTAGTTTTATGTTTTTTTATCAAGGGAGTATCTCATAGAATAGTAACCAAGTTTTAAAAGTGTTCCAATTTGGTCACTCATGCATTATTTTCCAAATCAGGTCACTAAATCTTCAAATAGAGTCTCACCGATTTTTCTTGTGCGACAAGAAAGAAATGGAGGATAAGATGTGGGGGTCGGAAATTGCAATATATGTAGTTAAATTTAGAAAATTTTAAAAAACGTTAATTATATTAAAATTCCAAAATAAAAAATAAAATTCACGTTGACACTCAACGTCAACATAAAAAAAGATAAAGATATTTCCGATGTGAAATAAAAAAGAAAAAGGCTAAAAAAACATGTTAAAACATTTAATTTAATAAAATATGAAAGTTGAGTGACTTAGTTGGAACTCTTTTGAAACTTTGTTACTATTTTATTAAATTGTCCCTTGCTTTAATCAACTCTAAACTTTAAGGTAGTGTAATGTTTTTTTTTTTTTACCTTGAAACTTTTTTTGCATATTAATTTCTTTATAAATATATGTGGAAGTTTTACACCCCCCCCCCTCTTTTTTTTTTCTAATTTGGTTTTCAACAGATATGGATGTTTTAATAGTTTTTATTGATCTTGTGCAAGTTTAGGATGAATATATTTGCTACTAACTTATATAATTACTTTTAAAATTATTAGTCAGCCACACACTTAAAGCATTTATGTTAAAATAACTTTTTGTGAACCATTTAGTATGTTTCTATAAACTTAACAATTTATGACCCATTTAGAAATTTTATAACTGCCATTTAGCATGATTTAATAAATTGGCCAATGATAATCATGCTTATTCATTTACTAAATAAGGTTTATGTTAAACGCACATCTTCCCTTAGTTGTATACTAGCATACCTTTTCTTTGAACTTTGACTTCCTTCAACAATTTTATTTGACATATTACTATCCTGTAATATTTTTTTAATTTTAAGGTTTCACTTTAAAAGTTTATCTTTATTTTTTTGTTTCAATAATGTTTTATTTTCTTCGCTTCTCTCTTTTTGTGTTTATTGTCCTTGATCATAATACTATTTATTATTATCACTATTGATGCATAATTATATTTATAAAACTATATATAAATATGTGTGAGAGAGATAAACTGAAACTAATATTGATATTATTAAAAAATTTAAATATATAGATTAATAATATGAACAATGATAATAATAAAAATATCTAATAATAACAAAATATTTTTTAATAATGTTATGGGTAAATGGTAATTGATTTGATAAGTTCAATGTTAAGGCTAAATGATATGGTACAAAAATAATTAATAATGTTATGTGTAAATGATAATTGATTTAACAAGTTCAAGGGAGATATACATTCAGTAAAAATTGTATGAAAAAAATAGGTTTAGTAGCATCCTTAATTAATGTTTAGTAGCATCCTTAATTAATTTTGCCACGAGTTACGAAATATTTTCAAATTTCAACTTTTATATTCTTATATATGGCAAAGATTTAAAACCTTTTATGATTTTTCTAATTGGATAATTGTCTATTTTCTTTTTACACCTTAATTAGTTTATGTAACATTAATTTGGGTTGACTATAACTATAACAAACCAATACAAGTTTAGCTTTATTTAATCAAAGTTTGATTTAAGCTAATGCAAAAGAAAAAAAAAACTGATATTTTATTAACTAATATTTTCACCATGTCTCAAGATATTTTTTTTTCCAACAACTAATTATTTCTATCATGTCTCGAGTAGGAGTAGAATCAAAAACCTTGTAGTTAAATGTCATACATCTTTATCATTGGACTTAGGGGTGTTTGCAATCTGGTTTTGACGGTTTTTGGGTCAAACCGAAGCCAAACCGTTACTAACGGTTTTTAATTATCGAAAACCAAAATTGAACCGTTGAGATTTAAAACCAAACCGAACCATTATTAACGGTTTGAGCTTTATTAAGCCTCTATAAAATTTACACAATACACAAAATAAAACTACCAAATAGAATAAAAATGTTATCCAGAAAAACAAATTATATTTACTATACAAGCTTAAAGCACGTATCAAAAATATATAAGAGTTGTCTATAGTATCAAAACAGCCAAATACATACAAATGTGCAGTATAAAAGTTAAAACTAAAATTCATAAAACTTAACAATGAATAAGAAGCCTAAGAGTTAACAAGATTAACGTCTAACAATTAACATAACATTAGCGTTATAAAACCAACAACCCTTGAAATATGAACATAATCAATAGTGAGCGTAACAAAATGAAAACCATTTTTTCCCGAACAAAATGGAAACCATTTTTTCCTGCATAACAGAAAGATGCACAAGGGACTTTTGAGAGTTTGAGGGCAAATGCAAAGCCCACCAATGCCATGTTAAAGTTCAAATATTCTTAAGCACTACCTTTTATTAAACTTAATGTAATATATATTATGAAAGATCTAAACAGTTAATATATATTATTAAATTTTATGGTCTGGTCCGGTTTTATACAGTCGGTTTTTGGTAAACAACCGTAAACCAAACCGTCTATTACGGTTTGAAAATTTGAAACTGACCGGCCAAAAGTTAGAGAAAAAAACCATTTAAAAAAAGTATTAACAAATTATAGGAGGTGAATAGTAACTTTGCAAATGTACTAAAAAAATTAGTTCTCGTTTCTCCTCTTGCTATACCACTTCTAACATTATAAAAACACCACTCACAAAATATATTAGATAAGATGTGAATGCACTTAAATAATATTAAAATAAGGTTATGAATGATGTTTAATCCAATAAGACAATAAGATTATAAGTGAGAAAAAGAGTTTTGAAAAATACCTATTTTAATAAACCGTTTACAAATCACCTACTTTATAATACCTTTTCACTCTTTTCATTTTAGTAAAAAACTTAATCATAAAGTAGGGTGTGAAAAGGAAGACCTCAAGATCTTGTCAATGATTGATTTTTATTGTTTTAAGTGAACATTTATGACTTTTCTTACAATGGAACTAGAAATTACATTAGAACCATAATTAGTTTAAAAGTTTACAGTAGCAAAAAATATACGCATTAAATGTTCAAGATTCAAAATGCTTATAAATACACAAGTGCTATGAGGTTATAACCATCGATTGAGTTCATAAGATATATCTATTATTTCTTCTGGGCCATAATCATGAAAAATACTATGTTTACTACTGGTTTTCTTTTTCTACTTGTAGTACAAATGGCGGCCTTGGAATGGAAAGTTACGCGCTCAGAAGCTACGGATATTGCTCCATCCATTAGCATGGGTACGTCACTAATACAAAAGATGCGTTCAGGACCGGCACCAGGTGAGGGACACTCAATGGCACGGATTATGAATTCAGGACTGGCACCAGGCGCGGGGCATAAAATGCCACGCCTCATGAATTCAGGACCGGCACCAGGCGAGGGGCACAAAACGCCACGCCTCATGAACTCGGGACCGGCACCAGGCGCGGGGCACAGACCGCCACGCCTCATGAACTCCGGACCGGCTCCAGGCGCGGGGCACAGACCGCCACGCCTCATGAACTCCGGACCGACACCAGGTGAGGGACACAAACTGGCACGGACAGGACCGGCACCAGGCGAGGGACACAAACTGGCACGGATCTTGAATTCAGGACCGGCACCAGGTGAGGGACACAAAATGGCACGAATCTTGAATTCAGGACCGGCACCAGGTGAGGGACACAAAATGGCACGGATCTTGAATTCAGGACCGGCACCAGGTGAGGGACACAAAATGGCACGGATCTTGAATTCAGGACCGGCACCAGGTGAGGGACACAAAATGGCACGGATCTTGAATTCAGGACCGGCACCAGGTGAGGGACACAAAATGGCACGGATCTTGAATTCAGGACCGGCACCAGGTGAGGGACACAAAATGGCACGGATCTTGAATTCAGGACCGGCACTAGGTGAGGGACACAAAATGGCACGGATCATGAATTCAGGACCTGCACCAGGCGCGGGGCACCAAATGCCACGCATCATGAATTCAGGACCGGCACCAGGTGCGGGGCACAAAATCCCACCAACACTTGGTCAACTTAAATACGACTTTGCGTCTAAATGGTCACAAATCATGAGGTCAGGACCTGCCCCGGGCGAGGGTCACTAGATTTTACCTCCTTATTCACTCATTGATATCGAGGATCGGACCATGTGAAGGACAAAAGGCACTTGTTTAACATGGCTCAAGTTAAACCTATATTCTTGATATCATTTTGTTTTGCTGGTGTTTTTAGTAGTTATTGATGTTATGGTTGGTTGTATTAGTTTGGTGCCAATTAAATAAAGAAAGTTGAAAACCTATGACGACTCTATCTTCTATTCGAAGATGATGACTATTTTTATTTTGTGCATACCATGTATCAATTCAAACAAAATATATACATATACACACCACACACACATACATATGCCTTCATATATTTCTATAAACATCGAAAGTTTTATAAAGCGGAATCTTAGGGTATGAGGTTATATAAAACTTTATTGATCTGTCAACGGTTCTGAGAAGACACCCGATTGAAACTTATAACATACATGGTTCTTTTAAAAGAACTCAATTTATATTTATATTTTATGGATTGAAAAAATATGAAAATCATTTAAAAATTGAGAACCTTGAGAAACATTTTAGACCATAAAAACCATTCAATAATTATAAAAATGCAAATATAAAAAAGTAAAAAAACAAACTAACACATTTATCTAGCATTCAGGTTTCAAAACTTGTCGCCTCCCGTCACGTTAGCTAAAATTTTTTACCTTATTTTTACTAAAATCATGGATTTTAAACTAATTTAAAAAACATTTGAATATTTTTAATTTTATTGGTTTTTAAATTATTGTACATTGGATTTTGAATAATAATATGATTAAGAAAGTTCATGCATACCATCAAAATCATTTTATGTTTACCATGTTTAGATTAGGGCTATCAATTCTTGACACGACTCAAAATTCAAGACGAAAAAATACAGTTTTTGGGTCGGCTTACATGACTCGTTTTCTTAAACGGGTCAACCCGACCCGTCTAAAAAATGGGTCAACCAGAACCCGACTCCTTAAATAGTGCGTTGATCTGTTAACCCGTTTAAGAATTTTAGAGAATCTAATATTTTCATTTTAGAGATAAGAATTGTTAAATTTTCATGTTAAATACTTTAATTTATAACTTTTTATATATCTATAAACTTTAAAAGTTAAACTAATTACTTTTTAAAATGCTTTTATCCAGTATTCACTTTCAACATTTTTTATTTATTAGTCTTAACCGTCTATTCTTTTATTATTTCCGTTCGTTTGTTTTTATCTTGAGACAAATAGGCGAACCTAAGTTTGTTAATAGGGAATGAGAGATAAATACACAATACAATTAGAACCATGTTATTAGAATGTTTTATATGAATAAGAGTAATTGCTTGTTTAGATTATTATTAAGCCATTAGGTATTACTCGTATTCGCAATTGAACGTAAAATGGGTTTACCCATAATACAACCCGAACACTACATGAAATTAAATGGGTTGACACGACACGACACGAATAAAAATATGGGTGGGTTAGGGTTAAAGAATCTCAACACGCCAACCCGCTAACCTGAAACCCATCAACCCGCCAACCCAACACGATTGACACACCTAGTTTATATATATATATATATATATATCTAAATAGCATAATTTATTAGATTTATTTTTTAAGCTAATATGGCGAGGAGACGAGGAGGTGATGAGTTTTGACCTAACATGGCGGAAAGGTGAAGGGTTTTGAACTAACATGACAAGGAGACGACATGTTTTGAGCTAACATAGCGGGAGTGCGGCGGGTTTAGTAGCATGTCGTCTCGAACTTCTAAAGTAACAACGATGACGGGTTAGAAAAGGAAAAAAAAGGAATTTGAACTTTAACATGACATATTTGGAATCTTACTTTTAAAAATGAGACATTTCATGATTTTTCCATAAACACAGTCTCCAGATTCATCAATTATTACTATTTATTGTAAACATTTACGACTTTTCTTACAATAGAACCAAAAATTACTTTATAAGCATAATTAGTTAAAAAGTTTATAGTAGAAAAAAGGTACATATTAAATGTTCAAGATTCAAGATGCTTATAAATCACAGCTACACAAGTGCTTTGAGGTTATAACCATACATTGAGTTCATAAGATATATCTATTTATTTAACCTTCCAAGAAAAAATAAAAAAAATAAAAAAAAAATTGTAGAGCCAAAAAAAAAATGCAAATATAAAAAAAGTAAAAAAACCCAAAACATTTATATAGTATCTTGGTTTCAAAACTCGTCACCTCCCACCATGTTAGCTAAAAAAATTCTACCTTATTTTTATTAAAAACATGGATTCTAAACTAAATTAAAAATATTTGGATATTTTTAATTGGAATTACTATATAGAATAATAATTAAGTTTTGAAACAGTTCCAATCAGATCATTTATAAAATGTTTTGTTTCAATAAGGTTAATAAAATTTTATTTGTGTTATAATCTTAGATATTTTACTTAAATAGTAGATTATTTAAGTTTTTTTTTTAATTTTAAATAGTTTGACATTGCTAGTTTCCCGCTATCTCTTTTATAAAATTTTCCGTTAAAAAAAATAGTTTGTCATTGCAAAATACTTTTTTTAAAATTGAAAAAAAATAAATTGCGAAAAATTGAAAAAAAATTGAAAAATTGCAAAAATAAATAAATAGATCAATTTTTTATGCAATTTTTTTAGATACATACATACACACACACACACATACACATATATATATTGCAATTTTCCAGATTATTTTTTATTGCGATTTTCTATTTTGTTGTACTTTTTATTAAATTTAAAACTATTTTTCTCATTTTTTAAAAAAATATTTTACAATGTCAAACTATTTAAAAATTAAAATAAAACCTACATAACATGCTAAAATTAAAAAAAAACATACATAACCTGCTATCCATGTAAAATATCTAGGATTAGAATACAAAGAAACTTTAGTGATCTGATTGAAACAAAACATTTTATGAGTGACCTGATTGGAATAATTTTTAAACTTGGTTATTATTCTATAGAGTAATCACTTTTTAATTTTATTGGCTTTTAAATTCTTGTACATTAGATTTTGAATTATAATATGATTAAGAAAGCCTATGCATACCATCAAAATCATTTTATGTGTACCTTGTTTAGATATATATTTCTAAATAACATGATTTATTGGATTTAACTTTTAAACTAATATGACGAGGAGGTGATGATTTTTGACCTAACATGACAGGAATGCGACGAGTTTTGAACTAACATGGCGAGGAGACGACACGTTTTGAGCTAATATAGCAAGACGGTGACGGGTTTAGTACATGTCGTCTCGAACTTGTAACGCAGTGGTGACGACAGGAACTTGTAACGTAGTGGCTACGAAAGGTTAGTAAATGGACAAAATATGATCTTGAACTTTAACAGAATATATTTGGAATCTTTTTTAAGAAAGGAACATTTAATTAATTTTCCATAAACACCGCATCCAGATTCATCAATGATTACTGTTTATTGTAAACATTTATGACTTTTCTTACAATAAAACCAAAAATTACTTTATAAGCATAATTAGTCAAAGAGTTTATAGTAGCAAAAAAACTTACATATTAAATGTTCAATTTTCAAGATGCTTATAAATACACAATTGCTTTGAGGTTATAAGGCTAAGGGTAATGAGGTTTGGTTAAGCTCCAAGTGATCCAATCAAAACCCGACACGTAGGCGATGACATGGCCCTGGATCAAGCCTCAGAATGTGTAGTGGTCAAAGTGATCTGGGGCTTGATCCAGTTATTTATTTATTTTAAATATTAATTTTAATATTACTATTAAAACTAAAATTCTTCTTCACAGATCACACCACCACCACGGGACCACCGCTTCTTCTTCACCTTCACAGATCACACCACCATTACCGATCACTGGACCACCGTCGTACCACCACCAGCCGCCACCGTATCCAAATCCACCGTCTCCAACCACTGCTTTGATACCTGATTCCTCCCAAAAACATACACACACTCTCTCTCTCAAAAACCCAATATCACTTTCTCTCTCTACGTCCTCATTCCTCTTTTGCGTCCCGTGGTCCGGCTCGCCCCGACCAACCGCGCCGCCGTTCACGCAAGGATGGTAGTGGTGTGCGCGTAGGCCATGTCGTCCACGCCGGGCCCCACTACCCTCGGCCTAACCATCCATTGAGTTCACAAGCCATATCTATTATTTCTTATGGACCATTGAAGAGGTAGGTCCCAGCAGAGCCCAGTTGGACCCGCAAGACTCACCTTGAAGAGGAACGTCTGCGCAGAAACCAACTGGATCCGCAGGACCAACCATGCTCAGACGTGACGTCCTTACGCGCAGTACGCAAGCTGGTCCCGCAGGAAATGCCTCCCAATGGTGAAGGACTCCGCCTGTCCCCGCAGCCTCGGATACAAGCCATCAGGGAAGGCCACCCGCGCAGCAAGGCTACACGCACAAGGCACTTAGCTCTCAATCACTCAGTGTCACCTGAAGGAATGAGCAAAGCCGGGAACAATCCCGCACAAGGGCGGGAGGGGGAATACTCCCGCCCAAATAAGCCAGTCCGTACGATACAGGAAGATCTTCTGTACTGTACCTGACGAGGTATGGGAAAAAGATCTGACTAAAGAGACGACAGCTTACTGACACAGTATGGCGAGCAGCATGCTCCTGTACTGTGTCACTATTAGCCGCTGCCTACTCACCAACTACTGCCATACCACGTGCGTAGCCGGCAGTTGGTGGAAAAGGAATAGTACACAGCAGGCCTGGTCACTATCAGCCGCTGCCTACCCACCAACTACCAGCAGGGCACGTGCGTAGGCCACTGTTGGTGGAACAGGAACACTGTTGCAGCCGGCCACACCTCCTTGGAAACCTACCTTCGGCTATAAATACCACAAATGGTATGACCATCTCATCTTATCTTATATCATCATATTATACCTGATATCTGCTCTAGCAATCTCTTAATATACATTTATATTTAAAGAGCAATCTAGTCTGATTCTCACGCCGGAGGGTGGTCACAAGGAGGAACCCCCCCTTCTCAGTGACAAGCTCACGGTGTCTGTTTTGCAGGTTATCAGAAGAACCATCTTCTCAGGGTCTCACCCCTCGTGGGAAACATCTATCTAACCCCCAGGTTACTAGTAATCTGCCCGGGGTTCGGTTAGTGTTTCTTCATTGGCGCCATCCGTGCATAAAGCTAGAACTTTATTTTTCTCCAGTTTTTTCAAACTTCTAAGATGGTTAAAGAAACTCCGGTAACCACAACCCCAGCTACTGGGGGGAATACCGGCAACACAGTATTTACAAACACTACCCCGGCTACCCAAGCCGGGGCAAGTGAACTAAATTTTACGAACACTACCCCAGTTACCCAAGCTGGGGCAAGTGCAGTAAACAATCGCTCACTGGAATTCACTGATACCCAGTTTGAGAAACAAAGACTCCCCCGCCAAACTCTCGATGAAGTTAAGGCATGGGCGGAGGCACGACAAAAGGAATTCCAGGCTGAGTTGGACGAACGCTTGCGTTCCGTACAACAGGCCGACGAATTCGAATACTTAGAGGATGACTCGGAAGAATCCGACTCCGACACGAACCCTCGCCATAGGGCAAAAGGGAAGTGTAAGGAAACGGACTCCCAACCGAAAAGGCATTTTGGACAAGCCTTCAAACCAAAAAGCACAGGTGGAAGTCCACGAGACTTCTCCAAAACATTCAGACCAAACGTTGCAAATGCGGGAACGTCCAAATTTGCAAGGGACATTGCGGAAGCAATCGCCCCTAAAAGTGCCAAACAAATGTCCAGCATAGGCACATATGATGGTATATCCGACCCAGATGATCATTTGAACAGATTCATAGCGGGGGCAACCGTCAGTAGTTGGACGGAACCTACATGGTGTTACATGTTCCAAATGACATTGGTCGGGGCTGCTAGAGCGTGGTTCGATCGTCTACCGGTCAACCACATCTACGACTGGGCTGACTTCCAACAGAAGTTTAGCCAACACTTCAGCCAGCAAAGAAAGTATACTGAGGAGCAATGGACAATCCTCAAATGTATTCGGGAAAAAGATGAATCTTTGCTGGACTTCATAACTCGCTTCAACTCGAAGAAGCTAAGTCTGGGCAACATTAGCGAAGATCTTGTCCGCGCTGCTTTTATTCAGGGCGCAAACGACCCAGAGCTCATCCGCACCTTAACGGGTAAAGATGGCATGCCATCCACATGGGATGCCATCATGACAGCAGCTAAACGCTTTGCGGAAACGGAGAAGCAACTGGGTAGAGATCTCCCACAGAGCACAAACCTCTACACCCAGAAAACAAGAGAAGAAAACGTTCTCACCGCCCGATTAAACAAAAAGCGGAAGCTAGGCATTTGGCAGTCAAGGGTAAACTTTGACACCTCATCCGGCTTGCAGCATCGGTTAGGCGGAAGGGATAACGTACAGACCAACAAGAACTCCAGATGGACGCCGCTCACCAAAAGCGTCACCGAGATATTCGCCACCGAGGAGCTCCCATGGCCAAAGCCTCAAATAATCCGACATCGCCACAATGCTGATCGGAGCAAGTACTGTGACTTTCACAGGACAAAAGGCCACAACACCGAAGAATGCATAGACGTGAAGGACATGGTCGAAGCATTCGTCAGAGATGGGACGCTCGCGCACCTCGTGGCGCAATGAACGCTGAGCAGGCTGATGCGTGTAGAACCCCAGCTGGGGAAAACACGAATAAAATTCCAGCTTCAATATGGAGACTACATGCTGCGTAAAGAACGAGATCCCGAACCAGGTGCGTATCGGCTCGATGGCACTCCCATCCCAACATGGAAGGGAGCTCATTTACACAGTTTGCATGTAAATCAATTCCAAATTTGTAAAGAAAAGGCCAAGAGCCACTTCTAATGGAAACGATTCTCCTTAAAACATTGACGCTGATGATTTTACATTTTTATGAACTATTAACACGGATATGCCGGTTTTCACCGCATAAAAACGTGGAAAGTCGTTGCGTGGGGAAGGCGGCAAAACCCGCATAAACCCAATAAACGACAAACCTTCACGCAGGTCAGTCGAAGGGGAAAAGTTCAGTCCCATTAAATGAAAGTGCCGGTCTATCCGCATGAATCATGAAAAAGGGAACTGAACACTAACCTATCGACAACCGCGCGTCGAACGGTTAATTTATTCAACGAGTATGCCGGTTTTCACCGCATAAATACGAGGAAAGTCGTTGCGTGGGGAAGGCGGCAAAACCCGCATAAACCCAAAAAACGACAAACCTTCACGCAGGTCAGTCGAAGGGAAAAAGTTCAGTCCACCCATTAAATAAAAGTGCCGGTCTATCCGCATGAATCAGAAAAAAAGGGAACTGAACACTAACCTATTGACAGACGTGCGTCGAACGGTTCAAGACAATTTCTAACAAAGGATGAGGAAAACCTACACGCAGGTCAGATGGTAAAGTTTAGCCATCCTACTACGTGCAAGTGACGGTCCTACCCGCACAATCACGGAAGAGGAAGCAAAACTTCACACCTATCTACCACGTTCAAAGGTTAACTTATCCGCAAAAGATGAGGAACACCTACACGCAGGTCAGATGGTAAAGTTTAGCCATCCTACTACGTGCAAGTGACGGTCCTAACCGCACAATCACGGAAGAGGAAGCAAAACTTCACACCTATCTACCACGTTCAAAGGTTAACTTATCCGCAAAAGATGAGGAAAACCTACACGCAGGTCAGATGGTAAAGTTTAGCCATCCTACTACGTGCAAGTGACGGTCCTAACCGCACAATCATGGAAGAGGAAGCAAAACTTCACACATATCTACCACGTTCAAAGGTTAACTTATTCTAAACACTTGGAAAATTGCTAATTTAAACTAAAGTATGCAAGTCATACAACGTTTACAAAGCAAGGAACCCAACGAAAGTAGCGGTCTTACCCGCACAAAGTTTAGTCATCCTACTAAGTGCAAGTGACGGTCCTACCCGCACAATCACGAAAGAGGAAGCAAAACTTCACACCTATTATCTACCACGTTCAAAGGTTAACTTATCCTCAGAAAAGATGAGGAAAACCTACACGCAGGTTAGACGCAGGTAAAGTTTAGCCATCCTACTAAGTGCAAGTGACGGTCCTACCCGCACAATCACGAAAGAGGAAGCAAAACTTCAACCTATTATCTACCACGTTCAAAGGTTAACTTATTCTACACTTGGAAAATTGCTAATTTAAACTAAAATATGCAAGTCATATAACGTTTATAAAGCAAGGAATCCAATAAAAGAAGCGGTCTTACCCGCACAAAGATTTATATTTCACAATGATTCATTACAAGAATGGCCGGGTAACTACCCGCCTACAAGAAAAGAAATCTATACAAGCTAAATCTATCCTAGCAGCGGGAAGGGATCTTCAGGATCAGGCTTCAGGGCCACTTCCACTTGGACCAGCCCCATCAGTAGAGCGTGGCAGTTCAAGGAAAGCTTTGAGGATAGCTAGCCCATCATCAGCAGCAGCAACTTCGTTTACCTTCTCCACCATCGGATGCGGGAAGGCGGCGTATTGATTTACTGCTTGGTCATATATGGCTTCAGTATCAACATTGTACAAAGGGAAGTTGGATGGCGGGACGCCTTTCTCAACGAACCCTAGACCAAGTAGGAAGCCGACCTTTTCCCCATCCTCGTGAGAAGCGTTGAGGGCTGCGCTCATAGCATCATCATAAGAGGTCTCAGCAAAGACCCGATGCACAACCTACAAAGAAAAATACAAGTCAAGAACCTTTTCTATTTATAAGGAAAAGCGTGAAGACATGAAATTAGACTTACCTGAGACAACGCTTCTCGAAGAAGCCATTCCTTGGCAACCAGAGCCTCTTGGAGGGCAGCTTGAGCTTCGTTATGGGCGCGTTCGGCTTCATTCTTGTTGAGGGTGGCAAGCAACACTTCTTTAGCCGCAGCCTCTTCGACGCCCTTTAGCTTACGCTCGGTATGGTCAAGCACCCCCCTCTGGTCCAGGATTTCTTGAAGCTTCTTAGCATCCTCCATTGCCAAGGCATCATGAGCCTGCTGGAGAGCCTCTAATTTTGCTTTAAGCTCTTCATTCTCCACGCGTAGAGGCTCAGCAACAGCTTCAGCCTTGGTGGCCCTCTCGGTTGCGTTCCTCGCAGTTTCCTTAGCCAGCCGAAGCTGTTCATTAACAGCTTGGGCAGCCTTGGAACGGGCCTCGAGTCGAGCCTGAACTTCAACCTCAAGGGCCTTGAAGGCCTTCTCCTTCTCCGCAGCCGCTGCGAAGAGTTTTTGGTTCTCCTCCCGGATAGCCCGCGCCTGAGCTACTTCTTTAGCGCGAGCTGCTTTTAACTTGTCGTTTTCACGACAAAGCAGCTCGACGCGCGGCTGCATCCGGGCGAGGAGAACCCGAAGCTCATTGCTTAGCCTACCCTCCTGGTAGCTAGCCATGGCTTCCCCCAACGCACCACTGGGAGCAGCGTGACGAGCCCATTCCACGCACTCCACAGGGGTACGAAGGGTTGTTCCTCGGCGTATGTTCCATCGCGGAACATACACTTCATTGGAATCCGACACTGCAGAAAACAAAAAGCAGTTAGGAAAAGATGATAAAAAATATATAAGTGAAAAAGGGCCAAAGGAACCCTACGCACCTGTAGGGTCTATAACAGGCCGATAGCCGCCGAACCCATCACCTGAACCCAAAGGAAACCCATCCAAAAGGTCAGGCAGATGGGAAGGTGGCAAAGATTGGAGAGAACCCCCATGTGTACCTGATGGACCGGCCATCGTTGCCGGTGGCGGGGGCATGGTAGCAGCCGCCGCAGTCGCTGCCGCAGAATCCGCAGCAATAGTAACCGCCGGCTCGGTGAAGGATGCTGTAAAAATCGCACTCACGGCCGGCGGTGACGTCATCTCGGCTGGAACAGTCGGCTCAAAGGAGTGAGCAACTGGACCAGCGGAAGCAGGCGCAGGCGCCTGGGTTGTCGCCTCAGGTAGGCTGACCAAGCCTACCGTCATTGGCGGAGAAGTACTACTCTGCAATCCACCCTGGAATGCGTCAACATCCACGCCTGCACAAAGAAGATAAGTGGTAAAACGATATTAAACTATGAAGATAAAAGCTAAAGGAAAGTTATACTTACGGGTTTTCTTGAGCCTAAAGGTACGGAGAGGCGGGGACAGACCCGATGGAGCCGGCCTCTTTGCGCCGGTCACCGTCGTCTTCTTGGGCTCTCCGGAGGTGACTGCCGCAACTTCCGGAGCAGTGGTCTTTTCAACACCGAGATTCCCCGCCACCTCTTCGCTCTCAGCCTCCGAGTCAGACAGAGGCACCGGATCGGCAGTGGAGGCCACCTTCTCCTTTCCCTTCCCGCCGGCAGCCTTCTTCTTCCGCACCAACGGAGGACCATCTGCGGATTCCTCATCAGAACATACGATTAGAGGAATTCCAGCAGAGGTTTCAGCATTGAGGGGTACAGGGTCGAAGAGCGCCTTACCTGGCCGACGGGCGCTAACGATCTCATGGCCTTGTGGATAGACCTCCACGAACCGATCCGCCGTTTGTTCCAGGATGGGCAACTCGTTCTCGTCCAGAGGGCGAGTACCCATCCGAGCGGGACCGTCAGTCTCCCGCGGGTTTAGGAGCGACTGCAAGTCGTTCCCCTCTGAAATAAACAGGAAAAAAGTTAGAAGAAATTCTAAATAAACAAAAAGAAAGAAAGCATACCGTAAGGAACAGAGTTCGAACCGTATTCGAGGACGATGGGGATCTTTTGCGCATCGGCAGCCTTCCACACCCGGCTCATCCCCAACATCACCATCCCGGACTCCGCAAACCGGTAAACCGGAGATTGGACCCGAGATATCTTAGAGAACCATTCCGCCTCCTGGTAGCTGGAAGCGTGAAGGCTTGGGAGCGCTTGCCCGTTCTTGAATTTCATGGCAATGGGGATGGCGCGAGCGGATATGAAAAAGAACTCTCGCTTCCACGAGCGAAGGCTGCGCTCGGTCGCGCAAATCTTCAAACCCTTAATCCGGGTTGTCAACGTGTACCACCCCTGGATGCACCTCCAAGTGTAGAAGGTCATCAGGCGGTCAACGTAGGGCTCAACGCCCAAAATCCGGCACACCCACTCGAAATGGCGAATCTTGGCGATCGCCATGGGGTGCAACTCGGTCAAATGAACACCGTGCCTCTCCAGGACACGGTAAACAAACTTTGTCAATGGGAACCTAAGATTCCCATAGACAAAGAATGCTGCATAAACCCCGATCTTGCCTCTGGGGGCATCGTACACGGTCTGATGGGGTTCAGGAAACTCAGGCTCGAGAGGATCGAGCATGAACTTCCTGACAACATACCGGTACAGATCGCCGGGCAGAGCACACTGGCACTCGCCAGCAGTACTCTTGTCATCGGCTGCAGATTCAGCATCACGAGACATCTTGTGAAGGAAAGAAGAAAGCGATTTCGAGAGAATGCTTGCCTGAAAAGGGGAGTATTCGCCGGAAATCGCTTAAAAAGATGAAGAGAAGAGTGAAAGTGTGGATTACAAAGAGCCCTCTACCCCTTTATATACTAATCGCAATTAATGCGATGAAATTAATGCGGAAGAGAGAGAAAACGAAGGTGCAATGAAACTATGACACGTGGCAAAAAGCAAGCTGGCAACAGCTGTTGACAGGACGCATACCATTAATTTCGCGGCCACGCGCCCGAAAAATCGCGCCCACGCGCCTGAAAAAGCGTCTGGAATGACCATGTACTGTCACGTCACCATAACTTCCTGCACGATCTGACACAGTCAGAAGAAACCGTCGCACGCATTTTTCAGAGTTTTGGACTGTTCTTCTTTCCACCAACTTTTCGAATTTCAAAATTCAAAATTCAAAAAGATCAAAAAGTAGGCGGGAAAATACCCCTTACCTTGGCAAACAAGTAACCGTAAGACGGATGCGGGTACAGTGTTAAGGCAAAACCCTTCACATACCTAGCACCCGCAGGGAATTGAAGCCAAGAAAACCTTGGCGAACAAGTAACCGTAAGACGGATGCGGGTACAGTGTTAAGGCAAAACCCTTCACATACCTAGCACCCGCAGGGAATTGAAGCCAAGTACCTTGGCAAACAAGTAACTATAAGACGGCTGCGGGTACAATGTTAAGGCAAAACCCTTCACATACCTAGCACCCGCAGGGAATTGAAGCCAAGAAAACCTTGGCGAACAAGTAACCGTAAGACGGATGCGGGTACAGCGTTAAGGCAAAACCCTTCACATACCTAGCACCCGCAGGGAATTGAAGCCAAGTACCTCGGCAACCAAGTAACTATAAGACGGCTGCGGGTACAGTGTTAAGGCAAAACCCTTCACATACCTAGCACCCGCAGGGAATTGACGCCAGGAATACCTTGGAAGTAAAGTAACCGTAAGACGAGCGCAGGTACAGTGTTAAGGCAAAACCCTTCACGTACCTAGCGCTCCGCTGGGAATTGAAACCAAGAAGGATCTTCTGGGCAATGCTTGCGGAAACGGAAATAACATCCCCGCATAGCGGGAACGTCGAGAACTACGTTGTTTGAAGCTCCAGGATGGAATTGGTGGTTTTAACATAATTGATCACTATGTTCAACACTACCAAAACCTCAGGGAGAATCCATACAAGTGGAACTCAACGCGCCTGACTTGCGAGGAGGTTACAGACCTGCCCGCATCATACCCAAAGACCAAGCAGGAAACTCGGGAATTTCTGCAAGTGACAAGGACTTCCGCGGGAGGAATCCCCATGGAAAACCTTAAAAAACCCTTTTCAAAAACCCTTTGCTTAAGTCCAAAAGTTCACCTCACTTTATTAAACACTCATGAGAAGAACATTGGACTGGGGGGACTTGAAGAGGTAGGTCCCAGCAGAGCCCAGTTGAACCCGCAAGACTCACCTTGAAGAGTAACGTCTGCGCAGAAACCAACTGGATCCGCAGGACCAACCATGCTCAGACGTGACGTCCTTACGCGCAGTACGCAAGCTGGTCCCGCAGGAAATGCCTCCCAATGGTGAAGGACTCTGCCTGTCCCCGCAGCCTCGGATACAAGCCATCAGGGAAGGCCACCCGCGCAGCAAGGCTACACGCACAAGGCACTTAGCTCTCAATCACTCAGTGTCACCTGAAGGAATGAGCAAAGCCGGGAACAATCCCGCACAAGGGCGGGAGGGGGAATACTCCCGCCCAAATAAGCCAGTCCGTACGATACAGGAAGATCTTCTGTACTGTACTTGACGAGGTATGGGAAAAAGATCTGACTAAAGAGACGACAGCTTACTGACACAGTATGGCGAGCAGCATGCTCCTGTACTGTGTCACTATTAGCCGCTGCCTACTCACCAACTACTGCCATACCACGTGCGTAGCCGGCAGTTGGTGGAAAAGGAATAGTACACAGCAGGCCTGGTCACTATCAGCCGCTGCCTACCCACCAACTACCAGCAGGGCACGTGCGTAGGCCACTGTTGGTGGAACAGGAACACTGTTGCAGCCGGCCACACCTCCTTGGAAACCTACCTTCGGCTATAAATACCACAAATGGTATGACCATCTCATCTTATCTTATATCATCATATTATACCTGATATCTGCTCTAGCAATCTCTTAATATACATTTATATTTAAAGAGCAATCTAGTCTGATTCTCACGCCGGAGGGTGGTCACAAGGAGGAACCCCCCCTTCTCAGTGACAAGCTCACGGTGTCTGTTTTGCAGGTTATCAGAAGAACCATCTTCTCAGGGTCTCACCCCTCGTGGGAAACATCTATCTAACCCCCAGGTTATTAGTAATCTGCCCGGGGTTCGGTTAGTGTTTCTTCAACCATAATAATGAAAAATATCAGGTTTAGTACTGGTTTTCTTTTTCTGCTTGTAGACCATAAAAAAACCCCTTCAAGAAAATAATAATAAGAAAATTTGTAAAACCAAAAAAATTGCAAATAAAAAAACAGAAAACATTTATCTAGCATCATGTTTAAAAAAATAAAATGTAAATAAAAAAAAATCTCGATTTAGTTAAATTATACATATATGTTGTCGGCCATACCGATTGATGAACCTCGTATATTTTTTGTATTTCGCCCAAGATCGAGCTCCTCAAATATTTCCTTCTGTAGAGAATAATAACACCTAGTAATAACTAAAATAATAAATACGAATAGTAATAGTAATAAATATATGTTTAATATCAACGATATTATTTATAACATAAATAATAATAATAATAGAATATATTAAGTATTAAAAATTATCTCTACTATAACACCCCACTGCCGCCGTCATGTATTGTGATCAACATTTATTTATCATTCGTGAATTAACATTTCAAAAAACCTAAAAGATGATGACCGGATAACCGCCGTACGGTCTGACCGTCGCAACGCTTTACGCCAATAACCGCCATGAAACTGCCGCATCCCTCCAAACTTTCAAAAAACCTAAAAGAAGATGACCGGATAACCGCCGTAATTCAGACCGTCGCAACGCTTTACGCCAATAACCGCCATGAACTGCCGTATCCCTCTAAACATTCCTATATATATATTAACATTCACCGGAGCAACAAACAGAAGAAGTTAAATACGGAAACGAACGGGGCATGAATCAGACTCCACTCCTGAAAAAGAAACCAATCCGAGAAGAAGATATTATGGAGAACGTGAAGTATAGTTGGGGTGTTGGATCGGTGGTTGCCATGATTATGGTGGTCGGAAGTTAATTTACTGTTTTTGCCGCTAACAATGGAACTGGTGACACCCATCGATGATGTTTGGTTCCGGCCATGTTCGTGTTCGTGATTATCAATCTTCTGTCCATTGCCTCCAACCCAAATCATTGATTAGTTTTATTTTTCTTGGATGTCGCGAAATATGGTATAAATCTGGTTACTGCATGTTGGTATTTATCATTTTTTTATTTTCATTTCGATGATTTATATGGGCTAATACGTGGTGCCGGAAAAGATGTAATGGCCGGAATACATACGCTGATAAAACGATGGGGAACGTGGAGGAAAATTTGTTTTCTCTTATTTTACCCTCTGCTTTAATAATTTATAATCATGCCTTTTATTTTTTAAACCATTTTATTAAATATTTTTATACATGTTCAACTTAATAATTGATTTTGCAATTCGGTTGATAATATTAGCATTAATATGTTTGATCAAAGAAAATGTGGTTTGTTTAGCATTATAGTTATATCAAAGTTATCAGTTGCAACTTTATGACTTTTGATACCTTTAGCTCTTTGACATCAGAAGCTATCCGTTTTCTAACCAAGGTCTAACGGGTTGTGCATAGCAATGTGTCGACTCCAAAGGGGCAGGGGTATGTCTTTAGCAGGTTAGGGTTTGCAATTCAGAAAGGGATGGCGACGCAGCTTGTTGCCCGCCTACCTACTATGTTGATGTAATATCAATGTTTCTATTTAATGAAAAATGTCAGAGTATAAAAAAAAACAAAAACAAAAAATAAGTAATATGTAAGAAAATATGGTCGTCCTCGGAAGACTTTAGACAGAAAAAACGACGGGGAAGCGGAGGAAATATCAAAACATGATCTGTTGTATAAGAAAAACGTCATCTCGATATTTTGACTGCGTGACTCACGAACTACAGTTTCAAATCAAGTGACATTTTTTTTCGATGATTTAGTTGGCTAATACGACTTATGCTAGAAAATATGGACGTTGCTAGAATAGTTCTGCCAGAAGAACGATGGGAAACTTGGAGGAAAATGGGTGCCTAATAATTTTACTATTTCTCCCTTCATTTTAATAATTTATAAATCAAACCTAGACTTTTATTCAAAACAATTCTATCCAAGTTAAAAAAAGGTAACCTTGTTACCGATTCTACGAACTCTTTAAAAAGATATAATTTGGAATAGTTTGTTAAAATTACATGATGCTTTCTTTCTTATCTTCTTGATATTCTAGGAATGATGATGAAAATTGAATCTGATATTCATTTAATAAAATTATACGCTTTGACTTCCAATGAAAAATTGTTTATTAAAATTCAAACTTTTTATATTCAATTCTTTTCTAATCTTTAAATCATTTTACTGCTTATTTTTTTATTGATTTTGGGGGTTTCACTATATACGTTATATCCATCTTTTCGCTATTATTAACCAGACGACATAACCACCCGACACATTTTTGCAAACTGAGAAAAAGGAAGACGATGTATACCTACAATTTTAACTTTAGATTTTTCACTCAAATGTTATGTTATTATACAATTTGAACAGTTTCAAATGTGCCAAAAGAATAAATGTAATGTCATGTATGTCAAATTGGATGTAAAACTAAGTAGCACAGAATAAAAACGATATTTGTAAACATGCAAAAATAGCATCGTAAGCCCGCCGTAACGCGCGGGTAACAATGCTAGTAATAATACATTTACAAAATAACTGAAGACTTTCTCGAGCTACCTTTTCAGACTTTTTTAAATACTCGTTCATTGCGTCGCTCGATGTCCCGTATGCCAATTGACCAATTGCGGCCGTGCATTTTTGCAAAGTTGAAAATCGTAGTTTACGTCGAGCATCCTCCTTTGTTGGAAATATCTAAACTCACGTTCTAGGTCCCCGGAAATACATAAGAATAATCGTCGAGTCATCTGAAAATGGCAAAGAAATTCTTTCAAATCATACACATGGTCTAAAAAAAATAATTTTTTATCAAAACGTTATGAGGAGCCAGACAATCCCACTGAAACGGAGGTCGTCTAGTAAGCGGTTGTGTGCCTTGGCATGCGTTGAATAACAGTTGAGCCGTTGCCCGAACTGAAGCAATTATCACTTCATACTCCATATCTGAATATGAGGAAGAGTCGACGTGATAATTGTCGGACAATGATGAGCTGAAGTGCGAGTCCATTTTTTTGAAAAAGAACTTAAATAGAATGGTAGAAGTTCGTATAAGATGAGAAATTTTTTGTATAAGTTTGAGATGTGGTGGGTATATATATAGTTTTTGATTTTTTTTTATGTTGTAGCCGTAACCAAACGGCTAGAAGGCATGGGGACAATCAATTTTGCATCAATATCCTCCACCAAATTCTAATAAAACTCCGCTATGGGCATAATGTTGATAGAAGATGGCACTGTTTGAATTAAGGGTGTATCACACCCCGACTTAGGGCCTAGGCGTGTGACCTATAGTTAGTACCTGTTTTGTAAATATATCAGAGTTGCGGGTTTTATTTCAGCGGAAGTCTTTAATAAAATATTATTATATGGAAAACTTATTAAACTCTCGGGTTATAATACCCGTTCAATGTTTCAAGTACATTCCTTTAGAAAACATAACTCTTTGTAATATTTTGAAATAAAATATCTGAGCCATCAGATAACATCTAATGACTATAACTCCAATCTTCTATTCCTTCTTGCTTGTATGTTCTAACCTTTCTTGTTTCCCTGTAACATGGGTGGGAACATACGTCAGCACAAAGCTGGTGAATAACACTGACTCTAAAATCTCTTTTCAATATCTTTGTGAAACCAACAATAACACCTTTGTGACTACTCATTAGGCACCCAACTAAATTGGGATAAAATTACCCTAAGTACCTTGTACAATTAATTATATACACAATATCATTTCTCTGAACAGTCTCGTAGACCTTCAGAGGCATGTTGATGATATGCATGACCTCGGGGAATTCCGAGTCACCATGTATGTTTGGATCCAGACACATGTATACTCTTAATCAGAGTGTCCGTTCCTTATTATTGTAACACAAAGTTTAAGGATTCGTAAATCCTATGCAAACATTCAGACTCATTATAAAAGGTTTGGGGTGTATTCACCTTTTCTGTTTATAATCAGTTTCTGTTACTGATTCCTGTTTTCTGATTTCCTCTTCTTGTTTTGTTACCTCAGACCTATAGCACGAGAATAACCTTTGTATAAATAACTAGATCAGCGATCTAGCTTCAGACCTTTAGTCCATTTTGTATAGCTTTAATCTTGATAAAAACATTTGTTTATTCAAACATTTGGACCTTTAGTCCCTTTGTTTGTTTATCATTTTCATACTATGTTTTCTTCTTCAAGAAGAAACATTAACTTTATATTCTTTCGGGTGTCACCGGGTCGTGCACGTACTTCGAGACGGAATGTCAGGTTACTTTTTGGGTGGCACGCACTTCGAGGAAACGCCAGGTACTTGGAACGGATTACGGGTTCGGTACGCCAAACGATACTCGGCACGCAAAACGATGTAGAGAGAGAAAGTTGTTTTAGAGAGAGAGTGGAGAGGTGTGTTGCAAATGAGCCGTAGCCCCTCCTATTTATAGCCATTTTTGGATCCCATCGCGTACGCGACGGCTCCTTTCCTGAGGTCACGCCACGTGTCGCCACGTGGCCTGACACGTCTGCCACGTGTCACTACATGGTCTGACACGTGTCATGCCCCTACCTCCACGTGTCACCTGGGTGTGACACGTGTGTGTTGCGTCATCACGGCCCATCGCGGTACGCGATGGCCGTCTCCTTGGACTCATCGCGTAGCGCGATGGGTTCCTGGATATTATTTCTCTTTTGGTCCTTCATCTTTTGTAGCTTGTCACTTCTGCTCTAATTCTTGTTGTCCAAAAATACTAAGGCGGCTCTTAAAGCGGCTCGCGGAGATGCGAGCGTGCGAAGTGCGCCACCTTGCGCCCAACGCCCTTCGCCGTCTCCGTCGCCTTCGCCATCGTCATCGGCCTCGTCCTCGCCCGAGCCCTAGCCCGTGCGCGGGCGCGTCGGGTGCTACGCACCCTACGCTAGGATCACTTGGTGCATGATATTCATAAAAGAATATTACTATGGAAAATCTCTTCCTTATAAAGAGCTTCCATTTCTTTACCACTTTCCATGTGGGATGGATTCCATTTTTCTTATTTATACCTTAGTGGAATGCTTTCACTTTCTTACATCTTCCAATGTGGGATGGAGTTTTCTTTCATGTAAGTAAACTTAACTTAGGAAATATTTTTATTTCCTTATTTTTCTTATATTTCCTTATTTAATATTTTCCCATGACTTGTCTTTAATATTATTTTTGATCCCTCAACTTTCCTAAGTTGTCAAATTTAGATCAAAATTTTAGAGATGTTACAGGGTGGCCCGGTGTTCACGACACCATCTTACCTAAGTGACATGGATGGTGCCATTTGAAAACTCTATAATAGTTAGCCTAAAAAGTAATAGATTTGGAATCTAACTTTGAAAATTAACAGATTTGGAATCTATGTTGTTTGTTCTGCACCAATTTTGGAATCTAAGATTAAGGGTTGTTTGACAGCCTCTTAATAACCATTAAGAGGCTACCTCTTAATGGTTCATAAATGGTTAAGACGTAGTCTTAATTATGAATGGGTAAGAGGTAACCATTAAGAGGCAGTCTCTTAACCATTCAGACTTAAGGCTACCTGTTAACCATTAAGAGGTTATGAACCATTAAGAAGCTACCAAACAGCCCCTAACTTTGGTTAGTCTTCTATTATTTTTTCTTTTAGTTCTAGAAAATGTGGATATAGATGCCTTTGAAGTTTGAACATTAAACACTTCTAAGTCTCACGAATGGTGTCAATGAAGAAACACTAAAATAACTCCGAGTAGGCTTAACCTAATGTCTCGACTGAGATTGGATTCACACTAACATAACCCCTGGTGGGCTTAGCTTAATAGTCCAACTGAATAAGAGCGGGGAACGTTGTTATGAGTTCCGGTAGCCGTAAATTGCAAAACCGAACACCGTGAACTCGTTACAAGAAGGGGAATATTGGGGTCTTCTCGTAACCACCCTCCGACGTGAGAATCAGTATGGTAAGTGACGTGTAAATTCTTAGAGAGAATAATATTGTGTATCCTTTACCGTAGGTTATCTTCTAGTATATAAATCTGGCAGGAAGGTAAATGATTGGGACAGTTGTCCAACTCAGTACTACCTTCTAATCTTATATGTAACATTCGTCATTTTCGGTTTAACTTGTATTTTTAATATATCAAAAACCCGACCCGTTTTGATCTTTCGGACACGTCGTTATTAATAAAATGTTGGGTTTTATGCTCGTTATGTTACACAAGTGTCGGATCAAGAAAACATCTTTTTCGGTGCGTTAAAACACCTCTTTAGGGCTTAAAACGACTTAAAACAAACTTAAAGAACTAATTGTGTCAAACACCTCTTATTGTTTTGTGCATTATTTGACTATTTTAACCAATCACTTGCATGCTACCTGTAACATCCTAGAAATTATAATATTAAATAAAGAAAGATTGAGTTAAGTTGTCGTGTGTTAAATAATTAATTAGTATTAAATAAAGAATGGATCATGGACTTGGATTAATTAAGGTGGATTAAAGGGTAATGGGCCTTAGGTCCATGGGCTTTAAGTGATATAAATACACCCTTAAACCATCCTAAAACCCTAACTCTCATTTCCACCTTTCCATAATCTCTACACACTCAAGAAACACACACACACCTACACCACCTTACGGCCGATAAAGAAAGAGGGAAAACGAGAGTAGATCGGGTATAAGCAAGTGTTAAAGTAGAAAACTTGATGTTAAAATCGAACCTAACAAATCCATGACTATGTTTGGCTCGTCTAAAATAAACCTTAGATCTAGTATCGCACGTTTTTAGCCTAAAGGTCCAAACTTTATGCTTTTCAGGGCCGAGTCTTATCCGAAAATGACCACGGGAATGCTTACGGGATAGGATAGTATCATATCAAAGATTTACATATTGAAACAGAGATGTTTATGGGGTTAAAATGAAACCCAGAGCTGCTACTGGTAACTTCGCCCACTGATAAGTTCGCTCTAGCTAAGTTCGTCTGCAGCTAAGTTCGCGTGCAGCTAAGTTCGCGTGCAGCTAAATTCGCTTAAGCTAAGCTCGCTTAAGTTAAGTTCGCTTAAGCTAAGTTAGCTTACAGTTATGTTCGCCACACGTAAGTTCGCTTGCTATTAAGTTCGCCTCATATAAGTTCGCTGGATAACAAATTCGCTTATATCTAAGTTCGCTTATATTGAGACCCGGATACATGGCAACCCGTATATGTACACTTATACGTGCATACACTTGATAGTATGCATTGTAAGGACCTAGAAGGTAAAATACAATAAAGTTAAAATAGAGGAAAACCATAAAAAATGCTAAGTAAAAGTAAGCTAATACTAGGCAATTAGATTAGATCAGACGAGTACTGATGCGTGTAACTTATATACAGTTAGCAGAGCTCAACTAAAGAAAGGACTAATTATTAACGGAGAAAGAAACAGGATCCAGGTGAGTTTCTAGCTCCATTTATGTGTTATGTTTTCGGGGCTGTGTGCATACTCGATGTGACTTGTTAATACACTTATCCTAAGTGATAAGTGTATGCCATATGTGATTATGTGACGAGTATAAATGATTGCTTGTCGGTATGTGAACGATCTTCAGATATTGCACGTACTGTTGGGTTATAGCTATGAATACGAATGTTATGTATAATGTATGAACGGTATGTATGTATGTATGTATGTTATGAATGAATGTATTAACGGGGATGATAATGAAAGGAAAAGTAAGGATAAAGGGTTGCATACCCTACTAATATATGCGAAGGATAAAGGGTTGCATACCCTACTAATATATGAGAAGGATAAAGGTTGCATACCCTACTAATATATGCGAAGGTTAAAGGGTTGCATACCCTAATAATATATGCGAAGGTTATAGGGAGAAATGCTCTTTAAAACGTAATGTATGAATATGAAAGGAAGAAAGTATGCAGGTAAGTATGTATATTGTAACCATAGTATACAAATATAACATATGTATGACTGTATAATTAACTAGAACTCACTCAGCATAGCTGACTTTTAGAATGCACGCATGTGAGTAGGATGAGGCAGCTTGCTTGAGGGGAACGCGTGGCATTGAATAAGAGGCTGGCATCGGAACACTAAGACGTTTATGGTTAATGTCGTTTATTTTAAAAGACAAGTTGTTTGCTTAAGACAAGTTTTGAATTGTTATGAAATGTTTTATGAAAGTTTTTATATTCCGCGAATGATTTTATTAACTCTGATGATTAGAACTAGGGCTGTCCAAACTGCTCGCCGCTCGCCGCCCGTTTGTCATTCGCTCGAAAATTGCTCGTTCGATTTCGGCTCGGTTTGGAAGTGAGCCGTACGGCTCAGTTCGGTTTAAAAACAATCCAAGCACGAGCAAAGCCTTGCTCGGTTTGTTTCGGTTCGTTTTGCTCGAATTATTTTTTATTTATTAGTTTTATATATAAACTTTATGTATATTTATAAAAGTATACTATTTTTTTAAAGTTTTTAAAATATACATCTTTTGTGTTGAATTCTGTCACACCCTCAAAATCCACTAACGGAGTTTTACCGTCAGAGGGTGTGAACTAACAGGATCGGAATCATTAGTTATAATCAAACCATAAGAACGTTTAAATGAAAATAAGTGCGGAAGCGTAAAAACCAAAAGACAAAAGTTGCGTCACGCAGGACGACTTAAAAACCCAAGTAATAATAGTTAAAAACATGTTTGCATATCAGAATGTTTAAAAACCATGCATGATCCTATACCGCGCGCCCGCCTCGGCTACCTGAGAATAACATACTAAAAGTGTCAACACGGGGTTGGTGAGTTCACAAGTTTATATCAATAAAGCGTTACGTTTGCGTTCAACGTTTTGCGTTTAGCGTTTTGCGTTCAGCGTTTAGCGTTTAGCGTTTTGCGTTCAGCGTTTTGCGTTACCAGATAGTGTTATGTCAATTATATATCTATAGGTAGCTAGCCTATAAAACAAGTATTACTAAGTGTTCAACACTGAAGCTGACTGTTTATCATTTGCTTTGCCACCAGGTCTAACCCGACCATGGTATGTGTTTAGCCAAGATTACACCCACTCGACCTCCAGTCGAGTTTAGCGTTGGGTGGGGTTTGTCAAACCCAGTAGTACTACTCAACAATGACTCGCTATTATCCAATATTAAACGGTTCGATGTGAATGAAAGACTTTAGTTATTGCGTTTGCCACTTAGTCTTTACAAGTGATATATAATCTATATTAACAAAATCTTAAATGCGTTTTCGGAGTATGTTATCTCCCCAAGTGAAAAGCGTTTGAAAACAGTTTAAAAGGGGTAAGTAAACTCACTGTTTGCGAAGAATTCCCAAAATAAATCACCACGTGATGCGCGTCACAGAAAACTCTCTCTAGCGTTCTAAACAACAAGGAGATTTTCTAAGTATCGGAACTAATATCGAGTCTCTAGACCCGGCACATAATTCCTAATCACAAGATACGTTTCGTGTTTGTTTGTGAATCGTGTGTGACTTAACGAGTACATTTGTGATGCGATACGTGTGTGAGCAATTATTTACGTGTCATGTATTAATAATGTACATCACTAGAAATTACTCCCCGTAAGGGCAATTTGGTCACACATAACAATTAACTAGCAATTATTCCCCGCAAGGGCAATTTGGTCAAAACACGACAACTATTTAGCAAGTATTCCCCGCAGGGGCAAATTGGTCAAAACATAACAATTAACTAGCAATTATCATGTTTCATGCATTTTCACAAAATTCAGCAGCTAGTTTCACCGAGACAGAAATTCTACTTGAAAGATTGTACTATTCCACCGATCATAGCATCTCAATTAATTTACCAAAAATCATCACTAAAGCATGCATGTGTTAGGTTTCCAGAACATATTTTATTTATTTTTATTCCACATAGATTTCTCATAATGATCAAAACACTACAGCAAGCTCATAACAGTCAAATTCATGCGCAACAGAATGTTATTTGAAATTCCCGTTAAATGAAAAATCCAACAAATGCAAGACCACTTGGGTTAGGTTCCTAACTCAATAAGTCAACTTCCAGAAGTGGAACCAACCCAATTGGTCTCTTAGTTCATGAGATATAACATTTACAAAACAACCTAACAGCAGGTCTAACAACTCAGCTTTGCACAACGTTTTTGTAAAATCATAAAGGTTAACTTTTACATGTCCAAAAATTGCAAATTTATATTCTTTAGAAACTAGACTCAACCTAGTTTACTTTAGTATCAATTATCTCAACCAATTTTCATATTTACACCCCGTTACAGTCAAATGAACATCAACAACACAATCTGTCCAGAAACTGTTTGCATCCAAACTCAACATATTAACTATTTATGGACCACAAATCATTCATATAACATTCTAGACACTATAATCACTATCCATGCATATCAATTACACCATACATACATGGTTAGGGTTTTATTTGAATTCAAAATCAAGAACACATCAATTAACATGTAATAATACCAATTCTAGTTATCATATCACAATCAATCCATCATCAAATCAAGATAAAACATATGAACACATATACATATGAAAATCGGACCTAGGGTTTGCAATTATACCTTCAAAAACACCAATACAAGCAATAGTAAGGTAGAGGATGGCTAGAAACGGATGTAGGATGCTTCAATTGTGAAAGACAAGATCAAACAATGGTAGTATGTGTGTGTATGAAGGCCGATCGCAAGGGGGGGGGGGGGTTAGAGGTTGCCGTCGGGTATGAGTGAGAGAAAGAGGAGAGTTAGGGTTTATAATAATATTATTTAATAACAATATATTACACTCAAGTCCCTCAACTTCCACATGTTACTTCTCTAGCTTAAATAATTAGTTCTAGCACATTAAGTTAATGTTTATAAGAATGTTATCACATAACACATAAGTCTAACACATAATTATCACATAATTATTGTTTTGACATTTTTCGTTTATTCACCAATCGTTTGCGTCAACTCGTTTGCGTTTCGGTGCAATTCCCGAAAGACTACACATGTAGTAAGTGTTAAGCGTCATTTAAACCCTAGTTTAAATGTAATGAGGTGTGCGTTATAGATTCAGTGATCTTTAAGTTTAAATTGACGGAGTTGAGTTAACGGAGTTAACCTGAAATTGACGATTGTCACATCATTCCCATGTTAAAGAATTTTCGTCCGGAAAATTTGAGTCAAGTCGTGATGAGTGTCTGAAAAAGTAAGAAAAATTTTCAGTTTGTCATAAATTCGAAGTTCAAATTTAAACCATAGCTGCTCGTTTTATATATGTTTTGTTGTTAACTTTGAGTTTTATACATTTTAAAGGTAAAAGTTTAGACAATTTAGAGTTGCAAGTCTTGAATTAATGATATTTTGAAGTTTTAGAAATTCAAAATTAGAAACTTTGTACGACATCAAGCAAAACCAAACCGAACCAAGCCGCTCGGTTTCAAAACCAAACCAAGTTCAAGCATAAAGATATTGCTCGTTTCTTTAAATTCAATTCGCTCTGTTCGGCTCGCTTTCAAACCAAACCAAGTATGAGCATGCCTGCGTTCGGTTCGGTTCGGTTTGTGAACAACCCTAATTAGAACTATGTTAATGAGTAAATCCAATGTCCAAAGTGAGGTACCGGTAACAAGGCCTTACATTACCTCTTATAAATAAATCATACTTATACCACTATAAAAGCAATGTCCCTTTCACCATTTTGGTTGCTCTTTTTTCTCTAAATTCTCTCTCAATATAAGATCCAAGTATCCATTATTCAAGTTCTTATAGTTTGACTCTTCAAGGTCAAACTAATACTAATCCATGTTTTCTAACTAATTCTTGTTACTTAAAGCTTGATGTTGCAACATATATATAATATACACCCCTTGTTTCCTTCGGCTTTCACTTTTCCGGTCACGGTCGGTTGAAGTGTTGTGCTATAAGGCAAGACTTCATGGAGGACTATTATAGTCCTTGATAAACACTTTAATTTATGCTTTAATTTTGTTTATGTTTATTAATATTGTTTAGTCCTTACTTAATTTTAGTTTCCAAATCATTTTTAATAGTTCAATGGTATTGGGTATATGGCCACCATTTTCGGTTTCATCCCGAGTCAAGAGCTGAACCAAAACCGAACTTGTGTTTAATACTTTATTGTTAACATATTGTATGAAAGATTTGAGTATTATTATTTTTAAGTTTATTTTAATGAGTTTTATGGTATTGGATATGTGGCCACTATTTCGGTTTCATTCCGAGTCAAGATCTGAACCAAAACCGAACTCTTGTTTAAATACTTTATATTTAAATTGATTTATTAATATGTTACAAGTATGATTTGTGTATTATAATTTATAAGTTCATTTTTATAAATTCTATGGTATTGGGTATGTGGCAACCATCATCCGTCTTATTCCGAGTCAAGGACCGAACCAAGACCAAACTTAACCGAGTTCACTCGCTTAGGACACACTAGTGTGTTTTGAGCCATCGAATTTCATTTTTCTCTAAAACTATTTATAAACTAATTTTAAATTGTTTTCTCAAAACACTTGGTATGCTGGATCTAACTTGATCTTATAACAAGTTTGGACCGTCAAAACCAAACCCTCGCTTAACGGACGACGAGGTTCTTCTTAATAGAACTACACACTTGGTTAAGCTTCTTTCGAGTTCATTGAGTTATCTCATAACATTTTGGAGTTTCGGCTTAGAGCTTGATCAATTATCAAGACTCGAGCCGACAAATCCGAACACTTGTAAAATCTCGTTTGGGTATCTATTTAACTTTGCAATATTGCAATTATACCCAAATATTTACTTAACAAAGGTTAAGTAAAAAGCTAATAAATAGAATACCGAGACCAGACTTTGAGTAAACTTACTTTTCAAAAATCATTACTTTAATTCTTTATGTATTTACATTTTAGTCTTCAAACTTTAATTATTTATGTTACTTGTCAAGTTATTTTACTTTAAAGTTTTTAAAAACCATCTACTAACTCAAGACCCTTTTTATTCTAGGTCTTGCCCGTTGAACTTACCCTTCCCCCGTTTTATCACAAACTATCCTTCAAGTTACTTATTTCACGTGAGTACATTTCATCCCCCGTTTTCATTTTTATACTTTGGGGGTAACATGCATACTTATTCAAAACAATGATGATTTATAATACTCTATCCTCAAACCAGAAACGCTAGGGTATATGATACTAGAATACTTGCTCTATTGTGTGTTATATGCTTCATATGCTTTACATGCACTCATGTTTATTTTTATGTTGTTGAGCCTCAATAAGTATGATCATGCGCTCCCCTAACTACTTTAGCCTTGTGCTAGTAGAACAGGGCATCATTATCCGAGTATGTCGATTGTTACCGATTAGAAAGGATCTTCATTTACTTATGATTTATATACCGCAATTGTTGCCTTTATTTATAGTCTCATATACGTTTGTGGATTTCGCCTCATATTATATATACTCAAAACTATGAAATTACTCACCAACATTCATGTTGACAAATATTATTTTATGTATTGTTACAGGTTTGATTATTGGTTAATTGGAGTTGGAAGATACTATTTCATTTGGGACCGTTTAGGTTATTAGAAGAATGAACAATTTATTTCTTATTTTTGATGCTATTTTGTATGAATAAGTTATGTTATTTGGTTGATTGAATGAAATGAATGAGTTGTTTAAATATTGTCAATTTAATAGTGTCTTGTTTTCTTGGGCAATCCGTTGCACCCCGGCATGTTTCGCCGCCTTTGGTCGGAGTGTGACATTATGGGTGAGCATGATAACAGTCCCTGATTGGTTAGACAGCTGGCGTGAAGAGATTTTTGTTGTGGGAAGGTACAACGTTGGCCTTCTGTGATTGGTCAATCGTGCAGTCATGAGCATTATAGGGATCTCGACCTATGATTGGTCTCTCCCTTCTCTGTCACGTGTTGTTCTGCCTTTTACCACAACATGTCTTCCATTAGACTCTTTGAGTTGTTAAGGATTAAGTATATCTTCCGTGGAGGATACATCTTCCTTGGCGGACGATATTTCGCTTCTGCGGGTGATTAGCTTTGCCTTAATGATAAAGTATTTCTTCCGCGGAGAATATATTTTCTCCACGGGAAGTCTTCCTCATTCGCGGAAGATTTGCTCTTGTATTATCATATGGGTTATTTGGCACCCTACCTACGCACAAATATATAATATTGTATTTCCATTTCACCCTTTTAGTTTGTGTAACTTAAATCCCGTATGTTACTTTATTTTCTTTTACCAAAATTTAAACAAGATTTAAATAAAATTATTAAAATAGTTTTTTAACCACTCCGTAATATAGTACAATGAAATGAATATTTAAACGAGTTTTTTTATTTAATAATGCCAAAGTTCAATTTAAAAGTATAAAAATTTATTTTTATATTTTATGTATCACACAACTGAAGTATGTAAAAGATTAAATTGATGCCTAAAGAATAATGAACATAACTAGTATTTTTTTTCTAAAGTTATGCATTAATATGACAATACCAAAAAATGCTATTTAAGAACTATCCACAGCAGGGCCGGCTCGGGCATAGGGCAACGTGGACGATCGGTCGGGACACTTAATTTTCAGGGGCATAATTTTTTTAATATATATTTTTATGAAAAAGAAATATGTATATTTAATATTTTACTCTAGTTGTATATTAACTAGCATGGTTTAGTGGCAAATATGTTTGACTTCTATCCAAAAGGTTATAGTATCCAGTCTCACTTGAGACATTTTAAGCTTATTTTTATATAAAAAGTATTTTACACAACCTAAATCATAATCAAATAAGCTCATTTAAAAATTTAATTGTTTAAACCAAACAAAAAACCATTTAAATAAGGCCTAATTTTTTTTATTTTTGTTTATTTTATTTCGTTACTCGTTAGAGTTTATGGGCCTTTTTATTTCAGCTCGACTGAGGCATATAATATCTCGGAGACGGCCCTGATCCACAGTTATGATCATTTATCACAACCATTTGCAAGGTGACATAAAAAAGACAAAAAAATAAAAAAAAAATTAATTTAAAGATTAGAAATTCTTTTTTGTTCACAACCGGTTGCAACCTAGTTTATTCCAGCAACCTAAGTTTGCAACTAAACTTTTATATAAAACTTAGTTTTTTCATGAAAATTACAATTTTAACTTTTTTTTAAATGTAAAAACACAGTTTTATTTATAAAAAAATATTGAACATTTGATATAAATTTTATAAAAAATGAAGCATTTTTATTTAATAAAATATGGTTTTGGTTGGGTTGGGTTGGGTTGTGATGGTGAGTAAAATATTGGATTGAGTTGGGTTGTATAGGTGAAAGTGTGAGAAATTAGATTTTTTAATAAATGGTTTGGTTGGGTTGTGATAGTCTAAGTATTTCAATTGGGATGTTTTTTATTATTATTATATATAACATTTAACAAGTTTGGTGCCGCTAAGTGTCAACTGGGCCACTTGGCGGCGCCAAATTGGTTCTTGGCATTATGGTTTTATTCATAATTCTGGTACCATAACGAACCTTACGTAAACCGAACGAATACACGTAGACTCACAATCACAACGTCCACGACTGACAACTCTCGAGTTTATCAACGCACGATTTTACCAACCGACACCACCCAATGGTCCACCTCAAATTTATAATTTTTTTCCGTTTTTTAGATCCGAAATTGTAACAAAAGTAACCGAAAATGACGTCCGAACTCGTATCGAGTTACCGTCTCATTGTCTGGGACCGACAACACTGGCTTTTACCACTGCGCGGGTTTACTGACTAAATAAACTCGAATAATTTAATATTTTATATGTTAATTTGACGAATTTAGTTTTTGGGTTTTAAAATTCAGGCTTTACCAACGGTTTCTATACTATAACGAATGTAATCGATAATGTCCGAATTCGCGTCGAATATAAGTAATCGAAACCGATGACGTCGCGTCGATTTACCGCCTCAATGCCTGTCATCGACAACGTTAGGGTTTATCACCACTAGGTTTTTACCGATTTGCCTAGCGCAACACGCCGGGTAAAACACTCGTTATACATAGAGTGTAAGTTTCATGATTCTGTAATAACCGAATAGCCTTCTGAATCATGTTAATCACTTTCAGATTAAAGTGTTTCGCATGTACAAAATCTCTAATAAGATAATATAGTGTTTTTGTGAACAAAATGTGATTTATCTATAATATATATAATACACAAAATAAGGGCAAATTAAGACACCAATTTTTAAGTAATTTACAACACTTAAAGCATGAGGTACATGTGTTAGTAAGGGTAAATATGTCTTTTAAACACAATCCATTCAACTTACAAGTTTGGTCCCAAATCTTTAACCATATTATGTTTTTAATTTAACTTGTAAACTAACTTCCTGCCCATGATTTTTAAACGACTATAGCCTTTTCATACGTTAATATTTTTATAAATAAATTGCACCATAAAAACGATTATTTTATTCTCTTTAATTTAGATATGATATTGTTGTAATTTTTTTCATTTTAAATAAATTAATATGTTACGTAGGGGTGTTCAGTGTCGGTTTTGATGGTTTTTAAGTTAAACTTGTTAGTCCAACCGTTAATATTGATATTTTGTCGTCCAAAACCAAACTCAATCATTGAAAGTTGAAACCGAATCGTTACCAACGGCCTGGTTCCAGTTTGGTTTCACAGTTTAAACTTTAATAATAAATTTAGTTTAAAATAATTAATAATTTAAACGTACCATCAATTTTAACTAAAAACCAACATAATATGATACTTGAGAATTGAGATGATCATAAATAAAAAATAATAATTTTAGCCACATAAATGGTAAATATTAATGGAAGATTTATGACGTTAAATAATAACAACAAAGATTACAAAAGGAATCATATTGCAATTACGTTAATTTACAGTCTTTTGACTCTTTTCTGGTTACATATGGCCGGTTGCCGATATAAATCGCGAACCAACCGTTCACTACGTTTTGAAATTTTTGAAACCAACCAACAAACCGAAAGTAAAAAAGAAAAAGAAAAAAGAAGTCAAACCAATGACCGATTTAAACGATTTCAAGGTTTTAAACCGAATCATAAACACTTATATTTGTACGTGATTAACAAGTTCAAACACCCGCTGCATCGCGCGGGCACCCGTCTAGTGATAATGCAAATACAAAGTCTTGAATTCCTAACCTAAAACATAAAAATTTATTTCCTTTATATAGGGGTTTTACCGTCACCATGAACCCATGCAACATTTCATAAAGAGGTATAACATCTACCATTTTGCCAGTAGCTACAACTGCCAAAGCCAAAATTGATATTGATGTAGAAGTGTTCAATACAAGACCACAAATATTGCATCAACTTAAAGAACTAGATTTAAACCATTCAAAGAACAGATCAATGGGTCATTATAGTCCAAAACTTAAATACAAATTACTACAACAATAATCAAATAACCTGAAAGATACAGATCTGCATAATAATTTAACTTGAATTCTTCTTACTTTTGGCAGTTATGCTTTCTTGTTATCTTACCATCTACGTTTCACTCAAAAGTACCAAAAAAAAAATCCCAGGCAAAAAAACTCGACTCCCAGCTATTGGCTGCTCACAATCTGCATTAACAAATACTGTGATTAATTCTGCAAACGAGATTGTAATAATATTTCATGTAAACATATGCAATATATTACCTTATAAGAATGGCTGCTTTTGTGCTTCTTTGATTTCTTAATCCTATCACCGTCAGTTGTTTGTTTGCTATGATCAGTCGTTTGAAGGTCTCTTTGTTTCTTGGTATTACTATAAATTAGCATACAAATTGAATAATAATTAAATCATATGTATACAAATATCATGATTTGTATCTCCAAATCAGAAAAAAGAATGCACACCTCTCAACAAGATCCTCATCTGCATATTTATCAAGCCAGCTAACGTTTCCTGTGTGCGATGGAAGTAAAGAACCCGATATATGAAGCACTTCCTCGTCAAAACTACATTACATAACATGTAACATTGTATCAACACATACATACATCATTTTAATATTTTAGGATTAATTTCATATATACCTTGCACACTTGGAAATTTTCATATATATCCAACCAAAACTAAAAATACCATATAATATATATACCTAACTTTTATGGATTTTTACTTAATGACCATTCTACCTCTTTCTACTATATTTGTTTAAATCCCATTTTTTATTTGAATTTTGATTGACATTGACGATAAGCAAGTAAACTAAACGGTAGTCTCTCGTCTTTTGTTCTCTCGAGGGCAGATAATCGAACAATCGAATATGTATGTTCGGATCAGATAATCAAACCAGATATAATTGCATGATAATCAAACGATAAGCAATCTAACTTAAATCAAATAGTCGAACCAGGTATAATGAACATATACAAAATTTTAAAGTTTTAGAAATAGACATTTATGATCTTTTAAAGTTTTAGGAATTTAAGGGTACAAAGTACAATGGTCCCTTATTTTATTGTTTTCATGAATTTGGTATGTATGATATTTTTACTACTTTGTAGAAGCATATATGATATTTAGTTTTGCATGGGTATATAATATATATGATATTCTCCATATTTGTAAGAATCGGCCCATCATTTAAATATATTACCTCTTAACCACAAAACGTATAACTGAATCGATCTCTATCTTATGCTTCTTATTAACCGAGCTAGCAAACAATTCCCTGCCATGTTTCTGAAACAACAAATTACACAATTCATTCATTAACAAGACCCCAAAACAAAACGCACAAAACACAAAAATATATACTTACTACTTTGTAATCGAACTCTTCTCGAATATCTTCTTCTATAATTGTGGCTGATGAAAACCCGAGAACAACTATGTGTATGGACTGCGGACCAAGTTTGACCACCTTTCCTTCTGAAAAACATTTTTCTTGGTGAAATCTAAGTAGGCCGGTCTCTTTAAACAGAAACCCGCCCCAAAAAAACAAGAACTAGCCCGAAGCATAGTAATTTGGGTCGGTTCTTGGTTCTACGTTTTGGGTTTCAGGTCAACCCCCAAAACCTGAATTCGTGATAGTTATACTTCAAGCACGAAGCTTCTCAGTGAATAAGACTAGGACACAATCCAAGAAATTGATAGAAGTATTTCTATTATTAATTTTAATGTCTGTTCATGTTAATATGTTATATCTAAAAACTCCATACTTGTTATAATATTGCATTAGAAATGGAAGAACAGACAAAGGCTCGGACGTGAAAGTCGAAGAAGTTTATGGTAGACTTTTTTTATTTTTACTTTTTTACGGATCGTGTTTTTGGATTATGCTGGTTTATTATTTGGCTATTTACGTTCACAAGTAAAGATAATTTAAGTTGTTTTAATTGATAGCATTTTACTTAAAAAAACCTTTTTTTTTCTAATTTTCTCGGTCAAATACTCGAAACCCCAAACCCGAAAAACCATGACAGATTCGTGTTGGGTTTGCATATAAAAGTTTCAACTTGAATAAAACCCGACCCAGGAAACCCATAAACTTAACCCAACATGTATCATAAATCACCCAGAACAAACCTAATAACATGTTCGGTTTTGGATAAAAAAGCAACAGTTGGGCTTTCAATCTGACGCCAAAATAGGGATGAAGACCAGGGAGAATCTTGGCGAGTTCATCATTGGTGGAAACAATGTGAGCCAACAGAACACCGTCGAATGTTTCATTGAACCTACAAAACAATAAATTGGCAGATAATATGTTTAGAATTTGAACAAAATTACAAGAATAGAATGAATAAATGGGAATTACTTGAAAAGCATGGAACTGAGTTCATCATAGATTGATTGAGTAACGTTTTTGGACTTGGATGGCGGTAAATAAACCATCAATTCGGCGTTTGATACCTTCAATCCCTCCATGTTCACAAAACCCTGAGCAAAACAAAAAATTCAAAAACCCCCCCTGTCTATGTTATTGATGTTTGGGCCTCCAGAAATATAAATTCATTTTAATGGGCAACACAATCAGCCCAGCCCATAGTAGAAGAAAATTTACAGGTTCTTTTTTTCTTTTTTTTTTTAAATGAATGTTTGTTTTAGATTTTGTCATCTTCGTTTTTCTTCTTTAATGGTAGTATCACCATGTATGTTTAGGCTACAGCTTGACTTGTCACGCATGCGTCCTCGACTTGTCATCGGGAGCTAGGTGGGTTTACGACCGAAAGTAAAAGACAAAAAAGAAAACTAATCGTGAAGCCAAGCTAATGATCCGCTTGGGAAATTTCACGGTTCCAAACCAAACCGTGAACACCGTTATTGGGAACTAGCTTATCTGTCTGCTTATGATCGTGGGGTAGGGTACTAATTTCGTCTTGTCATGGATTCATCATGGGAATGGCTCAATTGATGGCCAACGAGATCCTAAAAATGCAAACCAGGGCCGGCCTAAACCCAATTCTGGGCTTGACGACCGTTTAGAGCACGGTTTTAGTGAAGGGCACAAAATTTTATTTGTTTTTTAATATATATGTATAGATTTATATTTTTAAGCATTAACAAGTGAAAATAAGAGAAAAAAAAAGGTGAAAAGGAGAAACAAAGAAAAATAAATATCACCAAGAAAGTTTTCTAGCTAATAGAAATATAATATTATATTAGATGTACCTTTTACTTTCTTCACACACGTTTAACTCTTTTCATTTTTTGACTTTTGTTTATTCTTTTTATTTTATTTACTTATAAATAATTCAAATTAAAATATGGCCTAGTGTTATGAATTATTGGTGGATGACACAATTATCAAACACCTTTATTCACACGAACACTCAAGTGAAAATTGAATAGTTTAGATTGTCGGTATTTTACTTTTTGCACAGTAGTTTTTTTTTTCCTTATAAATAGAATGATTTGAACGAAGGTTGATATCCAGTAAAATTCTCATATTCTCATATTTCCTTGTTTCTTGAAGTTCATATATTATAAGCTTGTTAAAGTTTGGGCTAATATCACAACACGTTATCAGCACGAGCCGCTTATATCCTAATCAAGAAAAGTAATAGACACAAAGGTATCTACATAAACATCATAAACACTTCTTTAATTATGTACATTAGATATATATCTATGCATATACATATACTAACTAATATACTGAGTAATAGCAATAACGTGTATAAACATTGTTATTAAAATTTGATAACTATTTTAGAAGTTAGATTTATTTACACTAACAATTCTATTCTTATTATTGTACATACTAATTATATATATATATATTATAAAATAAACTGTATTTAATATCTTATTTATTATCTTACTTTAAAATAATTAATATTATATATTATATATATACACACACACACAAACGGTAATATTACCGTTATAAACGGTAATATAACCGTTATAAACGGGTTATAAACCTCCACTATAAATAACCAATCATTAACCCCATTTCATTTACAACAAACATTCTTCTTATTAAATTTATCCAAGATAAAATTCTCAAAATGATTCACCCGGTTTTGATGTTGGTCACTATAATGCTTATACTACTTCTCATTCTAATTTTTAATCTCCCATCTGAAGAGTTCGGCATGTTCTTTTTCTTTTATATGTTTATAGCTCTACCAATGTATTGTATCTCATTGTTGATTGATATATATGGATTCTAATATTTATCTTATTATTTGCTCTATTATGTTTAGCAACAAAATGTCAAAAATGGCAAAACTCGAATTCCCAGCACTCAACATTTCTGGAGAAAATTATATGTCTTGGACAGCAAATGTCAAAAGACATTTAAAATCTATGGATGTGTTAGACGCAATCCAAGAATACAATGATTGCTCTGACCAGGATAAAGCAAGAGCTGATGTTTTCATCCATAAACATATTGATGAATTGCTACAGCATGAGTATTTTAATTATGATAACCCATATATGATATGGGAAGATTTGAAAAGCAGATTCGGTCATCTAAAGGAAGTTTTACTTCCTACTTCTAGAGATGAATGGAACAGTCTTAGGTTCCAAGATTTTAAGAGGGTAAATGATTACACCTCTGCTTTATACCGAATTTGTTCAAAGCTAGAATTTTGTGGGTATCCCGTAACAGAGGAAGAAAAGTTAGAGAAAACTTTCTCCACGTTTCATGCATCAAATATAAACTTGCAAACACATTATCGTTTGCAGAATTTTAAGAGATACTCTGATCTAAATGCATTACTCCTTGTAGCAAAGAAAAATAATGAATTATTGATGAAAAATCATCAATCTCGTCCCACGGGTTCATTAGCAATACCAGAAGCACATGTTGCTCACAAAAGTTCTCATAAAAATTCTGATCATAAATGGGAACAAAGCCGAGGACGAGGCCGTGGACGTGGAGGTGGTCATTTTGACAAAAGGCATTTTAATGATCGTAAGCATCCATTCAAATGGAACAATAACTCTTACGGTCGTGGTCGTGGCCGTGGTCGTGGTCGTAACCAGAGAGCCAATAATTATCATGTCCCACACAATACCAATTCCAACCACCAAAATAAATGGAATGAAGCTGGTAGGTCCGAAAACAATGGCACTTCATGTTTTAGATGTGGAAGTACAAACCACTGGGCAAAGGCTTGTCGCACAGCTCCACATCTGTGTGAACTGTACCAAGCCTCTCTAAAAGGAAAAGAGAAAGAAGTGAACCATGTTGATAACTTTAATAATATCAATGCTGAGCTGAGCGTTGAAGACTTTGGGATGGAACTTTGAAACAAAGTTGCTTGACTACTATAATTAGATGCAATTATTAAGTGTGTTCTCATTATCTTTAATTATGTAGTTTCTCTTCCATGTACTACTTGTGTTTCAATTAAAGTTCTTATTAAAATATCATATGTCTTCGTTATACACTTATTTTTTTCTCTTAATATTTTTCAATATTTAAAATGAAAATCACCGGAGCACAAGATCAAACAAATGAAGAAGATATATGTATAGCGGATAGTGGAGCCACGCATACTATACTTAGATCTAAAAAATATTTTTATGAACTGAAACCAACAAAAGGGATCATCAATACAATATCAGGTCCTACAAACTTGATAGAAGGAGTGGGAAAAGCTAATTTAGCATTACCAAATGGTACAAAGCTCAAAATAGAAAATGCTTTATTTTCCCCAAAATCAACAAGAAATTTGTTGAGTTTCAGAAACATATATCATAATGGATATGATACTCAGTCAAGGACTGTTAGTAATGAAAAATATTTGCATATCATAAGCAAAGATCAAATATTGGAAAAATTGCCAATGCTCCATTCTGGTTTGCATTATACATATATAAATGTGCCTCAAGCACATATGGCAGTCAAAGAAAATTGTTGCGATTCTGGTATCATAAACTTATGGCATGACAGATTAGGCCATCCAGGATCCACAATGATGAAAAGGATCATTGAAAATACACATGGGCATCCACTGAAAGGTCAAAAGATCCACAAAATAGATAAAATGCCTCAATGTACATCTTGTTCTCTTGGAAAATTAATTACAAGGCCTTCGCCATTAAAAGTCGATAAAGAAACACCAATGTTTCTTGAAAGAATTCAAGGTGACATATGTGGACCAATTCATCCACCATGTGGACCATTTAGATACTTCATGGTCTTAATAGACGCATCTAGCAGATGGTCTAATATCTCTTTATTATCGACTCGTAATGTTGCTTTTGCAAAATTTCTTGCTCAAATTATCAAATTACGTGCACATTTTCCGGATTATACCATTAAAAGAGTAAGGCTTGATAATGCGGGAGAATTTACATCACATGCTTTTGATGATTATTGCATGTCTGTGGGGATTGTTGTAGAACACCCTGTTGCTCATGTACACACACAAAATGGCTTAGCCGAGTCGTTGATCAAACGCCTACAGCTAATAGCTAGACCATTAATAATGAGGACAAAACTCCCTGTTTCTATTTGGGGTTATGCAATTATGCATGCTGGATCATTAATCCGCGTAAGACCAAGTGCAAATCATAAATACTCTCCCACACAACTTGTTTCTGGAAATGAGCCAAATATCTCTCATCTTAGAATTTTTGGTTGTGCTGTGTATGTTCCTATTGCACCACCACAACGCACAAAAATGGGTCCCCAAAGAAGTTTGGGAATATATGTTGGATATGAAACATCTTCCATCATAAGATACCTTGAACCTTTAACAGGTGATGTATTTACAGCACGTTTTGCTGATTGTCATTTTAACGAGACAATGTTCCCAGCATTAGGGGGAGAAATGAAAAAGCAAGAAAGAGATATATCATGGTGTGTACCATCATTGTTACACCTAGACCCAAGATCAAAACAAAGTGAGACAGATGTTCAAAAAATAATACATCTACAAGAAATTGCAAATCAGTTACCTGATGCATTTACTGATATAAACAGGGTCACTAAATCTCATATACCAACTGCTAATGCTCCAGCTCGAGTTGAGATTCCAAGCAAGCAAAACCATAATAATGCACCTCATGAATCTCAAAAAACGTTTAAAACGTGGAAGGCCAATCGGTTCAAAGGATAAAAATCCTCGAAAAAGAAAGGGTTCTGAGAAGGATACTGACCCTAAGGAAGGAATGATTGACAAAACCTTCCCTCAGGAAAGAATAAATGATATAACATTTCCTCAGGAAGAAATAAATGATTCCAATAAAGAATTGTCAATAAACTATGGTAAATCACATATAATGTGGGATCGAGATGAAATGGAAAATATTGATGATATATTTTCTTATTCTGTGGCAAGCGATATCATGGAAGAAAACGATGACCCTGAACCAAAATCTGTAGATGATTGTAAAAATCGACAAGATTAGAACAAATGGAAAGATGCTATGCAAGCTGAATTAAACTCACTAAACAATCGAAAGGTTTTTGGACCTATTGTCATTACACCAAAGTCAATGAAACCTGTAGGATATAAATGGGTTTTTGTGACAAAACGAAATGAGAAAAATAAAGTTACAAGATATAAAGCAAGACTTGTAGCTCAAGGTTTTTCTCAGAGGCCAGGAATTGACTATGAAGAAACGTATTCTCCTGTCATGGATGCTATTACGTTTAGATATTTAATCAGCTTAGCAGTCTCTAAAAATTTAGAGATGCGCCTTATGGATGTTGTCACAGCTTACTTGTATGGATCACTAGACAGTGACATCTATATGAAAATTCCCGAAGGATTTAAACTCCCTGATGCAATAAGCTCAAAGCCTAAGGAAATGTATTCCATCAAATTACAAAGATCCTTGTATGGACTGAAACAATCTGGAAGGATGTGGTACAATCGTTTGAGTGATTATTTGATAAGCAAAGGATACACAAATAATTTTATTTGTCCATGTGTCTTCATCAAGAAGACAACATCAGGATATGTGATCATAGCTGTGTATGTTGACGATCTAAATTTAATTGGGACACAAAAAGAAATTAATGAAGCAATTGCTCTTTTAAAGAAAGAATTCGAAATGAAAGATCTTGGAAAAACCAAATATTGTCTTGGTTTACAAATTGAGCATATGCATAATGGGATACTTGTGCATCAGTCAACTTATACTGAGAAACTCTTAAAACGTTTCAATATGGACAAAGCAAATCCTTTAAGCACACCGATGGTTGTTAGATCACTCAATGTTGACAATGATCCATTTCGTCCTTGCGAAGATAATGAAGAGATTCTTGGTCCCGAAGTACCATACCTCAGTGCAATTGGAGCACTTATGTATCTTACTAACTGTACAAGACCTGACATTTCTTTTGCAGTTAACTTATTAGCAAGATTCAGTTCATCCCCTACTAAAAGACATTGGAATGGCATTAAACATATTTTTCGGTATCTAAAAGGAACTGCTGATTTAGGTTTATTTTATCCTAACAATTCAAAAGAAGGGTTAGTTGGTTATGCAGATGCAGGTTATTTATCTGATCCCCATAAAGCAAAATCTCAAACTGGATACATATTTAAGAATGGAGGAACTGCGATTTCATGGCGTTCTCATAAACAAACACTCATTGCAACATCTTCAAATCATGCTGAAGTCATTGCATTGCATGAAGCTTCAAGAGAATGTGTATGGTTAAGATCTATGTCACGACACATATTGATTTCTTGTGGACTAGAGAAAGATCGAATTCCAACTCCTATCTATGAAGATAATGCAGCTTGTGTCTCGCAAATGAATGAAGGGTATATCAAAAGTGACAGAACAAAGCATATACCACCAAGATACTTTGAGTATACTCGAGACCTTATTAAAGACAATCAGGTTGAAATGAGATATGTCCAGTCCAGCAACAACTCAGCTGATCTTTTCACAAAAGCACTTCCCACAGCAACATTCAGGAAACATGTTCATGATATTGGCATGCGCCATGTACGAACAATGTAACGACCTGCAATCTGAGGGGGAGCTATATACTGCACTCTTTTTCCCTTAGCTAAAGTTTTTTCCCATTGGGTTTTCCTTTAGCAAGGTTTTTAATGAGGCAGTACTTCAAGACCCCGACGTTTTGAAATGGTGTCATCCAAGGGGGAGTGTTATGAATTATTGGTGGATGTATGAATTATTGGTGGATGACACAATTGTCAAACACCTTTATTCACACGAACACTCAAGTGAAAATTGAATAGTTTAGATTGTCGGTATTTTACTTTTTGCACAGTAGTTTTTTTTTTCCTTATAAATAGAATGATTTGAACGAAGGTTGATATCCAGTAAAATTCTCATATTCTCATATTTCCTTGTTTCTTGAAGTTCATATATTATAAGCTTGTTAAAGTTTGGGCTAATATCACAACACCTAGTAATTTAAATGGGACTTATGTCTAGAATAATTTTAAATCAGCTCAAGTACAATAATTCAAGGTTCATTTTCTATACTTCTTTTGGGCACTCGAAATCTTGGAGACGGCCCTGGTGCAAATGCTTTGAAATACACTCTTAATTAATCATCGGGACATTCCCTGTAATCACAACTTTAGTAGATACGTCCTTCGAATGATTGGCACCTTGTAAAATTTGAGGTTGATGTCAACTTTTTGCTTAAGATTTGTAAGAAAAACTAAAACACAAAACCATTACAAAAATGACAAACCAAGTCAAGTTGAATAAGCTATGAATTTATGTTACATCAGTCCAAATCTCATTATTCAACATAAATGAGACTGATTGCTCATCTACTTGGTAAAATAAACATAACATTATATTCCTTCATTAGATTCAATATATGCCTTTACTTCTGTTCTACCAAACCACAAACTACGAAACCAAAATATAAATTAATCAAGCTTATATACAAAAACAAACAAAACTTTGCATAATCTCAAAAGAATTAATAACTTCTATATATATGATACAAAGAACCTAATATACGCTAAGAAACCTCCACGGTCCACTTGCGGTTCCAATCCTGCAAATCACAAAAGAAGTTTATACACAAAGACTTTGTTATAATAATTTATGATCAAAACATTACCTCCAAACACCAGCCAACGCTCGTAAACTCATGAAAATTGATAATGCAACCCATATGCCCACAAACCCGTAATATGAAGATAGTAACCACAAGCACACGACACTTGCTAAAGCTACCAAAACCTTAAAAAACAAATTAATATTTTAATTTATTTACATACGTGGAAATGAAAAAACTCAAGAAGTAGTGAGCTGGCCATTGAGAAGGCGGAGTAACGAAAATCAGACGCGCCATAATGAATCCCGTCAAAGACAAATGCCAACGAATTTATCGGTTGAGTTGCTGCAACAAACTACCAAGCCAAATTTCTTTAGATATAAGTTTAAAAATCACAAATTCAAGGAAAATTAATAAAAGAAAAAAGGATGGAGAAATAGATACCGGGATGCCTAAACTCAAAATTTGCAAAACTTTAATGTCTTTTGTGAACACCCTCGATGAAAAAGTTAACCCTACACCAACAATAAGTGACAGAACGAGTCCCAGAGCCAAACTTAGCTGCAGAAAGTGAGAATTAAAGCACATTTACCATAAAAAGGTCAAAGTCAAAGTGAAAGTCAAACTCACATGAAGTAGACGACCAGCAGTTGCCTTGGCATTCTCATAATCTTGTCTTGCAAATGCCTGCACGAATTGCCTGCATAAATGACACCAGATCACATCTCTATCGATCTTTGACTAATAAGTCAAATCGGTGAATTTCACTTTTGGAATTTGTTACGATAAACTATATAACATACTACATAGGGAAACATTTTTCATGCAAAAATTATCAAAGGAACTCAAAATTACAGAATTTGACGAATGCAAAGTTTGACATCAAAAGTCAATGATGTCGTTACCTGGCCCGCTACAGCTAAACCATCAGTGAGCAAGGAGGCTGCTAACCAAACCTGCAGGCAAATTTGGAAGGCGGCCATTTGGGTCGATCCTAGCCGGGCCGACAATGATGTCGCCAGTGTGACACAAAACGTGGCGGCAATCACTCTCACCAGTAAAAGAAATCCTGAATCAACAAATGTACGTATTTTTAATCAAACAAATATACGTATTTTAAAAGACAAAATGTACGTATTTTTAATCGAACAAATGGGATCACCAAAGTTTGACTTTAAAAGTCAATTAATAATGGTTACCATTTTTCAAAAACCGACCAAGCTGTAAATCCTTGATATTAGGTGGCAAAAGGTCAACTAGTTGTATTAACTTCCGTAGGAGTATGACCGAGATCAAGTACCTTCAAATGCGGTATGTAAGTAATTAAAACGAGAGCACATAAATAATGCAAAATCATTTAATTAACTATAACTATAAAGCTTACTGGGAGAAAACATGAGCAATGGCTGCACCCGTGACCCTCATCTTGAATACAAATATCAATATCGGGTCCAAAATGATATTCACAACGTCCCCGATCACTAAATGCAAAAACGGCGTTACTTCATTTATGTAACATATCAAAATTGAAGAATCATGATTCATTTGTCACATGAATATTGCAATGTTTTGTTGTCAATGTTTCCCATGATCAGACTTTGGCTATTTTACTCGATTCGGATTATGCCCTACGTCTAATAGGTCAAACTAAAAAATTACTTAAAAGGAAGCCGGTTAAACAGGTAGAAAGTGACCTGAAAGTCTAATTTTAACGCATGAAACCCCTTAAATCATGCTATTCAACATCACAGATTATGACTGAAATAATATACGTCTAACATGTCAAATGGGTCATATTAACAAAATATATAAAGTTCAGAGTCGCCCTAAAGCGCAATTTTAATGCATAAAACATTTTAACGTCATGTTGTTCAAAATAATAGATTATGAATAAAATAACATAACTTCCATAATCATGTTTGACTTACTAATTAGTTATATAAAGTTAGCTATTTTGGACAAGGGTGTTTTGGTCAACACAACACGTTTTTACCGACTACCAAACTTGTTACTTGTGTGACATCTGACCCGATCCGACCCGACCCAGGTACCCGTTTCTCCGATCCGATCTCTTTCTTTTATGATTTAATATTTATTTATACTTATACTTTACTTTTAATAATAATAATATATTTTCCTTCCCGCCTCTTCCTCTCTTTTCCTTCCCGCCTCTTCCTCTCTTTTCCTTCCCGCCGTCCCGTCCCTCTTCCTTCTTCCTCTTTTCTTTCCGCCTTCTTTTCTCTCTTGTCGCCGTCCCGCCCTTAAGCCTTGAACCCCCCCTTCTCTTATTTTTGTGTCCTTTGTTTCTTCCCGCCTAAGGTTGTCTGCGCAGCTCCACGCGCCAGACTCCTTACAAGGAAGCCTGCGCGAAGACCTGTTGTTCCTGCGTTACGCGAGGCGAACGGTTCTCGCAGCGCGCTAAGAATTGTAGTTCTTCTCGCAGCGCGCTAAGAACGGTAGTTCTTCCCGCGACGCGCTAAGAATTGTAGTTCTTCCCGCGGCGCGCTAAGGATATTAGTTCTTCCCGCGGCGCGCTAAGGTTTGCTCTGTCAGCCTTCGCCCTCGCGCGTGCGCTCGAGCCTTCTCGCGCTAAACCCTTTGAGTTTCCTTCTGTTTAATCTAGCCGTTTGCTTTTGTGTTGTCTATTCTTCTGTGCTGTTGACCTGACCTGTCTTATGTCTGAAAAGTTACTTTCGGCGTAGCATGCGCGCCAACCCCATTGGTTGACAGAAAAAGTGACTGACATTATCTTTGGAGATCTGCTTTTCCATGCTTGACCAGTACCTTTATCTGACCCGCCCATGCTTTTACTGTTCCCTGTCAGCTTTTCCTTGTCCCCTGCAGCTGCCATATCTTTTGATATCTTTTGCTTTTGGAATCTTTTGCTTTTTAAGATCTTTTCCCCTTTTCTAGGGATTGTGTTCCCTAGGGTTTCTCTATAAATAATAATCTTATTTTCTTTCTAACACATCACACACAAACACTTAATTTAACCTCCTCCTTGCTCTCTCTGCCGCCTCCCTCTCTGCCTCCGTCTTCCTCCCTGTTCTGCCCTGCTTTTCCGGTAATATATATTATATATAATAATTTACTTATTAATTATGCTAACTTATAATCAAGACTTAAATCAAATCATTAAAACAATAATCTTTAATTATAGGTTAACTTGTGCTTGTTTAAAGTTGGTTCTTGCTTTATCTTTCACCGCACCGTTTATCAAGTGAGTAATCTCGTACCTAATCCCTTTTTGCTTTTAATGTTTTGGGATGTTCATGTGTTCATACAAACTTAGAGTCTTAAACTTGTTTATGAACTTTAGTCGCGCAGTATCCCATGTGTTGAGGACGTTTACTTGGCTGTTTATTTGTATGTGTGTATCATTAACCGCTTTGTTCGGCCTATTCCGAAGTTTTCATGGATCCATTAGATGAACACGGGAGACCTATCGTTTACGGTTTTCTTTGTTTACACTTGCACAGATGTTTTCTCGTTTTTGTGCTCATTTGGGAGCACGGATTGAACTATGAACTATGAGCTATGATCTATTTAGGCTTGATCACAATCTGATTACACCCTTGTTAAACACCAGACATACACGTGTTGCGCGCAGATTTATTGTTATCTATGTATTGTATTAAACATGATTTCTCACCAACACGCAAGTGTTTGACGTTTTATTTTAACACATGTTCAGGTTTGCTGTAGCTACACTTGGAGCTTGTGGTCACGTAGGACGTTTTTACTTTTGGACCTAGATTAAAATGTATCAAGACAAGTTATTATTGTTCGAATATTTTGCCTTATAATATATTGAATTATGTTGCTTTATGTTATCTTGTGTTTACTTTGCGCGTGCGCGAATGAATGTATTTATTAAATATTGACACCCAAATAGTGTCACGAGTAATGAAACAATATGTGGCGCCCCGATGTATAATCCGCCTTTGGTCGGGGTGTTACAGATTGGTATCAGAGCTACGTGACTTTAGGATAGGTGGTTAGACGTAACGGCCTAGAATACCTAAGAGTCCCTTCTCGCGCATGAGAGAAATCTCATGTTTGCGCGCTTATTGTTAATTACTCGTTTATAAATATGCTCGCGCTTGCGCAGTATATGATTTTATGATTTATTTCGCGATATTTCGATTTTTGTTGAATTTCGATTTTTTTTTTTTTTTTTATTATTTTTCTTACATATTCGTTTGTTGGATTTGAAAATCCGAAAAGTCATGGTGACACATGAATAGTTGATTTTCAATTTCCATTTACGATTATGTTCTGAGGTTGGAGACTTGAAAAGTCATGGTGATACATGAATTGTCAACCTCCAATACTCATTTTCTTGTATATTTTATATTGAGGATTGAAAAGTCATGGTGATACATGAATCGTCAATCTCCAATACTCGTTTGCTCGTATATTTTAAATTGGGAATTCGGAAAGTCATGGTGATACATGAATTGTCGATTCTTGATTCGAATTTGTTACCTTTATTAAGTCTGCATTTAGGGTCATTTATTTTACTTTAACTTTTGACAGTAACTGACTCCGTGAAACCAAGCTTTTCGAGGTTATACTTTGCGTTAAAACCAAGATATTAACAAAAATTAAAACTTTTATAGAATGCCTCCGCTATCTCGCCGCCATCAGAGGAGAGAAGCCTCGCGCAGACGTTCGCTGCAACGTTCCCAGGAAATGGCCGCCGCAATAGCCCAAGCTTTGAGCCAAAACAATGCTAACACCTCTGGTTACAACATTAAGTCCTTTAATGCGGGTAACCCTCCGAAATTCACAGGTCTTGAAGGAGCCACCGTGATGCTCCAATGGCTCGAGAAGATTGAAAACACTTTCCTCCACACCCAATGCCCCTCAGACAGACGAACCCTATATGCTTCCAGTGTCCTGGAATCTAGAGCGCTTACATGGTGGAATGGAGTAGCTCATGCGCGTGGCGCAGAAGCTGCTTCTAGCATGCCCTGGGAGGAATTCAAAGAAATTCTGACGCGAGAATTCTGCCCTCCCAACGAAGTTAAGCGCCTGGAAGAAGAATTTTGGAATCTTAAGCAGTACAGTGGCGAAGCGCGCGAGTACGCGACGCGTTTCCATGAACTAAGCCTGCTTGTCCCTCACCTTGTTACCCCTTCCCGCCGAGCCATCGAGAAATTCCTTGGGGGTCTCCCCATGGAAATTCAAGATTCTGTATGGGCCAGAAACCCAGCAACCCTCTCTGACGCCATTGAGTTGGCCGCTGTGCTCAGCGACAACCATGTCAGAGCAGGAACCCTGTTCCTGCGGGGAGCTGAGAAGACTAAACCCACCAAGACTGCCCCTGAACCAACAGAAACCAAACCCGAACCCTCAAACCGTAACAACCTCAAGCGCAGGCGCAAAGCCTATGCGCTTACCAACCCGCCCATTGTCCAGCAATCCACCTACCAACCTCCAGTTTACACGCCTAACCCACTATCAGCCTACCCAACTCCCCCTATAGTCCACAACTATGCCTTAACCAATCCCGCACTCCCTGCCCCGCCAACTAAGAAACCTTACACAGGAAACCAACCCTTTTGCCCAACCTGTAGACTTCACCACCCAACTCAAACCCCGTGTCGACAATGTAACCGATGTGGCCGTGTTGGTCACTCAGCCGAATACTGTAGAGTCCCTCCCGCCAATCCTATTGCGCCAATACCACCAGTCTACCCGCAGAACCCACAACCAACCTACCAAAACCCACGACCCAGATCGTGCTTTAACTGCGGTGATCCCAGTCATTTCCGGAACGCGTGCCCGAGACTACAAGTTCAGATTACGCAAGCGAATCCGGTGAACCAGATTTCAAACCAAGTGACGCGCGGACGAGCTTTTAACATAACCGCGCACCAAGCGCAAGCGAATAATGACGTAGTTAATGGTACATTTTTGCTTAACGGATTTTATGCTTCTGTACTTTTTGATACTGGCGCCGATCGAAGTTTTATTTCTCGCGCGTTTGAGCAGAAGCTTGCGCGACCGCGCAGCGATTTAAAAGAAAAATTTTCAGTTGAATTGGCTAATGGCGAAACTGTTTTAATTAACTCAGTGATTAAAGATTGCACGCTTAACCTTAACGAAAACGATTTTCTGATCGACCTCATCCCTATGCCTCTTGGAAGCTTTGATGTTATTATTGGTATGGACTGGCTCTCAAAGAATCGCGCCGAAGTTATTTGCGCCAAGAAGATGATTCGCATACCTCGAGAAAATGGTGATCTTCACATCTACGGCGAAAAACCCTCCAGTGGTCTTAAGCTTATGTCTTGCGCCGAAGCCCAAAGACTCATGCGGAAGAAGTGTATTGCATTTTTAGCCCATGTGGTTAAACCCGATGAAGGAAAGAAGAAGCTTCGCGATATCCCTGTTGTGCGTGATTTCCCTGAAGTTTTTCCTGATGATCTTCCTGGTATCCCTCCCGCTCGTGAAGTCGAGTTCCGTATTGATCTTGTCCCTGGTGCTTCCCCCGTAGCTAAATCTCCTTACCGTCTTGCGCCCGCTGAGATGCAAGAATTGGCAAGTCAACTTCAAGAGTTGACAGCTAAAGGATTCATTCGCCCTAGCTCTTCGCCCTGGGGTGCTCCGGTGTTGTTCGTTAAAAAGAAAGATGGATCGTTTCGCATGTGTATTGATTACCGCGAGTTGAACAAACTCACCATTAAGAACCGGTATCCCTTACCGCGTATTGACGACCTCTTTGATCAACTCCAAGGTGCCTCTTGTTTCTCCAAGATCGATCTCCGTTCTGGCTATCACCAGTTGCGCATCCGCGATGAAGATGTTCCGAAGACTGCTTTTCGAACTCGTTATGGCCATTTTGAATTCTTGGTCATGTCCTTCGGTTTAACCAACGCACCCGCCGTTTTCATGGATCTAATGAATCGGGTGTGTAGGCCTTTCTTGGATAAATTCGTGATTGTGTTTATCGATGACGTTCTGATTTATTCTAAGACCAAGGCCGAGCATGAGCAACATCTTCGGTTGGTATTGCAAAAGCTTAGAGCCGAGCAGCTCTTTGCCAAGCTCTCCAAGTGTGAATTCTGGTCGGATGAAGTACAGTTTCTTGGCCATGTTGTTAACAAGATGGGTATTCATGTCGACCCATCCAAAATTGAAGCAATCAAGAACTGGATTACGCCATCCACTCCTACCGAAATCCGTTCCTTTCTGGGCTTAGCTGGTTACTACCGGCGATTTATTTCGAACTTCTCAAAGATCGCATTGCCTTTAACAGCTCTAACGCACAAAGGTAAACCGTATATTTGGGGCTCGAAGCAAGAAGAAGCCCTTCTGACGCTCAAGCGTTTGTTGTGTGAAGCTCCTGTTCTTGCGCTACCTGAGGGTAATGAAGATTTTGTCGTGTATTGCGATGCATCCAACCAAGGTCTCGGTTGTGTTCTTATGCAACGAGGCAAGGTTATCGCTTACGCATCAAGGCAACTCAAGGTTCATGAAAAGAATTATACAACTCACGACCTCGAACTAGGCGCAGTTGTTTTTGCCTTGAAGATCTGGAGACACTACCTTTATGGTACCAAGTGTATCCTCTACACTGACCATAAAAGCCTTCAGCATATCTTTGATCAGAAGGAACTTAACATGAGGCAACGCCGATGGAACGAACTCATCAGCGATTACGATTGTGAGATCCGGTATCATCCTGGTAAGGCTAATGTGGTAGCTGATGCGCTCAGCCGTAAACCCTGCCAGCTTAACTGTATCTTGCCGCGCACGCAGCTTCACTTTGCGCCGATCCAAAGCATCCTTGAATCGCGCATTCGTGACGCGCAGCGCGCATCCATCAGCAATGGTAACCTTCGCGCCGAGTTAGCGTGTGGCGCGGAAGCGCATTTTGTGCCCAATCTGAGTGGAATTCTCTGCTATCTCAATCGCATCTGGATTCCCTTTGATGAGAATCTTCGCGCTGATATCTTGAGTGAAGCGCATAAATCTCGGTATTCTATTCATCCCGGCGCTGATAAGATGTACAAGGATTTGCGCATTACTTATTGGTGGCCCGGTATGAAGAAGGATATTGCTGTGTTCGTAGCTAGATGCCTGACTTGTTCTAAAGTAAAAGCTGAACACCAACGCCCATCTGGTTTGCTCGAACAACCAGAAGTTCCTACGTGGAAATGGGAAGGTATAGCGATGGATTTCATTACCAAGTTACCTTTGACAGCAAGCAAACATGATAGCATTTGGGTAATTGTGGATCGTTTGACTAAGTCTGCTCACTTTCTGCCCATTCGTGAAAACTACCGTGTTGAGCAACTTGCGCAGCTTTATGTCAAGGAAATTATCTGCCGCCATGGTACTCCTTTGAGCATCATATCCGATCGCGATGGCCGTTTTATATCTCGCTTTTGGAAATCTCTCCAATCTGCGCTAGGAACTCGCTTGGACATGAGTACTGCATATCATCCTCAGACTGACGGACAGTCTGAGCGAACTATTCAAACTCTTGAGGATATGCTCCGATCTTGTGTTCTTGATTTTGGAGGTAATTGGGATTCGCACCTGCCTTTGATCGAGTTCTCTTATAATAACAGCTATCATTCCAGTATTGGTATGGCCCCATTTGAAGCACTTTACGGTCGTAAGTGCCGCTCCCCGATTTGTTGGAGCGAAGTGGGTGAAGCTCAAATCACAGGACCCGAACTTGTTCAAGAGACAACCGATAAAATCGCCAAGATCCGTGATCATCTGCTGACTGCTAGAAGCCGACAGAAGAGTTACGCAGATCGCAGGCGAAAGCCTCTCGAATTTCAAGTTGGTGATCTTGTTCTCCTCAAAGTGTCGCCTTGGAAAGGTGTTGTCCGCTTTGGGAAGAAAGGTAAGCTTGCTCCTCGTTATGTTGGTCCATTCAAGATTCTCGCGCGTGTGGGAAAAGTTGCCTACAGACTTGACCTACCGCCCGCGCTCAGCAATGTACATCCAACGTTCCATATATCCAATCTCAAGAAGTGTTTAGCCGACGAGAACCTTCACATCCCACTTGATGAAGTTCAAGTTGACGAATCCATGCATTTCGTTGAGAAGCCTGTTGAGATTATGGATCGCGAGGTAAAGCAAACCAAGCGCAGTCGCATCCCTATCGTGAAAGTTCGCTGGGAGTCCAAGCGCGGAGCCGAGTTTACATGGGAAAGGGAAGATCAGATGAAGATCAAGTACCCGCACCTGTTCTCTGCGCAACCTACTTCGAGATAAATTTCGGGACGAAATTTCTTAAAGTAGGGGAGACTGTGACATCTGACCCGATCCGACCCGACCCAGGTACCCGTTTCTCCGATCCGATCTCTTTCTTTTATGATTTAATATTTATTTATACTTATACTTTACTTTTAATAATAATAATATATTTTCCTTCCCGCCTCTTCCTCTCTTTTCCTTCCCGCCTCTTCCTCTCTTTTCCTTCCCGCCGTCCCGTCCCTCTTCCTTCTTCCTCTTTTCTTTCCGCCTTCTTTTCTCTCTTGTCGCCGTCCCGCCCTTAAGCCTTGAACCCCCCCTTCTCTTATTTTTGTGTCCTTTGTTTCTTCCCGCCTAAGGTTGTCTGCGCAGCTCCACGCGCCAGACTCCTTACAAGGAAGCCTGCGCGAAGACCTGTTGTTCCTGCGTTACGCGAGGCGAACGGTTCTCGCAGCGCGCTAAGAATTGTAGTTCTTCTCGCAGCGCGCTAAGAACGGTAGTTCTTCCCGCGACGCGCTAAGAATTGTAGTTCTTCCCGCGGCGCGCTAAGGATATTAGTTCTTCCCGCGGCGCGCTAAGGTTTGCTCTGTCAGCCTTCGCCCTCGCGCGTGCGCTCGAGCCTTCTCGCGCTAAACCCTTTGAGTTTCCTTCTGTTTAATCTAGCCGTTTGCTTTTGTGTTGTCTATTCTTCTGTGCTGTTGACCTGACCTGTCTTATGTCTGAAAAGTTACTTTCGGCGTAGCATGCGCGCCAACCCCATTGGTTGACAGAAAAAGTGACTGACATTATCTTTGGAGATCTGCTTTTCCATGCTTGACCAGTACCTTTATCTGACCCGCCCATGCTTTTACTGTTCCCTGTCAGCTTTTCCTTGTCCCCTGCAGCTGCCATATCTTTTGATATCTTTTGCTTTTGGAATCTTTTGCTTTTTAAGATCTTTTCCCCTTTTCTAGGGATTGTGTTCCCTAGGGTTTCTCTATAAATAATAATCTTATTTTCTTTCTAACACATCACACACAAACACTTAATTTAACCTCCTCCTTGCTCTCTCTGCCGCCTCCCTCTCTGCCTCCGTCTTCCTCCCTGTTCTGCCCTGCTTTTCCGGTAATATATATTATATATAATAATTTACTTATTAATTATGCTAACTTATAATCAAGACTTAAATCAAATCATTAAAACAATAATCTTTAATTATAGGTTAACTTGTGCTTGTTTAAAGTTGGTTCTTGCTTTATCTTTCACCGCACCGTTTATCAAATGAGTAATCTCGTACCTAATCCCTTTTTGCTTTTAATGTTTTGGGATGTTCATGTGTTCATACAAACTTAGAGTCTTAAACTTGTTTATGAACTTTAGTCGCGCAGTATCCCATGTGTTGAGGACGTTTACTTGGCTGTTTATTTGTATGTGTGTATCATTAACCGCTTTGTTCGGCCTATTCCGAAGTTTTCATGGATCCATTAGATGAACACGGGAGACCTATCGTTTACGGTTTTCTTTGTTTACACTTGCACAGATGTTTTCTCGTTTTTGTGCTCATTTGGGAGCACGGATTGAACTATGAACTATGAGCTATGATCTATTTAGGCTTGATCACAATCTGATTACACCCTTGTTAAACACCAGACATACACGTGTTGCGCGCAGATTTATTGTTATCTATGTATTGTATTAAACATGATTTCTCACCAACACGCAAGTGTTTGACGTTTTATTTTAACACATGTTCAGGTTTGCTGTAGCTACACTTGGAGCTTGTGGTCACGTAGGACGTTTTTACTTTTGGACCTAGATTAAAATGTATCAAGACAAGTTATTATTGTTCGAATATTTTGCCTTATAATATATTGAATTATGTTGCTTTATGTTATCTTGTGTTTACTTTGCGCGTGCGCGAATGAATGCATTTATTAAATATTGACACCCAAATAGTGTCACGAGTAATGAAACAATATGTGGCGCCCCGATGTATAATCCGCCTTTGGTCGGGGTGTTACAACTTGACCCGCTCATTTTCCCACCTTTAGCAAAACTATTAGTACATAATATAAGAAACACATACGAATTGCATACAACGGTGTTTTTGTATCCTTAAACCCTCTAAAAACTCCTTGCATAGCCAATGACAAAAGGACAGCTGGCGCACCAAGGGACCGTAAGGTCAAATATTTGTAGGCTGGGCTTAACATTGGAGAATCCTAAGCCATAAATAATAAATTACATTAGCTAATCAATAACATCATAAAGAAGCAATTAGGTAACTTTGACTTTAAAATTAAAACATACGCAAAACTTACAGATTTTATGCCCATATAATATAACAATGGTTTTGCAGACACAATGAGCAAAAAAGCTTGAATTAGACCAAGCACTGCACCTATCAACAAAGCCGAAGAAGCCGATGACACATGTCTTCTCTTGTGTTCCCCTCGGTCAACATTAGTCAACATCTTGTTCATATTTTCTGGTCAAATCCAATATCAATTTAAGTAACATGAAATTTCAAAAGTCAAATCACTTGACAAACAAAGTCAAACTAAACATATCATACCATGCTTTGGTAGCAATAACATTTTCTCATTATTTAAACTCGACCTCGGTTTTAACTCAATATCATCAACAATTGAATTTATACTCGTGGCACTATCTTCTTCGGCTACAAAAGACGTCGTGACACTAACGAGTGGAAACATAGCAATCTTTGATGCTTGATTAAAAATAGCTATAGCAACCCCAACCGCAGCAAGCTCCACCGGTCCTATAACATTCCAAAACATTAACATCTTACTACGAACCAAATCAATATATTAAACATAGTAACCACAATTATCAACCTAAATGACCAATAAAGGCAGTGTCAATCAAAGAAGCAATAGGGTCTGCCATTAAACCCAATGTCGCAGAGACCGCGATCTTCGCAATTTCCAAATTCAACTCATCCTTGCTAAAAACACTCCTAAAACACAAAATTTTCATATTTGATCATAAAATTCAAAATTCATAAAACCCCAGTTTAAAAATCCAAACTTTTTGTTCCAAGAATTATTACCTTGTGTCATTGAACAAAACCCACAAAGGAATCTTCTTGAATTTTTTCCATAGATACGCAACAGCATCTGCTACCATAATTTGCTCAAAAAGATATAAAATTTGAACACAAAAAGAAGTAAAGATTGTGTATTGAAGTTATGAAAGATCATTAATAAGAGAAGTAACTTAAAGTATGAGGAAAAAGATGCATATATAAACCCTTCCTTGGTTAAGTACAGGCCTGAGGTTGCTTTATTTTATTGTTTTAAATTGGAAAAAACGGTTGAGCCTGGGCGGGGTGATTTGTATATTTTTATTTGATTTGGGGTGTGTGGTGGCATGTCATCATCAAAACTAATTTTCGATTTTTGTCCATGAATAAGTCTAGAAACGATTCTTGGATCGTGGTTTGACTGTTTGAGTCATGTTAAAAAAAGAAAATTTGATTTAAATAATCCAAATTATGGACAGAAAAGGGTAAAAAACTCGTCGGGTCGTCAAACCAAAATGGATTGGGTGACAAACTAGACAATGAGAGAGTGTCGCCAGAGGGACAAGGGACGTACACAGGGTCGCACGATCATCTAGTGCATGAGGTGAATAAAATCGTTATAGGCCGCAAATGAGAAATTGCAGAAAAATTTAACTGGCTGAAAGATCATTTAATACTTTTAAATTTTTCTATTTTAATTTTTTTGGTTTGAATTTTCGTATTTTATTTTTCAGATTTTCAATCATCTAATCCTTTTAATTTTAATGAAATGTCAATTTTAATTACATTAGATTGTTTAATTTAATTTATTTTTATTATAACAAATTATAGGTACTTGTTTGTAGTACTACTAGCTATTTTATGATTTGTGGGTATGTAAAGATAGAAATGAGATAATAGTGTAGAATTGATTAATGCATGAGTAGTACATTGCCCTTCCCCATAAAATAAGCCAACCAATATGAACTATGAAGCATTGAATAGTCACAAATATCATAGTAAGATATCCTTATATCTGAATATCATATTCAAGTAGAAAAATAATATAATTCCAACAAAGATGTAAATGCATTCGTAAGTACAAACTTATATGAAATTAATTCATGAATATATGAAGCATTAAATAGTCAAAGATATCATAGTACAATATCATTACATGTGAGTACCATATAAATTGATCACTAGCTAGTATTGAATGTAGAGTACCCCGTGAAGCTTTAAAAATTACAATGGGGATGCATGTTTTCAAGTGTTATATGAGTATATATATATAGATAGATTTATGATGAAATGGCTTTTGAGTGTAGCTCAGGATATTAAGAAAAGTTGCTATAACCGCTGTTGTTCATGGTTTAGTCGAAAGATTGAATAATTCATATTTTTTTATTTTCAACCCACGTACTTGTTCTAATTGTTCTAGACTGCAAGGTTTCTAATTTCATGTTTAGGAAGCTAGTAATCTTATTTGCAAGAGATGAAACTAAGTTTACAAACATTAAAAACTACGCAGCTTTTGTTAAGAAGATCTAAATATGTATGAATATAAACTAGTTCTAAACTCAAGTTACAATCACGTACAATAGGTTCTGTGTTTGAAGATCACCATTGCATTCATTATTTAATTAAATATATTATATGCAACTAAAAGTAAAACTACTCACTTTATAAACAAATAAAAAACTTTGGATATCAAAATTAAAGAAGCATTTCAATAATATATTTTAATATAATTGATAAAATGAAAAACACTTTGGAGTTTCTTATCATGACTTGTTGCTACGATGTTACAAATATAACATCATCAAATATTTCACTGAGCACGAACTTTTCGAGTAATATAACGTGCTTTTTCAGCGGGCGCGCATTTGAATGCTCTAAATTTAAGTCATCTTTGTTTTATAGGAACATGATGAAAGTTACATTTTCAATTACTTCTACTTTAATATGATGTAAAGTTAGATATATTTATATTTTTTTAATGCATAATAACATAAACAAACTTAAAACATATCGTAGGGAAAATTGCTGCTTAGTAAAAACCGCATATTTGTGAGGACATACAGAATATTTTCATAAGAAGTATGTTTCACGATGAGTTTGATGATAAAAAACGTTTTTTCTTTAAATCGAGGTTATATTTGAGAGTAACTTTCGGTATTTGTGAGTAACTTTCTCACTAGCAAGGGAGCATTGAGTACGTAGTGGGGAAAGCTAGCGTGTCATTTTTCATTTAGAATAGAATTGATGGATGAAATCACATTCAAATTTGAGACTGCTGACCAGTATAAATTTATCAATTGGAATTAATCTCGACTAATATGTGAAATGTGTGATAAAAAACTGTACTAAACATGCGAATCAAATAATATTACCATATACACAAGTGATGTAATTATGTAAAGTTGTTTCGTATGTAAATTAGTTGTTTTATTTGCAATGTTTTGTATCTAGTGTAATCGTGTAAATACTTGTATATATAATTACACTATTTAATTCTCATATTAAGCATCAAATTTAATTTCTATTTGATCATGTCACGTTTATCACATCTAGCACGTTTATAACAATACTATTCAAATAGTAATAATAATGATTAATGAGATATTTCTGAAACGCGTACATCTTTTATCACACATTGGAAATCAATCATATACGTTGTTTGCAACTTTGCATTATTGCACTGCTAAAGCTGAAACCTCCAATCATTCATCACAACACAGCAATGACCGGAAGTAACAATTCACTCCCTCCGGCAACCGAAGTAGTGGTGGTCATGGTTCCCTTCGTCGCCCACGGCCATCTGAACCGGCTCCTCCACCTCATCTCCGCCTACAACATCCCCGTCCACTTCATCACCACCTCCACCAACTCCGTTCCCGCCACCACCAATACTCCAATAATAATATTAATTTCCATCAACTCCCAACTCCTACATTCACATCACCACCTCCTAACCCTTCTAACCGCTTCCCGTGTCACTTACAACCCGCTTTTGAATCAACGATCCATCTCCGCCACCCGATCGCTGACCTCGTAGCTTCTATATCCACCACTGCCCGAAGAGTCGCTGTTATTCATGACGTTCTCATGTCGTACGCCGTCCAAGACGTGAAAAACATACCCAACGCCGAGACTTACATCTTTAATCCACTTTCTGCGTGCGATGTCTTCTGGAGGAAATGGGAGTTAAAGGGCAGGCCGTTCCCAATGGACCCGGATGTGCTAAACCGGTTGCCATCGGTAGACGGTACTTTCCACCCGGAGTTTGTCCAATTAGTGAAGTTGCAGTACCCGCATGTAGGTTTCCACGTCGGAGAGTTGTTTGATTCTTCAAGAGTCATTGAAGGTGAATATATTAAATGTTTGGAGAGAGAAGAAATTAATGATAAAAAGAAAATTTGGGCAATAGGGCCGTTCAGCCATGCTGACAAACCTGTGAACCGTCACAGGTGTTTGCAGTGGCTGGACTTGCAGCCACCGAATTCGGTCATTTATGTGTCTTTTGGGACGACAACCACCTTTAGTGACAAACAGTTTAAAGAGCTGGCTATTGGGCTAGAAAGAAGCCAACAACGGTTTATTTTGGTGGTACGTGCGGCGGACATAGGTGATGTTTCAGGAGACGAGGCTAAAATGTCGGATTTGCCAATGGGATTTGAAGAACGGGTGGAAGGGAAGGGGGGTGGGCCCTGCAATCGGAGATATTGGGACATGTTGCAACGGGTGGGTTTATGAGTCATTGTGGGTGGAACTCGACGACTACTGAGAGTATATTAATGGGTGTGCCAATAGCCACCTGGCCTATGCATTCTGATCAACCACGAAATGCGTTTTTGATCACTGATGTTCTTAAAGTTGGGATAGTGGTGAATGATTGGGAACATAGAGACGAGTTGGTATCGTCGGGGGTGGTGGAAGATGTTGTTAGGAGGCTAATTGATTCGAGGGAAGGGGAGGAGGTGCGGAAGAGGGCAGGCAAATTGGCGGAGGCTGTGAGGAGATCGGTGGCAGAGGCTGGTGAATGTCATAAGGAGGTTGATTCGTTTGTTTCCTACATTAACAGAGTTCATGTTAGGAACCCCATAGCCAAAATTTAAGGAAAATTAAAAAAAAATAATTATTTTCTATTCCAAATATTTGTAGGAACTAAATCCTCAAATTTGTTGGTATGAATCAAGCACTTAAAATGTAAATCGTAAATTGAATAATCTGAATTTGTGTTCTTCCAGTTCCAGGGAATACATCGATGACGCATATGGGTATTTATATGTACCCGGCAATTATTATAACAGACATTAAAAGTAATTGCGCGCGTTAACCTATACGAATGAATATAAAACCAGCGAAGAAGAATGGTTGAGCCCGAGCCCGAGCCCGAGCTCAACCTGACTTAACTAGGTTATTGCTGTAGTTGGGTTAAGACTTAATTGGAAGTGAGAAACGTGTGTAGCCAGACAACAGCCATCATCACATCGACTCACTCTTTGCTTCGCCCAATAGCAAAGTTCAACCCAATGATGATAATAAAGTGTAAATATGATTAGTATATAGTTCATCTAAATATTTTTAAAAGATTTCTGACTAAATAGCTCATATAAATTGACGCCGACTTTGATGTGAATAAAGGTTCTGTTTGAAACAAGGTTATACTTGAGAGGACATATATATGATTTTCATAAGAGTAATTGATATATATGCTACAAATTAAATCACCATCGTTATCGTATTAACGAGCTAAACAAACAAAATTCGATACTTTTACTTTGAATAACAAACAACCTAATACCTTAATTTTGATAAAATAGAACAACCATGGTCCTGTGTATCAATACGTACATACATTATATATAAATATACTAGTTTGAGACCCGTGTGGCCGTGTATTACACGATAATTCATTAGAATATAATATTTAACAAATAATCGATATACAATAAATAAGATATCTGTCAACAGTGTTAATATATTTGTACAATAATCTTACACACAGTTTGAAAATATATTTTATGTGAAGTGTTTCCAATTTTCAACACAAATTAAATAAACAGAAAAGCAAGAAAATAAACTTAAAACTTTTATCAACGCACTTTCTTAAAAAGTTATAAATAACGAATGTTTTAGTTCGTAGCAGTATACATTATTATTTGAATCTATCATAAGAGAACTTAAACTGTAAGCATACTCGTTTGACATTGATTTGTTTAGACATTCAAAAATCTGATTGTGCAGAATGTTAACATCTTTTTGAATATTTATACGAAGACATATCTTGATGTGGAAAATATCTATACTCAACCAAACCAACATGATACGCTGCAAGTTGTATTTATGCATGCATGAACATTCAGATTTGCTATTTTCAACCATTTATTAGGGGTCTCCTGTCTTTGCCGTCACGTTTTTAATGTCCGTGAGTTATATTTCATACACCTAATATTTAAAACAATCAAATATTGTATAGAATAATATAGTGTTATATGAGCTTATATATAGAATGTAGTTAATTTATGGAAAACCCATAGGTACAATTTAACTTGAGAAAATCATTCATAAATACAAACATATCTTTATTAATTCATGAATGTTTGAAGCATTAAATAGTTAAAGATATCACAGGACTTAAGTCTAAGATATCATTATATGCGATTACCATATAAATTGCTCACTTGTATAGATTGTAGTGTTATATGAGCCTATATATAGAATTATGATGAAATGGTTTTTGGATGTGGCTCTAGATATATATTAAGAAAAGTTGTTATAACATGCCCTTGTTCATGGCATTTAGTCAATCTCAAATTAGTTTTAAAAGATTGAAAAAATACTATGAACAATGAACATGCTGTGGATAACTTTCATCATAGAAGACAAATTACTTAGTTAACACTATATCATATTATACCTTTTGTTTTCAAGCCATAAATTTGTTCTAAACTGTAATATATTTGTTTTTGGATATAGAGACTTCGGTAATCTTCTTTTACAACATATGAAACTAATTTTTTTTAACATTAAAGGTTATGCATCTTTCATTAGGAAGATCTAAATATGTATGAATATTAACCAATTAACTCAGGTTACAATCACACAGTTGTTTGTTATGTTTGAAGATGACCATTATCTTTATTTAATTATTTTTTGTTGTATGTATCCAAAAGTAAATCAAGTCACTTTATAAATATAATAATAACATAAAGAAAGTACTTGATAAAACTTTAAATATGAAAAGTAATTACCAAAAAGCATCTCTAGTGGATAGCTTTTAGCACATAAAAGAGTTGTCTTGACACATTAGCGAGAACTCGATTAAAAACATGTGGATCAGGGCTGGGTTACACATAAAATGATTACAGTTTGATGCTTTCCTTGAAACTATGATTAATTGTGTGTTTTAGATTGCGTGAGAGGGAGAGGGATGAGGGATCACCACTTCAATCCGAGAATTCTACCTTAAATCAATTGGCAAGGTTAGATTGAGAATTGGATTAAGCAGCTAATGTGTCTGAAAATCAGTCAACATTTCACCTAAAATCAGAAGAGTTGGATCTATTGATGCTCTAGTTTCTTTCTTGCGTTGATCATTAAGGAAACATAAATAATCATTCGGTCAAGGTCAATGATAACGGCCTCTCCATGTTCTGTGAGACACAAATCAGTCACCAAACTTTGACCAATAAAAGAAGGAATGTCAAGAATAATCAATCAAAGATTCAAAAACATCGTTACAAAATCATATGCAAGATTTTGAGAAGGAAACTATTTTGTTGATTTATTTAGGGATACAACCAAAAATACATCATTCATATACATATGTGATGCAATAAATATATAACCCTAATCCTTAACGTCATATCCCTTGAGAAAGAGAAAGATGCTACGAGTAACCAATGTAATGAATCCTAGCATAATCTAATTACATAATAATAATAATAATAATAATAATAATAATAACATAAGTCTAGATTACATTCCAATATTTAAAATATCCCCTAAGCTAGACTTGTATGGAACTAGTTTCGAGTAGGATTTTCCACCCTTCATAGTTTTGTTCTCTTCCTAGTCCATAGGCTGGTTAAAGACTTTGATTTTTGTCAAATGATGTTAAGTTTTCATTCTTGTTTGAATCCCTAACATGTTGTTGTATGCTCATTAATTTTCCAGTTGAGTTGTCCTCATGGATGGAATAGGACTAACCTCGGGTTTAATCTGTCATGACTGCTAAAAAGAAAGCACGATCGGGTTGAAACTCGCGCGACCCGTTGAAAATAAAGTTTTATAACTTCTTTATGTGATGATGTCTTTATTCAACTTTGCCCATGTATATTTTCAAAGATCTTGTTCACCGATTGTTGTGTTTAATTTCATATATCTGGAGAGAATATTAATGTGCAATGAATCAAAATAAGTTGACTTTTGGTAAAATATCATGTAAAACATTTCTTGATATATTTGCATATCTTATTCAAGAAACAAGATCTTCTTTTGTAAATCGTCCTTTAACTCTGTAAAGTGTAAAGCGAATCTATATGAAGTCAGAGTTAAGAAGTCACCATTACATTTCATTAGTATAGATATGACGACAATCGATTGAAGACATAGGGTTTGCAAAATTGAGTGTATAGTGAACGAGATTGATCGATGTTCTTGATTTGTGTAATGTTTGGATTCCATTTGTTCATCGCCATGTCCAATGGTGTTAAAATTCTTTGATTGATGTTGCGTTTCTCTGTAATTTGATAAAGCTATTCTCCAAGAAGTAATTGATCTTGATTTTATGGATTCAAGCAGCAGTTTTTTTCAATAAAAATCCTAGAATCGTTTCCTGATGCTCTGAATCTCTAATACCACAAGTTGGATATCAAGAACAATCAATCAAAGATTCAACAACATCAATAACCCAGGATTTAAGTAAGGAAATATCTTATTAAATCGTTTAAGGATACATCCAAACCTACATCATTCATCTACAGATGTAACAAATCTATGCTTAAGTGTTACCCATTATGAAAAAGGGAAGACAAATAATTAGAACATGAAATGTTATAAATTATAAATTGAAGGATAATAACATGTATTTTTGTCTTAATTATTAGGTTTCAGATCGGTCAGATATATAAAATATTCAAAATTGAACCAAAATACATATTTGGTTCACAGTTTAAAAAATTTGAATGTTGTTCAAATCAAATATCAAATAATGGTTATTTAAGTTTTGTCATTTAGATAAACCCAATTAATTCAAAATTTTATTTATTTAATAAAATCTTAAAATTTGGGATGTTATATACGAATAAAAACAATGGGAAATATATTATGAATAAAAGATACGATTTCAACCGGCCAAGGTATTAATTCATGTATATATATGCAAAGACAAAAGAAAACAAAAACGCCGGCACGAATACAATATATGTTAGTTATGGTAGTGATAATAAGCCTAAAATCGAATTAGTAAAGGACCCTGAATAACGTAACATTGGTTTTTGATAACAAAAAAACATATTTCAAACGACATGTAATTGGTTGGTAAAACCAAAGCGGTGTAGTTGTGACTCTACGCGAATTCGGTCAGTATCAAGTTACGACACCGAAACAAAACAATAAATAAGTTTTTCAATGCCAAAACAACATATTTTTCAAGAATATAATATACTTTTAAAAAACACAATATTTATTATCTTTTGCTTGCACACAATAAATCTCACATGCGTGTACTCTCATACATTTAATATATGAAATGAAATAAGTCAAAATATTATCAAGCATTAAATGCAGAAGATATCACAAATATATTTTACAATTATATATATGGAACCCTTTATGTAAACTTTTGTGTAACATTATCACTTTTCTTTGTCACTTAGAGCATCTTATTTTCTTCCAATCAAATCACTCAATAAAAATTTCTTGAACTTCTAAGCAAGAGACTAATTGCTACAACACGATGGTGTTCATAGAATTTCATCAAATATTACATCTAACTTTGTGTGAAAGTTGATAAAATCCTATGAACAATCATCATGTTGTAGAGTATTACAAAACTTTTGATTGTTTTTTTTTCCTTTGTGTTGATTTTTGGTGTGGCAACGGATATTTAGAAAAGTTGTTATAAAATGCTCTTGTTCATGGTATTTAGTCAATCTCAAAAAGTTTTGAAAGATTGAATAAATCCTATGAACAATGAGCATGTTGTAAAAAGCTTTCATCTTCGAAGACCAATTACTTGGTTAATAGTATACATATATCGCAACATACCTTTGTTTTCAACCCAAAAACTTGTTCAAATCAATTTAAACTGTACGATTTTGGTTTTCAGATATTCGACTTCGGTAATCTTTTATACATCATGAGAAAATAAGTTTATTTATTTGACTTTCATTAAGAAAATCTAAATATATATGAAAATATAAATATATAAGAAAATCTAGATTCAACTTAAAATCACAATAGTTTGTGGTGATCTATGATAACCATTACATTCTTTATATTTTTTTATTATTTGGATCCAAAAGTAAATAACCCACTTTATAAATAGAAAAGTACAAAGTACACTTTGGAGATTGAAAAGCCCGTTTAACTGTATATTATTACCAACTCAATATATATATATATATATATAATATCAAATTCGTTGTTCAAAAATAAAAGATATCGAAAACATCTCAAGTGCATTAACTATTACCTCTTCAATGGAAACAAGAAAATTGATATAAATTCGTAGATAAAATATGTCAACTCAAAATAAAAACATTAACTTCGGTGAATATCAATAAAATATTATATGAGTTCTTTATGACTTTTTCCTACAACACGATGGTGCAAATAGAACTTCATCAAATATTCCATCGAGCATTGACTCGTAACTATAAGTTAAAGAAATACATTTGGAGAGTAATATGTAGCGGGTTTTTCTTTAACGGGAATTTTAAGATTCTAAATTTGAGTCACCTTGATATTAATGGAACATAATGGAGTTATATGTTATTCTACATTTTTTTTACAGTTTTGAAAAGTAAGTTATATTTATACATCAATGCATAATAGAATAAACAAAGTTAAAACATGTTGTGGGGGGGGGGGGGGGGGGTGAAGAAACACTAAGTGACCCCGGCATATTACGGATAATCTTAGGGTCAAGTAGATGTTTCACACGAGGGTTAGGTCCGGCAAAGATGGTTGTTCTTCTGATGACCTGCAAAACAGACACCGTGAGTTCGTCACTGAGAAGGGGGGGGGGTACCTCCTTGTGACCACCCTCCGGCGTGAGAATCAGACTAGATTGCTCTTGAATATAAGTGTATATTAAGAGAAATGACTAGAGCAGATATCAGATAATATATGAAGATATAAGATGATGATACCGTTCCAAGGTGTTGGAATATTTATAGCCGAAGGTAGGTGTCCAAGAAGATACAGCCGGCTGTATAATATTCCTTTTCTACCAACTGTGGGCTACGCACGTGCCGTGCTGGTGGTTGGTGGGTAGGCAGTGGCTGATAGTGACATGGCCGGCTGTGTACTATTCCTTTTCCACCAACTGCAGGCTATGTACGTGCCACGACAAGGGTTGGTGAGTAGGCAGCGGCTGATAGTGACATTAAGTACTAGAGCGTGCTTCTCGTCGTACTGTTGTCAGTGAGCTGTCGCAGCTTTGGTCAGATCTTTTGTCCATACCTTGGCAGGTACAGTACAAAAGGTCCTCCAGTAGCGTACGGACTGGCTCATTTGGGCGGGAGAATTCCCGGCTTTGGGCGGGAGTATTCCCGGCTTGCTCATTCCCTCTTCAGGTGACATTACTGAATTATTTGAGAGTTAGTGCCTTGTGCGTGTAGCCTTGCTGTTAGTGCTGGTAGCCTTCCCTGATGGCTAGTATCCGCAGCTGCGGGAACAGGCGGAGTACGTCACCATTGGGAGGCTTTTCCTGCGGGGAACAGCTTGCGTACTGCGCGTAAGGACGTCATCTCTCTGAGCATGGTTGGTCATGCGGATCCAGTTGGTCTTTGCGCAGACGTCCCTCTTTAAGGTGAGTCTTGCGATTTCAACTGCGCAGACGTCCCTCTTCGAGTGTGAGTCTTGCGGGTCCAACTGCGCAGACGTCCCTGTTTAAGGTGAGTCTTGCGGGTCCAACCGCGCAGACGTTCCTGTTCAAGGTGAGTCTTGTGGGTCTAACTGGGCTCTGCTGGGACCTACCTCTTCAAGTCCCCCCAGTCCAATGTTCTTCTCATGAAATGTTAATAAGTGAGGTGAACTTTTGGACTTAAGCAAGGGGTTTTGAAAAGGGTTTAGTTTTAAGGTTTTCCATGGGGATTCTTCCCGCGGAAGTCCTAATGTCACGTGCAGAAATTCCCGACTTTTCTGCTTGATCTTTGGGTATGATTCGGGTAGGTCTGTAACCTCCTCGCAAGTCAGGAGCGTTGAGTTCCACCTGTGTAGATTCTCCATGAGGTTTTGGTAGTTTTAAACATAATGATCAATTATGTTAAACAACTAATTCCATCTTGATGCTTCAAACAATCTAGTTCTCAACGTTCCCGCTATGCGGGGATGTTATTTCCGTTTCCGCAAGCATGGCCCAGAAGATCCTTCTTGGTTTCAATTCCCTGCGAGTGCTAAGTATGTGAAGGGTTTTGCCTTGACACTGTACCCGCACTCGTCTTATAGTTACTTTACTTCCAAGGTATTGTTGGCTTCAATTCCCTGCAGGTGCTAAGTATGTGAAGGGTTTTGCCTTGACACTGTACCCGCACATGTCTTATAGTTACTTGGTTGCCAAGGTAAGGGGGTATAGTCCCGCTTACTTTTGAATCTTTTTGACTTGCGTTATAAACGTTATATGACTTGCTCATGCATATTTTAGTTTAACTTAACAATTTTCCCAGTATTTTGAATAAGTTAACCTTTCGACGCGCGGTTGTCAACAGGTTAATGTTCAGTTTCCTCTATCATGGTTGTGCGGGTAGGATCGTTACTTTCATTTAGTAGGATGACCAAACTTTACCTATAACTGACCTGCGTGAAGGTTTTCCTCATCTTTTCCTAAGAAACTTTTGCCGTTTTTTGTGTTTATGCGGGTTTTGCCGCCGTCCACACGCAACGACTTCTTTCCATATTTATGCGGTGAATACCGGCATATCCGTCCGGAAAGTTCATAAGTATAAATTTAAAGCGATCAACACAATGTGATAAAGGAGAATCATTTCCATTAGAAGTGGCTCCAGGCCGTTTCTTTATAAGTTTGGAATTGATCTACATGTAACATTTGCGTAATTGAGCTCCATTCCATGTTCTTGGGACTGGAGTGCCATCGAGCCTTTCGAGCCGGTATGCGCCATTTCCCAAGACTTCTTTGATAATGTATGGACCTTCCCAGACCGGGGCCAGCTTTCCTGGGCGCTCTTGGTTCGAAGCCTCGTTGTTATGCAATATTTAGTCTCCTACATTGAAGTTGCAGAGTTTTACCCGCGTGTTGTAGTACTTTTGCATTTGTCGCTTGTAATTCTCTTCACGCGCTGCGGCTAAGTCTCTGCGTTCTTCGGTTAGCATGAGGTCTAACCGTCTTTCTGCATTATTGTCTTCTGGTTGAATCATGACCCTTGGTGAGGGTAGACCAATTTCGACCGGGACCATGGCTTCAGTGCCATAAGTGAGGCTGAATGGGGTTTCTCCCGTGCTTGCCTTTTTCATTGTTCTGTTTGCCCAAAGGACGTGTGGAACTTCGTCCACCCAGCCGGATCTGTGTTCCAGGAGTCTTTTCTTTATGCCGTCGACGATGCTCTTATTTGCTCTTTCCACCTCACCATTACCCTGTGGGTGCGCCACTGAGGTAAAGGTGTGGGTGATTTGAAGTTCTTTCAGCCACTGTTGTAGCTTCTTGTCAGCAAAGTTGGTGCCGTTATCACTCACCAAATTCTGTGGAAGTCCGAAACGACAAATAATAAATTCCCAAATAAATTTTTTGATATGTTTTGCGGTTGTTTGGGCTAATGGTTTTGCTTCTATCCACTTGGTGAAGTAGTCGATGGCTACCACTAGATACTGAACGTTCCCTGCTGCTGTGGGAAATGGGCCCGTCACATCGATGGCCCACTTTTGAAATGGCCATGAAGAGGTGACTGGAACAAGTTCATTCTTCAGGCGATGCGTGTTGGGCGCGTAGAGTTGGCAAGACCTGCACTTTTTGATGTATGCCAGCGCATCCGTATGCATCCCCGGCCAAAAATATCCCGCGTTGTTTAGCTTAGCTACAACAGCGCGTGGACCTGCGTGTATCCCACAGATGCCCTCGTGTACTTCCCTTAGGAGGTAGCCAGCATATTGGTCGTCTACGCATCGTAGGAGTGGGCCAAGAAAGTTACGTCTGTAAAGGATGTCATCGATGAGTTGATAGTTCAGTGCTTTACAGCGTAGTTTTCTTGCCTGTGTTTTTGACTCTGCTAGTATACCCGCCGCAAGGTAATTTATTATTGGTGTCATCCACGTTTCTGGGCCGGTTTGGATGACACAGATTTCCTTGTGCGGGACTGAGGGTGCTCCCAGGAGTTCAATGCGGATGTCCTTTCCCAAGTGGGTGAAGGCCAATGATACAAGCTTGCTTAACGCATCCGCAGATTTGTTTTCGCTACGCTTGACGTGTATGACTTTACAATCGTTAAAATCGCGCATAAGGGTTTTTGCATGCGCGAGATACAGGGCCATTGTGTCGTTCACGGCCGTGTATGTCCCGTTTATTTGGTTGGCTACTAACATGGAATCCACGTGGGCTTCCAAGTTCTTCACTCCCATCTTCCGCGCAATTCTCAGCCCGACCAAGAATGCTTCATACTCAGCTTCGTTATTCGTACTTGGAAAATCCAGTCGAATGGCGTAAGTGTATTCTTGGCCTGCTGGGTTGGTTAGTTTCAACCCTGCGCCTGAGCCCTCGTTGCTGGCTGCTCCATCAGTGTAGAGTCGCCAGACATCATCGATGTCCTGTGCTGGAGAGGGTTGAGCCTCCTCCTGGCACTCTTTCTTCCGCGAAGCGGGGACTTCTGCAATAAAGTCGGCCAAGACCTGGCCTTTTATGGCTGGCCTCGGCTTGTACTTTATCGCGTATTCTCCCAATTCTATTGCCCATTTGGCTAGGCGTCCCGACAATTCGGGTTTGCCTAGAACGTTTGCGAGTTTGAAGTTGGTGAGAATGGTGATTGGGTGACCTTGGAAGTATTGTCTTAGCCTGCGTGAAGCCTGTACAAGTGCTAAGACTAATTTTTCCAGGGTAGAGTACCGGGTTTCTACGTCTGTTAGGACACGGCTAACATAGTAGATTGGCATCTGGATGCCTTTTCGCTCGACTAGCAGGACGGCCCCGGTTGCTCTATCTGTGGCGGAGAGGTATATGATTAATTCCTCCCCCGCTTCTGGTGCTGTGAGCGTTGGGAGTTCGATCAAGCGTGACCGAATTTCCTGAAAAGCTGCCTCCGTTTCTGTGTCCAGCGAAAGTGCGTTTTCTTTAAACAGTTTCTCAGCGTTGACACGAATGGGAACGACCTATCCGCATGGTTTGCCAAAAAGCGGTTAAGGGCGACTAGGCGTCCATTCAGTGTCTGAGCTTGCTTGATGGTAGTAGGTGATTCCATTTTGATAATGGCTTCGACCTTTTCAGGGTTCGCTCTGAAGCCATGTTTAGTAACAATGACTCCTAAGAACTTCCCTTCTTCCATCCCAAAGGAACACTTGCTCGGGTTGAGCTTCATGTTTATCTTTCTGAGCGTGTTGAAAGTTTCTTCGATGTCTTTCAACATCTTTTCTGGGTCAAGGCTTTTGATGACCAAGTCATCCATGTAAACTTCCAAGTTCCTCCCAATTTGGTCGTGAAACTCTTTGTCCATCAGGCGTTGGTATGTGGACCCGGCATTCTTAAATCCGTATGGCATCATTTGATAACAAAATGTGCCATCGGGCGTCCGAAATGCGGTTTTGTCCTGATCGTCAACGGCCATGTGGATTTGATGGTAGCCCTTATACGCATCAAGGAAGCATTTAAGGCGAAACGGTGCTAACGAATCTACCTTAAGATCAATTTCGGGTAACGGGTAACAATCTTTGGGGCATGCTTTGTTCAAGTCTTTGAAATCTATGCACATGCGCCATTGTTTGTTAGACTTCGGTTCCATGACGGGATTTGCAACCCATGTTTGATGTCTGCTAACGCGTACGATGCCCGCGTCAAGGAGTTCCTTGACTTGGGTTTTACACGCGTTAGCTTGTTCCGCCCCCATTACTCTGCGCTTTTGTATGACTGGCGTAAAAGCCGGGTCACACTTGAGCTTATGCTCTGCCTTACTTCGGGGTACACCAGTCATGTCAGCTGGTGTCCACGCGAAGATGTCAGCGTTTTTCTGTAGTAAGCGTTTGAGTAATGTGCGCGTAGGATCAGTGACTGTTGGGCCAATGGTAACAGCCTGGTCAGGGTATTTGCCATTGAAGGCCCATTCTTCTGGTTCGGTGATGGTTGGTTTAGCCATCTTTGGTTTAGGTGTTAATGAGACAGATGCGATGCATACATGGGGAATACCGGTGATCATCGCTACACCCTCAGCTGTTGGCCATCCCATCATGCCGTGGACTAAAGATACCACGGCGTTGAATCTTGCCATCCCGTCTCTCCCGAAGAGAATGTCGTATGTGTGATGTGGCTTCCTCATTACGACAAAGTCCACGTCCTCTGTGCGGAAGTGTTTCCCGTCCGTGAGAATGACCGGGAAAGATAGGATACCCAGGGGGGTGTTTGTGCTGCCGTCGAACCCTTCCATCGAGGCGTAGACCGTTTCTAGGCGTTCCTTGTCTTCGTCGTCTAGCTTGTCGAATAACTGCCTGTGGGGGGGGGATTTGTCGCTTTGTAAAAACCGAGTCATAGAAGAATGTTTTAGACTTTGTTACTATAACACTTTCGACGAGAATTACTTACCTAAAACCTATCTTGTTTTCTCATTGAGCTTGATGGGAAGAGCGATTTTCTTTAAAAACAAAATTATATTCGAGAGGACATATAGTTATATAAGATTCACATAAAAACAATTGATATGTTATAAAAGTTAAAAAACCATCATTATCGCATTAAAGAGCCAAACAACTAAAGTACTTACTTTCTCTTTGAAATACTAACAACCTAATAAGTAGAACAAAAATATATAAAATTAAAGATATAACTCAAACTAAGATATTAATGCATTCATAAACACAAAGATATTTGTAAAAAATTAATTAATATATAATAAATTAAATATTAATGCATTCATAAATACAAAATAAAGATATTTGCAATAAATTAATTAACATATGAGCATTAAATAGTCAAAGATATTATAGAAGATAACATTTTATGTTGGAACTATATAAATTGGTCAAAGTTTAATTTTCATTAATTTAAAACATAAACGTCGTTACCATATATGAAAGTTAAACGAGCAAAAAGATTTGTTGCGAGTCCTTTTCGAATTGCAACTAAATATATAAAAACTATATTGATGGATCTTGGAGTTATAACTAGTATAACATGTAGAGTATCTAGTAAAGCTTAAAAAATTAAAATGGGAATACACGTTATTCGAAATTATACATAGATTTTTTATGAAATGGTTTTTGGGCGTGGGTCTGGACGTTAGGAAAAGTTGCTATAACTTGTTCTTGTACATGTTATTTCGTCAATCTCAAGATAGTTTTGAATGATTGAATAATACTTTTATTTTTAAGTTTTTCAATGCCAAAGTAACATATATTTCAAAAAAATAATACTTTTAAAAAAACACAATATTTATTATCTTTAATTGCACACAACAAATCTCACATACATACTCCCATACATTTAATATATTAAATGAAATAAGTCAAAATATAATCAAGCATTAAATACTGAAGATATCACAAGTATATATTTTATAATTATATAAATGGAACCCTCTATGCAAACTTTTGTGCACCATTATCACTTTTCTTTGCTACTTAGAGCATATTTTTCTCTTCTAGCGAAATCATTCAAAAAAAAAAAAGTTCTCATGAAGAAATTCTAAGATAGAGAATAATTGCTATAACATGATGGTGTTCATAGAATTTCATCAAATATTACATCTAACATTGTGTGAAAATTGATGAAATCCTATGAACAATCATCATGTTGTAGAGTATTACAACTAAACTTTTGATTGTTTTTTAACTTTGTGTTGATTTTTGGTGTGGCAATGGATATTTAGAAAAGTTGTTATAACATGCTCTTGTTCATAGTATTTAGTCAATCTCAAACAGTTTTGAAAGATTCAATAAATCCTATGAACAATGAGCATGTTGTAGAAAGCTTTCATCTTCGAAGACAAATTACGTGGTTAATAGTATATATATTACATCTTACCTTTTGTTTTCAACCCAAAAACTTGTTCAAATCATTTTAAACTGTACGATTGTGGTTTTCAGGTATTCAACTTCGGTGATCTTTTATACATCATGAGAAAATAAGTTTATTTATTTGACTTTCATTAAGAAAATCAAAATATCTATGAAAATATAAGCATATTCTAGATTCAACTTAAAATCACAATAGTTTGTGGTGATCTATGATGACCATTACATTCTTTATATTTTTTATTATTTGGATTCAAAAGTAAATAACTCACTTTATAAATAGAAAAGTACAAAGTACACTTTGGAGATTGATAAGACCGTTTAACTGTATAAATATTATTACCAACTCAATATATATATATATATATATATAATATCAAATTCGTTCAAAAATAAAAGATATCGAAAACATCTCAAGTGCATTAACTATTACCTCTTCAATGGAAACAAGAAAATTGATATACATTCGTAGACAAAATATGTCAACTCAAAATAGAAACATTAACTTCGGTGAATATCAATAAAATATTATATGAGTTCTTTATGACTTTTTGCTACAACATGATGGTGCAAATAGAACTTCATCAAATATTTCATTTGAACATTGACTCGTAACTATAAGTTAAAGAAATACATTTGGAGAGTAATATGTAGCGGGTTTTTCTTTAACGGGAATTTTAAGATTCTAAATTTGAGTCACCTTGATATTAATGGAACATAATGGAGTTATATGTTATTCTACATTTTTTTTACAGTTTTGAAAAGTAAGTTATATTTATACATCAATGCATAATAGAATAAACAAAGTTAAAACATGTTGTGGGGGGGATTTGTCGCTTTGTAAAAACCGAGTCATAGAAGAATGTTTTAGACTTTGTTACTATAACACTTTCGACGAGAATTACTTACCTAAAACCTATCTTGTTTTCTCATTGAGCTTGATGGGAAAAGCGATTTTCTTTAAAAACAAAATTATATTCGAGAGGACGTATAGTTATATAAGATTCACATAAAAACAATTGATATGTTATAAAAGTTAAAAAACCATCATTATCGCATTAAAGAGTCAAACAAATTAAGTACTTACTTTCTCTTTGAAATACTAACAACCTAATAAGTAGAACAAAAATATATAAAATTAAAGATATAACTCAAACTGAGATATTAATGCATTCATAAACACAAAGATATTTGTAAAAAATTAATTAATATATAATAAATTAAATATTAATGCATTCATAAATACAAAATAAAGATATTTGCAATAAATTAATTAACATATGAGCATTAAATAGTCAAAGATATTATAGAAGATAACATTTTATGTTGGAACTGTATAAATTGGTCAAAGTTTAATTTTCATTAATTTAAAACATAAACGTCGTTACCATATATGAAAGTTAAACGAGCAAAAAGATTTGTTGCGAGTCCTTTTCGAATTGCAACTAACTATTTAAAAACTATATTGATGGATCTTGGAGTTATAACTAGTATAACATTTAGAGTATCTAGTAAAGCTTAAAAAATTAAAATGGGAATACACGTTATTCGAAATTATACATAGATTTTTTATGAAATGGTTTTTGGGCGTGGGTCTGGACGTTAGGAAAAGTTGCTATAACTTGTTCTTGTACATGTTATTTCGTCAATCTCAAGATAGTTTTGAATGATTGAATAAATTCTATGAACAATGAGGTGGTTGCGGATAACTTTCATCTTGGAGGAATATACGCATCATATCTTTTGTTTTAGACCCACATATCTGTTCTAATCATTCTTTATTGTGATGTTTTTGTTTTCAGGTGAAGATAATTCGTTAATATTTTATACAACATATGAAACTAAGTTGATTAATCATCACCTTTTTAGCACATAACACAAACTATCTAGAGTAGTCATTATCTACTAGATGAGTAAGTCGCGGGTATGACAAAACGAACTGTTGTGACCTCGAGTTGATGATGGAACCAAGAAAAATTTATATTAGATTGTATTAGTGAAAGTTTCGAGGCTTAGGAAAGTAAGATCTAGAGTTGTTGGAGACTTACCAAGAAAGGATGATGATGATCGATGATTATGGATGGTTGATTCTTGGGCTTTAGTAATAAATATAATATTTTGTTATAAGAGTTAAGTAGGGCTGCATTTCATATTTTAATTGTGTTATGTTTAGTCCGCATGTGCTAGTAGGGATTGATTTGGTTTTTATCACTCAAGTGGTTGAGTTGATGCACAACGTGTATATTTTTAAACGATTAAAACATTTCTTGATTAATGTAATAAGCTGTCGTTTTATCACATTTTAACACGTCGATTGCTTGTCAACGAGAAGCTTTTATGATTGTTTTTTCTTTCGAATTTGGGATGCACAGATTCCCTTGTGCTAGTAACAAAGGAATTCCATTGAAGAAAATTTTAGATTTCGGGCTAGATGTGTCAGTAAAAAGTTGTACAAACTATATAATCTTTGTTGATGGTTAGCTATGTTTATATGCAATACTATTCATATATTGGAAAAAAACTTTTGGTTGTTAAATTGTCAAAAAGAACGAACAATTTTGAAAATAAGAATCTGATTCGATGATGAACTTCTTAAATTCGGGAACTGAATCGATAGGCATCATATTCAGTCTTTCTATATTGTTGTACACTCCATATACTAATACCCTATGTCTTGGATATACGTTATCAAATTTAAATTTGGCTTCGACCCGATATTGGTAAGAGGGAGAGAGCCGAGGGATCACAACTTCAAGCCGATAATTATATCTTAAATTAGTTGGCAGTGAGAGATCGAGAATTAGATTGAGCGGCTAATCTATTTAAAAATAATCAACGATTTATTAAAATCAGAAGAACGAGTTGAAACTGTCAATGTTCTAGTTTTTTTATGTGTTGATCATAAAGGAAACATAAGTAATCATTCGATCAAGGACGATAATAAGTTACAACATTGTAGATTCGAATTATGACACAATGATTCCTCCATGTTCTATGAGATACAAATTAGTCACCAAACTTTGACAAACAATAAAAAGGAATGTCAAGAATATATTCAAGAACATCATTATAAGACCATATACAAAGTTTTGAGAAGGAAAATATTTTATTGATTCATTTTGGGATACAACAAAAAGTACATCACTGATTTACAAATGCAATAAATATATAACCCCAATCCTGAACCTCGTATCCCTTGAGATAGAGTATGATTTTATGAGTAACCAATGTGATAAATGCTACCATAATCTAGTTACATATTAGATATAACAATAATAGTAATATTAACAACATAAGTCAAGATTACATTCTAATATTTAACATAGCCCCTAAGCTATGTTAAATATTAAGGATTTTCAGCTTTTCATCGTTTTATTCTATACACGGTCCATAGTTGGTGTAAGACTATGATTTCCGTGAGATTATGTTGATTTTTCATTATTTTTTGTCTCACTAAAATATTGTTGTGTGCTTAATAATATCCTGTTGAGTTGTCCTTACTAGTGGTACAAGAATAACCTCGGGTTCAATTTGTGTGACCGCTAAAAAAAAGTACAATTGGGTTCAATACGGTGTGATGCATTAAAAATAAAGTTCTTATGTGATGATATCCAGATTCGACTTTGGCCCCTATATTTTCGGTTGTTGTGTTTAATTTCATATCTTTGGAGAGAATACTAGTGTGCTAGGAATCAAAATAAGTTGAATTTTGGTTGCTTTATCGGTAAACATCCATATAAAATTTCTATTACCTTTATAAAACATTTATTGGTATATTTATATATCTTCTTCAAGAAACAAAACCTTCTTTTGTAAATCATTCCTTAAAATCTATAAAGTGAATCCATATGAAGTCTGAGTTAAAAATTCACCATGATCCATACGAACCAAAATCAATCCAAAATTGTTAGTATATGATAACATTTTGTGTAACATTTTGTTAAGGCATCAATTAGGGTTTGAAAAAATGACTGTAGAGTGAAAGATTAATCGAGATGTCCAATGGTGTTGAAATTCTTCGGATTGATGTTACGTTTCTCTGTAATTTAATATAGCGATTCTTCAAAAAGTAATTGATAATTCTTGATTTTCAAGATCCGAGCACCGGTCTTTTCAATGAAAATCCTACAATCGTTCCCTAATGCTCTGATTAATCAAAGATTTAACAACATCAAGATCATATGAAATGATTTACGAAGGAAATATTTTATTGAATCATTTAGTGATTCGTTAAAACTACATACATCATTCATCTACGGATGCAATAAAATATAACCCTAATCCTAAACGTTGTATCCCTTGAGAAAGAGTGAGACGGTTATGAGTAAGTGTAATAAACGCTAACCAAATCTAATTATATAATAAATATTGTACGAATAATAATATTACTAACATAATCTAGATGACATTTTAACATTTAACAATAACTACATACGTATAACTTTTACTACTAGGCTAACGAGAAATCAGGTGTTACGAATTAATTACATGAGATCGTAATTAGATTGAAAATGTGGTTAGAGAACGTATCATCTAAAAATTTGGACTTTTAAATAGAGTGTTAGATCCCAAATTTTGCCTAGCCATACATTAACGTAAGACCAATCTTTCATGTAAACCATAATTTTACATAGACCATAAGTTGGGTGTGTCATAATTTCACGTGGAATACACTTCCTTGTAAAGCATACCTGAAAACCTTTTTACACTCAGACAATGGTGGCTAAGCTTTAACTTGCTAAATTCGCTTCAAGATTCTAACTTTATCGTTCGAAACGCAATAAATCTTCATCAAACATCAATTCACTTATAACATGACATTAACATGCATAAAAGAACATAAAGTTTTTACCAAAACATGATACCTTCTTGACCCAAACAAAAAATTCCGAAACTTTGAAGCTTTACATACTTTCTTGTTCAAAGTTTTTCTTTCTAGAATATGAAAACCATAAATATTATATTGATGATGACTACCAAATGGTCCCTTCATATTAAGGAAAAAACTTTTTTATTTAATATAATCTTAAAATTTGGGATATTATATATAAATAAATATAACAGAATATATATATTACGAATAAAATATATGATTCCAACCTAGATATAAATTCACGTATTAACAAAGACATAAGAAAACAAAACCCGCAGCGACACAACGACACGAATACACTATAATGATAATAAGCCCAAAATCAAATTAGTAAACGGACAGAATATCATTTGCTTTTGATCACAAAAAAAAAGAAACATACATAAAACGACATGTAATTGGTGTTAAAAACCGAGTGGCGTAGTTATGACTCTACACGAATTGGGTCAGTATCAGGTTACGGAACCGAAACCAAACAAAAAAAATTAAGTTTTTCAATGCCAAAGTAACATATTTTTAAAGAAAATAATATACTTTTTAAAAAACACAATATTTAGTATCTTTAATTGCACACAACAAATCTGACATACATATACTCCCATACATTTAATATATTAAATGAAATAAGTCAAAATATAATCAAGCATTAAATACAAAAGATATCACAAGTGTCACACCCCGACCAAAGGCGGCGTAACATGCCTTGGGTGCAACGATTGCTCATAAGCGCATGACACTAATTTAAAGCGAAAATATTTAACAAACTCATTTCATTTCACAACATCGAAAATGTCACATAAACAAATATTCATAAGTCAAATACAACGAAATATAACAAAATATAGGAAATCAAATATTGTTCATTTTTGCTAATATCTTAATGGTATTTGTGACATTTTCTTCACCGAACTCCAAAATCAACCTAGATGCAAACCTGTAACATTTCATAAAATAAACCTTATCAACACAAAGGTTGGTGAGCAATTCATAAGTTTGAACAATAGATATATAGTATGAAAAGCCACAAAACTAGTATACAAAACCATAAATAATAGCTATAAACTTGGATAAATAGTTATCGCTAACAAGTTAGCGACACCCAACTATAAGGGGTTGCCAAATAGTTTAGGATTTTATAGTTATCGTTAATTGCATTACGTTAACGACACCTTGCCATGAGGGGTTGCCAAATGGTCTAGGATTTATAGTTCCACCATCCAAAAGCGATAAACACATAGACAAATAAGCATAGAACACCAAATCGAGCAATTATTCAAGTAAAGTATACAACAACGTTTGTGGTTTAAGACCCAAGTATAAAACATTTAGTTTAGATAAGATAAAATGTCACCCCCAAAATAAAAGGTAGAAAACGGGGTATGAAGTTACTCACGTTCAAGTATAAAACTTGATCGGTAAAAGATGAATAACCGGATGGATGAAGTTAACGAGCAAGGCCTGAATGACAATAAAATCTTGGATTTAGAATGGTTGTCTTGAAGATCTTTAAATAAAATAATTGTTGCAAAAAGTAAACAATTAAAGTTCAAGGTTTAAAATGTAACTATTTAAGAATTTATAATAACAATCCTTTTAAAATGTAAGTTTGCTCGAAAACGGGTTAAAGTATCTAACCTTAATATTTACTTAACCAATGTTAAGTAATAAGGTGGGAAAAATGCTAAAATGCAAGTTCCTTTGGGACAAAGATACTAAAACGGGTTTTTAACGAGTGTTCGGGTCTTGACAAATGGTCAAACCCAAAGTCAACTTTCCAACATATTAATTGTTATGAGATAACTCATTAAAATATACTAACACTTAACCAAGTATGTAGATCTATTGTTTAGAACTAACAACGCACGTTAAGCGAGTGTTCGGTTTTGTCGGTCCAAACTATGTGATGAGATCAAGTTGGATCCAACAATTCCAACTACTTAAAAAAATAATTAAAATCAGTTTGTAAACTATTTTTACAGAAATATACAAGTCTTGATAGCTAAAAACACACTTGTGTGTCTTAAACGAGTAAAAGTCGGTATAGTTCGGTTTGGTTCGGTCTCCATCTCACAAATAGTTCATAGATGGTTTCTACATGCCCAAATATCATAGAACTTGTATATTGGTTTATAAATGAAGAAAACTTAAATTTTACAACTAAAAAGTTAACTACAAGTCTTTTAAACAAAAGTTTCGGTTTAGTTCGGTTTCCATCTCCCAACGAGTTCATAGATGGATTCCATATGCTTAATATCAAAGAACTTGTAAAAATGATTTTTGAAACTCAAATCTAGCAATAAACATGTTTAAACAACTATTTTAACAAAACTAGTAAACAAAAGTTCGGTTTCCGGTTTGGACTAGTTTCGGTTAAACCGAGGTTAGTCTTATACAAACCCACACCATGGAACTTGTAAATAAGATGAATAAACAAAAAGGGTTAGAAGTTAGTCATAAGTGATATGTATAATAAGTTATGTGTGTGTAAATATATATCAAGAACACGAAGTCCTCCATGAAGCCTTGCCTTATGACATTCGAAACTTAGCCAACCTGAGTCGGTGAAGTAACAAATAAAGGAAACAAGGGGTGTGTATTATATATATGTTGTACCACCATATTAAAGAGTTAGTAATGTTAGATGAACAAGTTAGAATTAAAGATAAAACTCAGTTTGACTTTTAGAAGTCAAACGTTCAAGAACACAATGAAAATAACCTTAAGATCTTTGAATTTGAGAGAGAATTTGAAGTTGTAGCAGAGATTAATGGATGAAAAGGGTGGTGTAAATATAGAGTAAGTTGAAATGGTCAAGCATAAAGGGTCTTGCATGAAAATGGGGTGTTTTGGTCACATGTTTACATAAAAATAGTAAAAAAAAAACGAGTTGCTGCAGGTCTGCCTTCGCGCTACGTGACCGCCCCGTCGCACCCCGCGAAGGGGTTTATTTTCACATTTTCAAAAATGGCAGTTTTGGTCCCCAAGTTCGTTATCAGTGATTTTTAAGCGTTTTAAAGACCGAATGAATGTTTTCAAGACCCAACAAGTGTAAAACAATATTATAACATAAAATCCATCATTTTTATTATATCAAAGGTTTCGGTTTACAAAACGGGTCGGTTTACATCAATAAAGTTTACAAAACAACTACGAACCGAAATTGACGAATGCCACAGTATCTCATACTTTAGGAAATTTCGTCCCGAAATTAAGATCAAGAAGACGATGCAAAAAATTGTGGATACTTCTCTTTCATTGCGTCTTCTCGTTCCCAAGTAAACTCCTCGCCACGCCGTGATTCCCATCGAACTTTTACTAACCGAATTCGACTACGCTTAGTTTTCTTCTCGTTGCGATCCATAATCTCAACGGGTCGTTCAACCATAATTATAGACTCATCAACATGAACTTCGTCGAGAGGTATATGGAGATTACCCTCGGCTAGGCACTTTTTGAGATTCGAAACATGAAATGTCGGATGAACACCGGCAAGTTCTTGCTGTAGTTCAAGTCGATACGCTACTTTCCCAACATGCTCAAGAATTTTGAAATGACCAACGAAACGAGGAGCTAGTTTACCCTTCTTTCTAAAACGGACTACCCCCTTCCAAGGGGATACTTTTAGAAGGACAAGATCGTCAACATTAAATTCGATTGGTTTTCGCCGTTTGTCGGCGTAACTCTTCTGACGATCTCTAGCGGCTAGGAGATTCTTACGGATTTGATTAATGACATCGGTGGCTTCTTGGACCATCTCGGGTCCCGTGATTTGAGCTTCACCGATTTCGTTCCAACAAATCGGGGAACGACATTTACGACCGTAAAGAGCTTGAAAAGGAGCCACATCAATGCTAGAGTGGTAGCTATTGTTGTAGGAGAACTCGATGAACGGAAGATGAGAATCCCAATTCCCACCGAAATCAAGAACACATGCTCGTAGCATATCCTCGAGTGTTTGGATTGTACGTTCTGACTGACCGTCCGTTTGAGGATGATAAGCGGTGCTAAGGTCGAGACGTGTTCCCAAAGCTTCTTGAAGTGAACGCCAAAAATGAGAGGTAAAACGGGTATCGCGATCGGAGATGATAGAAAATGGCAAACCGTGTCGGCACACGATTTCCCGAACATAGATTTGAGCAAGCTGCTCGACAGAATACTTCTCGCGGATCGGAATAAAATGAGCCGATTTGGTTAATCTATCGATGATCACCCAAATGCTATCGTTGCCTTTTTGGTTTTGGGTAATTTGGTGATAAAGTCCATAGTAATGTCTTCCCATTTCCAAACGGGAATCGGTGGTTGCTCGAGTAGACCAAAAGGTCTTTGATGTTCGGCTTTGACTTTTGAGCAAGTAAGAAATTTAGATACAAACAACGCTACGTCCTTTTTCATACCTGGCCACCAAAAGGTAGCACGAAGATCGGAATACATCTTATCCGCACCGGGATGAACGGAATAGTGCGAATTATGAGCTTCGTCGAGAATACAAGTACGAAGGTCATCGCGATCGGGAACCCACAAACGATTGAGAAAATACAAAGACCATCGGGTTTGGTTTCGAGTTGAATTTCGGCTCCACATGACATTTCGTCATACATGTTACCTTATTCAACGGAGGTACGTTCAGCTTGAAAGATACGAATTTGAAGATCGGTTTGAACAATGACGCTTAGAAGCAGAACGGATTTAACATTAACCTTTCGACTTAGGGCATCAGCGAAAACATTCGCTTTACCGGGGTGGTAGCGAATCTCGCAATCGTAATCACTAAGTAATTCGGCCCATCGTCGTTGTCTCATGTTGAGATCTTTTTGGTCAAAAATATGTTGAAGCCTTTTATGATTGGTAAAAACCACACATTTTGTACCATAAATGTAATGTCTCCAGATTTTGAGAGCGAAAACGACGGCACCAAGTTCGAGATCGTGAGTCGTATAGTTCTTCTCGTTGACCTTAAGTTGCCTTGATGCGTATGCGATGACTTGACCTCGTTGCATGAGAACACAACCAAGGCCTTGATGGGATGCATCACAAAATACAACAAAATCGTCGTTTCCATCGGGAAGGGTTAGAATAGGAGCATTGCAAAGCATGTCCTTGAGAGTACAAAAGGCTTCCTCTTGCTTCGAACCCCAATCGAAGGGTTGTCCCTTATGGGTGAGAGAGGTAAGAGGCAAAGAGATTTTGGAAAAATTCCGAATGAAACGCCGATAATATTCGGCCAAACCGAGGAAGGATCGAATTTCCGTGGGAGTCGTTGGAGTTTTCCAATCCTTAACGGCCTCAATTTTAGCGGGATCAACATGAATACCTTTGTCGTTTACGATATGTCCCAAAAATTGAACTTCCTCGAGCCAAAATTCACATTTGGAGAATTTGGCATAGAGTTGTTCGTTTCTAAGGAGCTCGAGAATGATACGCAAATGATGTTCATGTTCGGCTCTAGATTTGGAAAAGATAAGGATGTCATCAATAAAGACAATAACGAATTTATCAAGGAATGGTTTGCAAACGCGGTTCATGAGGTCCATAAATACCGCGGGTGCATTTGTTAACCCGAAGGGCATAACCAAAAATTTGAAATGTCCATATCGAGTATGGAAAGCGGTTTTAGGAATGTCTTCTTCACGAATACGCAATTGATGATAACCCGATCGAAGGTCAATTTTGGAGAAACAAGTTGCGTCTTGAAGTTGGTCGAATAAGTCGTCGACATGTGGCAATGGATAACGATTTTTAATGGTAAGCTTGTTAAGTTCACGATAATCAATGCACATACGAAACGAACCATCCTTTTTTTTCACGAAGAGAACGGGAGCACCCCAAGGAGAAGAGTTTGGACGAATGAAGCCTTTATCGGAAAGTTCTCGGAGTTGGTTTGACAGTTCTTGCATTTCCGACGGGGCTAGACGATAAGGAGCCTTGGCCACGGGCATCACGCCGGTCACAAGTTCGATTTGGAATTCAATCGGACGAACGGGAGGAAGACCGGTAACATCATCGGGAAAGACATCAAGGAAATCACGAACAATAGGAATATCTTGAATCTTCCTTTCCTTTTTGTCTTTTGTCACCGAGAGAGCTAGAAACGGAATGTACTTTCGGCGTAAGTACTTTTGCGATTGAGCACACGACATGAGATTTAGCCTTCGGGGCGTTGCGTTTCCAAAGACCTTAAGAATTTTACCGTTGACGAGCGGGATGCTAATGAATTTATCAAAACAAACGACTTCGGCACGGTGCAAAGATAACCAATCCATGCCTACTATGACATCGAAGCTACCCATTTGCATCGGGATGAGATCAATGGAGAATTTATGCTTAGAAAGAATAAGAGAACAATCGAGGACGACGGAATTGATGGCAATAGAATTTCCATTGGTGACTTCAACAGAGAACGGTCGGGAAAGTTTAGTTCGAGGCATCGCAAGTTTCGACTCAAATTTCAAAGAAATAAAACTTCTATCGGCACCGGTATCAAATAAAATAGAAGCCAAATGATAGTTCACCAAAAACATACCGTTCACAATATCGTTTTCCACTTGAGCTTGATTTGCATTCATCATAAAAGCTCGCCCTTAGTTACCATGGTTGACTTGAGGTGCTTGTTGTGGAGGTGGAGGTGGTGCTTGGATTGCTTGGATGGGTTGGATGAGTGGTGGATTGAGTTGGGGAATTTGGGGTTGGTAGGTTTGAACTTGGTAAGCTTGGGTTTGGAAGTAAGGTACGGTCACGGTTACGGTTTGGTTAGCAAAGGTGAGGCGAGGGCAATTGTTGCGGAAATGGTTTGGATCTCCACAATTGTAACAAGCTCGGGGTGGTTGGGGTTGGTTTGGTGGGTAGGGTGCATATCGGTTTTGGAAATTTTGGGGAAAAGTTCTTGGTTGGTTGGGTTGGGTTCGTAGTTGGGATCGGCATGTGGTGTTGAGATGGCCAAATCGGTTACAAATTGTACATTGGCGACAAGGCGAGTTTGTTGGGTGGTGAAGTTGGCAAGTGTTACATAGCGGGGAGTTCCCAACATAAGGTTTTCGGTTTTGAGGGAGGGTTTGGGTTTGTTGTTGTGGTTGAGGTTGGGTGACGACATAATTTCGGTAGTTGGTTTTGGGTTTCTTTTGTTGTTGTTGTTGTGTCGGGAAGAGTTTGAGTAGTTAATGGCTTGTGGTGTAGGTTCAAACTTGGTTTGGGGAGCGGGATCGAGCTTGTCTTTCCCACTTGCTTTCTTGAGGGTTAGGGTACCCGCCTTCACGTGATTTTTCGATAGCCAACCGGCTAATGTGATGGCTTTCTCAAGGTTCGCGGATTTTCTACTCATGACCGAGTCCCGGATTTTCATCGGTAAACCCCCAATATATTTATCAATTTCATGTTCGGTTGGGGTAACCAAATGGGGAACAAGGATGCTCAACTCATGGAAACGGAGTGAGTAAGCGGCGTTATCACCACTTTCTTGCTTTAGGTTCCAAAATTCTTCCTCAAGCTTTTGGAGCTCGTGTTTGGGACAGAATTTCTTCTTCATAAGCGCCTTGAGCTCGGCCCATGGAAGAGCCATGGCCACATCCGTACCTTGGAGGTGCATAACACTACCCCACCATGTTAGGGCGGTTCCCCTAAACATGCTTGAAGCGAAGTTTGTCTTTTTCGCTTCGGGGCATTCGTTGTGTAAAAACACATTCTCCACATATTCGAACCATTGCAACAAGGTAGTCGCACAGTTGGTTCCAAAGAATTCGGCCGGGTTGGCACAAGTAAATTGTTTAAGCAGGTAGGATGCGGGTTTGGGTTCAATATGTGCAACAACGGGTGCGGGTTGGTTTGCCTGTATTTGGGTCATAAGTTCGGGAATCACCGCGGCCATTTGCTTGGTGACGAGAGCGACCATACGTCGGGTGGAGCCATATAGCGGTTGGCGTCTTAGCGGAAGCATGCTAAATTTTATAAAGAAAATGGGATAAGTTTTGGGTAAAAGAAATGAATACCAAGTTGTATAAAATAAAATAAGATTTCGATTTTTGATTTTTGTGAATCCTAGAGTTAGTATGGAGAAGATGTTAGTGTTAGATAAAATATAAAACTTTGTTTATAAATAACAAAACCTTAAACAAAACGTAAATGATTTTGAGATAGTTAAAGCTTGAAAATTTGAGATTTATAGAGTCGTAAAAATCATGCATGAAATCACCATGACTTGATATTCCAACACTAAATAAAAGGTTTTATAAAACACCACGTTGGAGTCTAAACATGTGCACGAGATCACCGCGACTTTTTCATGTTTTAGACTCAAATAACAATAATAACACAATAAATCGAGATACAACGTCATGTCAAAACACTAGCACACATACCACCGTAGTACTATTGTTTTAACACCGAAAATTAGGATGGCGACCGGAACGCTTGCATTCGACTACTTAAAGAATTGACATTTATAACACGGTTTATGGCCTAGAAAACGAGCACTGTAACTCAACCTTCCCAGGTAAGTAAATCACCTTCGATCCTTGGAATCTTTTTGTCAAATAGTCATTTTATAGTGTCTCGTTTTCTATGATGGCTACAAACCCGATATAAACGCAACCTTTAAGGGATTTGAAACAACGGGATCCAAGTTAATCTTGTAATCCATAAAACACAATAAAAATCTACTTTTTGCGTTTTAAGGTAAGGATACCTTGGAAATACTATGAAAGTGTGTGTATGTGAACATTTAGGATATTGGTGAATTATAAACAAATTTATAAATAAACATGCGATATGAAAAATAAAATAGAGTAAACACGTATGAACACACGTATAGGACCCTAAGCATAACAATTCTACGTCGTTACATCTACTACCTATCTTAATTGTCATGGCTCTGAGACCAATCTGTCACACCCCGACCAAAGGTGGCGGAACATGCCGGGGTGCAACGATTGCTCATAAGCGCATGACACTAATTTAAAGCGACAATATTTAACAAACTCATTTCATTTCACAACATCGAAAATGTCACATAACCAAATATTCATAAGTCAAATACAACAAAATATAACAAAATATAACAAAATATAGCAAATCAAATATTGTTCATTTTTGCTAATATCCTAACGGTATTTGTGACGTTTTCTTCACCGAACTCCAAAATCAACCTAGATGAAAACATGTAACATTTCATAAAATAAACTTTATTAACACAAATGTTGGTGAGCAATTCATAAGTTTGAACAATAGATATATAGTATGAAAAGCCACAAAACTAGTATACAAAACCATAAATAATAGCTATAAACTTGGATAAATAGTTATCGCTAACAAGTTAGCGACACCCAACTATAAGGGGTTGCCAAATAGTTTAGGATTTTATAGTTATCGTTAATTGCATTACGTTAACGACACCTTGCCATGAGGGGTTGCCAAATGGTCTAGGATTTATAGTTCCACCATCCAAAAGCGATAAACACATAGGAAAATAAGCATAGAACACCAAATCGAGCAATTATTCAAGTAAAGTATACAACAACGTTTGTGGTTTAAGACCCAAGTATAAAACATTTAGTTTAGATAAGATGAAATGTCACCCCCAAAATAAAAGGTAGAAAAAAACGGGATATGAAGTTACTCACGTTCAAGTATAAAACTTGATCGGTAAAAGATGAATAACCGGATGGATGAAGTTAACGAGCAAGGCCTAAATGACAATAAAATCTTGGATTTAGAATGGTTGTCTTGAAGATCTTTAAATAAAATAATTGTTGCAAAAAGTAAACAATTAAAGTTCAAGGTTTAAAATGTAACTATTTAAGAATTTATAATAACAATCCTTTAAAAATGTAAGTTTGCTCGAAACCGGGTTAAAGTATCTAACCTTAATATTTACTTAACCAATGTTAAGTAATAAGGTGGGAAAAATGCTAAAATGCAAGTTCCTTTGGGACAAAGATACTAAAACGGGTTTTTAATGAGTGTTCGGGTCTTGACAAATGGTCAAACCCAAAGTCAACTTTCCAACATATTAATTGTTATGAGATAACTCATTAAAATATACTAACACTTAACCAAGTATGTAGATCTATTGTTTAGAACTAACAACGCACGTTAAGCGAGTGTTCGGTTTTGTCGGTCCAAACTATGTGATGAGATCAAGTTGGATCCAACAATTCCAACTACTTAAAAAAATAATTAAAATCAGTTTGTAAACTATTTTTACAGAAATATACAAGTCTTGATAGCTAAAAACACACTTGTGTGTCTTAAGCGAGTAAAAGTCGGTATAGTTCGGTTTGGTTCGGTCTCCATCTCACAAATAGTTCATAGATGGTTTCTACATGCCCAAATATCATAGAACTTGTATATTGGTTTATAAATGAAGAAAACTTAAATTTTACAACTAAAAAGTTAACTACAAGTCTTTTAAGCAAAAGTTTCGGTTTAGTTCGGTTTCCATCTCCCAACGTCAAAGAACTTGTAAAAATGATTTTTGAAACTCAAATCTAGTAATAAACATGTTTAAACAACTACAAAACTAGTAAACAAAAGTTCGGTTTCCGGTTTGGACTAGTTTCGGTTAAACCGAGGTTAGTCTTATACAAACACACACCATGGAACTTGTAAATTAGATGAACAAAAAAACGGTTAGAAGTTAGTCATAAGTGATATGTATAATAAGTTATGTGTGTGTAAATATATATCAAGAACACGAAGTCTTCCATGAAGCCTTGCCTTATGACATTCGAAACTTAACCAACCGGAGTCGGTGAAGTAACAAATAAAGGAAACAAGGGGTGTGTATTATATATATGTTGTACAACCATATTAAAGAGTGAGTAATGTTAGATGAACAAGTTAGAATTAAAGATAAAACTCAGTTTGAATTTTAGAAGTCAAACCTTCATGAAAACAATTAAAATAACCTTAAGATCTTTGAATTTGAGAGAAAATTTGGAGTTGTAGCAGAGATTAATGGATGGAAATGGTGGTGTATATATAGGGTAAGTTGAAATGGTCAAGCATAAAGGGTCTCATGAAAATGGGGTGTTTTGGTCACATGTTTACATAAAAATAGCCAAAAAAAAACAAGTTGCTGCAGGTATGCCTTCACGCTACGCAACCGTCCCGTCGCGCCTCGCGAAGGGGTTTATTTCCAGATTTTCAAAAATGGCAGTTTTGGCCCCCGAAGTTCGTTTTAAGTGATTTTTAAGCGTTTTAAAGACCGAAATGAATGTTTTCAAGACCCAACAAGTGTAAAACGATATTATAACATAAAATCCATCATTTTTATTATATTAAAGGTTTCGGTTTACAAAACGGGTCGGTTTACATCAATAAAGTTTACAAAACAACTACGAATCGAGACCCGAAATTAACGAATGTCACAACAAGTATATTTTATAATTATATAAATGGAACCCTCTATGCAAACTTTTGTGCACCATTATCACTTTTCTTTTCTACTTAGAGCATATTTTTCTCTTCTAGCGAAATCATTCAAAAAAAAAAAAGTTCTCATGAAGAAATTCTAAGCTAGAGACTAATTGCTATAATATGGTGGTGTTCATAGAATTTCATCAAATATTACATCTAACATTGAGTGAAAATTGATGAAATCCTATGAACAATCATCATGTTGTAGAGTATTACAACTAAACTTTTGATTGTTTTTTAACTTTGTGTTGATTTTTGGTGTGGCAATGGATATTTAGAAAAGTTGTTATAACATGCTCTTGTTCATAGTATTTAGCCAATCTCAAACAGTTTTGAAAGATTCAATAAATCCTATGAACAATGAGCATGTTGTAGAAAGCTTTCATCTTCGAAGACAAATTACGTGGTTAATAGTATATATGTCACATCTTACTTTTTGTTTTCAACCCAAAAACTTGTTCAAATCATTTTAAACTATACGATTGTGGTTTTCAGGTATTCGACTTCGGTGATCTTTTATACATCATGAGAAAATAAGTTTATCTATTTGACTTTCATTAAGAAAATCAAAATATCTATGAAAATATAAGCATATTCTAGATTCAACTTAAAATCACGATAGTTTGTGGTGATCTATGATGACCATTACATTCTTTATATTTTTTATTATTTTTTATTTAAAGTAAATAACTCACTTTATAAATAGAAAAGTACAAAGTACACTTGGGAGATTGATAAGACCGTTTAACTGTATAAATATTATTACCAACTCAATATATATATATATATATATATATATATATATATATATATATATATATATATATATATATATATATATATATATATATATATATAAAATATCAAATTCGTTCAAAAATAAAAGATATCGAAAACATCTCAAGTGCATTAACTATTACCTCTTCAATGGAAACAAGAAAATTGATATACATTCGTAGATAAAATATGTCAACTCAACGTAGAAACATTAACTTCGGTGAATATCAATAAAATATTATATGAGTTCTTTATGACTTTTTGCTACAACATGATGGTGCAAATAGAACTTCATCAAATATTTCATTGAACATTGACTCGTAACTATAAGTTAAAGAAATACATTTGGAAAGTAATATGTAGCGGGTTTTTCTTTAACGGGAATTTTAAGATTCTAAATTTGAGTCACCTTGATATTAATGGAACATAATGGAGTTATATGTTATTCTACATTTTTTTTACAGTTTTGAAAAGTAAGTTATATTTATACATCAATGCATAATAGAATAAACAAAGTTAAAACATGTTATGGGGGGGATTTGTCGCTTTGTAAAAACCGAGTCATATTGGAGAGGGCATATGGATAATTTTAATAAGAAGAATGTTTTAGACTTTGTTACTAACACTTTCGACGAGAATTACTTACCTAAAACCTATCTTGTTTTCTCATTGAGCTTGATAGGAAAAGCGATTTCTTCAAAAACAAAATTATATTTGAGAGGACATATAGTTATATAAGATTCACATAAAAACATTTGATATGTTATAAAATTTAAAAAACCATCATTATCGCATTAAAGAGTCAAACAACTTAAGTACTTACTTTCTCTTTGAAATACTAACAACCTAATAAGTAGAACAAAAATATATAAAATTAAAGGTATAACTCAAACTAAGGTATTAATGCATTCATAAACACAAAGATATTTGTAAAAAAATAATTAATATATAAGAAATTAAATATTAAGCATTCATAAATACAAAACAAAGATATTTGCAATAAATTAATTAACATATGAGGCATTAAATAGTCAAAGATATCATATTTTATGTTGGAACTATATAAATTGGTCAAAGTTTAATTTTCATTAATTTAAAACATATACGTCGTTACTATATATGAAAGTTAAACGAGCAAAAAGATTTGTTGCGAGTCCATTTCGAATTGCAACTAAATATTTAAAAACTAGTATAAAATGTAGAGTATCTAGTAAAGCTTTAAAAATTAAAATGGTAATACACGTTATTCGAAATTATACATAGATTTTTTATGAAATGGTTTTTGGGCGTGGGTCTAGACGTTAGAAAAAGTTGCAATAACCTTTTCTTGTACATGTTATTTCGTCAATCTCAAGATAGTTTTGAATGATTGAAGAAATTCTATGAACAATGAGGAGGTTGCGGATAACTTTCATCTTTGAGGATAATATACTTAGTTAGCTAAATATCACATGCATCATATCTTTTGTTTTAGACCCACATATTTGTTCTAATCATTCTTTATTGTGATGTTTTTGTTTTTAGGTGAAGATAATTCGTTAATATTTTATACAACATATGAAACTAAGTTGATTAATCATCACTTTTTTGGCACATAACACAAAATATCTAGAGTAGTCATTATCTACTAGATGAGTAAGTCGCGGGTATGACAAAAAGAACTGTTGTGACCTCGAGTTGATGATGGAACCAAGAAAAATTTATATTAGATTGTATTAGTGGAAGTTTCGAGGCTTAGGAAAGTAAGATCTAGAGTTGTTGGAGACTTACCAAGAAAGGATGATGATGATCGATGATGATGATCGATGATTATGGATGGTTGATTCGTGGGCTTTAGTAATAAATATAATATTTTGTTATAAGAGTTAAGTAGGGCTGCATTTCATATTTTAATTGTGTTATATTTAGTCCGCATGTGCTAGTAGGGATTGATTTGGTTTTTATCTCTCAAGTGGTTGAGTTGATGCCCAACGTGTATATTTTTAAACGATTAAAACATTTCTTGATTAATGTAATAAGCTGTCGTTTTATCACATTTTAACGCGTCGATCGCTTGTCAATGAGAAGCTTTTTTGATTGTTTTTTCTTTCGAATTTGGGATGCACAGATTCCCTTGTGCTAGTAACAAAGGAATTCCATTGAAGAAAATTTTAGATTTCGAGCTAGATGTGTCAGTAAAAAGTTGTACAAACTATATAATCTTTGTTGATGGTTAGCTATGTTTATATGCAATACTATTCATATATTGGGAAAAAAACTTTTGATTGTTAAATTGTCAAAAAGAACGAACAATTTTGAAAATAAGAATCTGATTCGATGAACTTCTTAAATTCGGGAACTGAATCGATAGGTATCATATTCAGTCTTTTCTATATTGTTGTACACTCCATATACTAATACCCTATGTCTTGGATATACGTTATCAAATTTTAATTTGGGTTCGACCCGATATTGGTAAGAGGGAGAGAGCCGAGGGATCACAACTTCAAGCCGATAATTATATCTTAAATTGGCAGTGAGAGATTGAGAATTAGATTGAGCAGCTAATCTATTTAAAAATAATCAACGATTTATTAAAATCAGAAGAACGAGTTGAAACTATCGATGTTCTAGTTTTTTTATGTGTTGATCATAAAGGCAACATAAGTAATCATTCGATCAAGGACGATAATAAGTTACAACATTGTAGATTCGAATTATGACACAATGATTCCTCCATGTTCTATGAGATACAAATTAGTCACCAAACTTTGACAAACAATAAAAAGGAATGTCAAGAATAATCCATCAAAGATTCAAGAACATCATAATAAGACCATATACAAAGTTTTGAGAAGGAAAATATTTTATTGATTCATTTAGGGATACAACAAAAAGTACATCACTGATTTACAAATGCAATAAATATATAACCCCAATCCTGAACCTCGTATCCCTTGAGATAGAGTATGATTTTATGAGTAACCAATGTGATAAATACTACCATAATCTAGTTACATATTAGATATAACAATAATAGTAATATTAACAACATAAGTCAAGATTACATTCTAATATTTAACATAGCCCCTAAGACATACTTGTACAGAACTAGTTTCGGGAAGGATTTTCAGCTTTTCATCGTTTTATTCTATATTCGGTCCATAGTTGGTGTAAGACTATGATTTGCGCGAGATTGTGTTGATTTTTCATTATTTTTTGTGTCACTAAAATATTGTTGTGTGCTTAATAATTTCCTGTTGAGTTGTCCTTACCAGTGGTACAAGATTAACCTCGGGCTCAATTTGTGTGACCGCTAAAAAAAGTACAATTGGGTTCAATACGGTGTGATGCATTAAAAATAAAGCTCTTAAATTTCTTATGTGATGATATCCAGATTCGACTTTGGCCCTATATTTTCGAAGATCTTGATCACCGGTTGTTGTGTTTAATTTCATATCTTTGGAGAGAATACTAGTGTGCAAGGAATCAAAATAAGTTGAATTTTGGTTGCTTTATCGGTAAACATCCATAGTAAAATTTCTATATCTGCTTCAAGAAACAAAACCTTCTTTTGTAAATCATTCCTGTAAATCTATAAAGTGAATCCATATGAAGTCAGAGTTAAAAATTCACCATGATCCATACGAACCAAAATAAATCCAAAATTGTTGGTATATGATAACATTTTGTGTAACATTTTGTTAAGGCATCAATTAGGGTTTGAAAAAATGATTGTAGAGTGAAAGAGATTGATCGAGATGTCCAATGGTGTTGAAATTCTTCGGATTAATGTTTCGTTTCTCTGTAATTTAATATAGAGATTCTTCAAAAAGTAATTGATAATTCTTGATTTTCAAGATCCGAGCACCGGTCTTTTCAATGAAAATCCTAGAATCGTTCCCTAATGCTCTGATTAATCAAAGATTTAACAACATCAAGATCATATGAAATGATTTACGAAGGAAATATTTTATTGAATCATTTTGTGATTCGTTAAAACTACATACATCATTCATCTACGGATGCAATAAAATATAACCCTAATCCTAAACGTTGTATCCTTTGAGAAAGAGTGAGACGGTTATGAGTAAGTGTAATAAACGCTAACCAAATCTAATTATATGATAAATATTGTACGAATAATAATATTACTAACATAATCTAGATGACATTTTAACATTTAACAATAACTACATACGTATAACTTTTACTACTAGGCTAACGAGAAATCAGGTGTTACGAATTAATTACATGAGATCGTAATTAGATTGAAAATGTGGTTAGAGAACGTATCATCTAAAAATTTGGACTTTTAAATGAGTGTTAGATCCCAAATTTTGCCTAGCCATACATTCACGTAAGACCAATCTTTCATGTAAACCATAATTTTACATAGACCATAAGTTGGGTGTGTCATAATTTCACGTGGAATACACTTCCTTGTAAAGCATACCTGAAAAACTTTTTACACTCAGACAATGGTGGCTAAGCTTTAACTTGCTAAATTCGCTTCAAGATTCTAACTTTATCTTTCGAAACGCAATAAATCTTCATCAAACATTAATTCACTTATAACATGACATTAACATGCATAAAAGAACATAAAGTTCTTACCAAAACATGATACCTTCTTGACCCAAACAAAAAATTCCGAAACTTTGAAGCTTTACATACTTTCTTGCTCAAAGTTTTTCTTTCTAGAATATGAAAACCAGAAATATTATGTTGATGATGCCTACCAAATGGTCCCTTCATATTAGGGAAAAAACTTCTGCCAAAATGTTCCTTAGGTCCTCCTTAGTTATCTTAATTCAAACTTTTTTATTTAATATAATCTTAAAATTTGGGATATTATATATAAATAAATATAACAGAATATATATATTACGAATAAAATATATGATTCCAACCTAGATATAAATTCATGTATAAACAAAGACATAAGAAAACAAAGCGACACAACGACACGAATACAATATAATGATAATAAGCCCAAAATCAGATTAGTAAACGGACAGAATATCAATTGCTTTTGATCACAAAAAAAAGAAACATACATAAAACGATATGTAATTGGTGTTAAAAACCGAGTGGCGTAGTTATGACTCTAAATGAATTGGGTCAGTATCAGGTTACGGAACCGAAACCAAACAAAAAAATTAAGTTTTTCAATGCCAAAGTAACATATTTTTAAAGAAAATAATATACTTTTTTAAAAACACAATATTTATTATCTTTAATTGCAAACAACAAATCTCACATACATATACTCCCATACATTTAATATATTAAATAAAATAAGTCAAAATATAATCAAGCATTAAATACAGAAGATATCACAAGTATATATTTTATAATTATATAATTTTTTTTTTTTTTTTTTTTTTTTTTGGAAATTGACTTTCATTAAACACCAAACACAAAAAAAAAAACTCACTATTTCCAAGACGAAAATAGAGAGTCAAGAACCACAAAAAACATACATAATTACATCACATCGAAAGAACACCAACGATCCCAATCCACCACCCCTCCTTTAAATCTATGTTTATACCACAGAAATCCCAAAGTCTTGATGTCCGCAATCATCTCTACTACGTTCGGCTCCTTACTCGAAAATATCTTTTCATTCCTAGCCCTCCACATCCTCCAGCACGCAATGATAATAATCCCGTGAAGGATTGTCTTTTTATTGCCCGAAACTCTGCAGTGATCGTGCATACTGACCAAATCATTAACATGAAACAAAATCACCCTCTATGCAAACTTTTGTGCACCATTATCACTTTTCTTTGCTACTTAGAGCATATTTTTTCTCTTCTAGTGAAATCATTCAAAAAAAAGTTCTCATGAAGAAATTCTAAGCTAGAGACTAATTGCTATAATATGGTGGTGTTCATAGAATTTCATCAAATATTACATCTAACATTGAGTGAAAATTGATGAAATCCTATGAACAATCATCATGTTGTAGAGTATTACAACTAAACTTTTGATTGTTTTTTAACTTTGTGTTGATTTTTGGTGTGGCAATGGATATTTAGAAAAGTTGTTATAACATGCTCTTGTTCATAGTATTTAGTCAATCTCAAACAGTTTTGAAAGATTCAATAAATCCTATGAACAATGAGCATGTTGTAGAAAGCTTTCATCTTCGAAGACAAATTACTTGGTTAATAGTATATATATCACATCTTACCTTTTGTTTTCAACCCAAAAACTTGTTCAAATCATATTAAACTGTACGATTGTGGTTTTCAGGTATTCGACTTCGGTGATCTTTTATACATCATGAGAAAATAAGTTTATTTATTTGACTTTCATTAAGAAAATCTAAATATCTATGAAAATATAAGCATATTCTAGATTCAACTTAAAATCACAATTAGGGATGGCAAAAATCCCCGAATCCGACGGGGAAACCCGAAAACCGGCTTATTTCGGGTCGGGTCGGGTTTTGTTTTTTCGGTTTCGGGTCGGGTTTCGGAGATTGTTTCGGGGATTGTTTCGGGTTCGGGTTCGGGTTCGGGTTTGGGTACCCCCGCCCCGACCCGCCCCGATATAATATATATAAATATAAATAAAAATAATATATATATACATATATTAAAAACCTAAACCTAACAATCTCAAATCTAAACCTAACAATCGTGAATCGCCGTCCACTGTCTCAGTACCTAAACCACCAATCCACCGTGCACCACCAATCCACCACCAATCCACCGCCAATCCACCACCAGTGCACCAGTGCACCACCAATCGGCAGTCCGCAGCACCAGTGCACCACCAATCGGCAGTCCGCAGCACCAGTGCACCACTCAATCTGCAGCACCAGTGCACCACCAATCGGCAGTCCGCAGCACCATCAATCTGCAGCACCAGTGCGCCACCGCCATTCCGCCCCCGATTCACTCAATCGCCGTCTGCACCACCATCACCATCCACTCAATCGCCCCGTCTGCACCACCGGACCACCCTCCTCCTCCTCGTTCTCATCCTACCACTCTACCAGGCTACCACCTGTAATGTAAGATCCCTAATTCTCTTATCGGTTTCGGGTTTTCGGGTTTTCGGGTTCGGGGACGGGGCGGGTCGGGGGGGTACAAAAAACCAAACGGGGAATCCCCGAATTAAACCCGACGGGTAATGGGGCGGGTACGGGGATGGTTTTTGGTTTCGGGTTCGGGTTCGGGTTAAGCAAAACCCGCCCCAAACCCGCCCCGTTGCCATTCCTAATCACAATAGTTTGTGGTGATCTATGATGACCATTACATTCTTTATATATTTTATTATTTGGATCCAAAAGTAAATAACTCACTTTATAAATAGAAAAGTACAAAGTACACTTTGGAGATTGATAAGACCGTTTAACTGTATAAATATTATTACCAACTCAGTATATATATATATATATATATATATATATATATTCGAGAGGACATATAGCTATATATGATTCACATAAAAACAATTGATATGTTATAAAAGTTAAAAAACCATCATTATCGCATTAAAGAGTCAAACAACTTAAGTACTTACTTTCTCTTTGAAATACTAACAACCTAATAAGTAGAACACAAATATATAAAAGTAAAGATATAACTCAAACTAAGATATTAATGCATTCATAAACACAAAGATATTTGTAAAAAAATAATTAATATATAAAAAATAAATATTAATGCATTCATAAATACAAAACAAAGATATTTACAATAAATTAATTAACATATGAGGCATTAAATAGTCAAAGATATCATAGAAGATAACATTTTATGTTGGAACTATATAAATTGGTCAAAGTTTAATTTTCATTAATTTAAAACATAAACGTCGTTACTATATATGAAAGTTAAACGAGCAAAAAGATTTGTTGCGAGTCCTTTTCGAATTGCAACTAAATATTTAAAAACTATATTGATGGATCTTGGAGTTATAACTAGTATAAAATGTAGAGTATCTAATAAAACTTTAGAAATTAAAATGGGAATACACGTTATTCGAAATTATACATAGATTTTTTATGAAATGGTTTTTAGGCGTGGGTCTGGACGTTAGGAAAAGTTGCTATAACTTGTTCTTGTACATGTTATTTCGTCAATCTCAAGATAGTTTTGAATGATTGAAGAAATTCTATGAACAATGAGGAGGTTGCGGATAACTTTCATCTTTGAGGATAATATACTTAGTTAGCTAAATATCACATGCATCATATCTTTTGTTTTAGACCCACATATTTGTTCTAATCATTCTTTATTGTGATGTTTTTGTTTTCAGGTACAGATAATTCGTTAATATTTTATACAACATATGAAACTAAGTTGATTAATCATCACTTTTTTAGCACATAACACCAACTATCTAGAGTAGTCATTATCTACTAGATGAGGAAGTTGCGGGTACGTATGACAAAAAGAACTGTTGTGACCTCGAGTTGATGATGGAACCAAGAAAATTTTATATTAGATTGTATTAGTGGAAGTTTCGAGGCTTAGGAAAGTAAGATCGAGTTGTTGGAGGCTTACCAATAAAGGATGATGATGATTGATGATTATGGGTGGTTGATTCTTGGGCTTTAGTTATAAATATAATATTTTGTCAAGAGTTAAGTAGGGCTGCATTTCATATTTTAATTGTGTTATGTTTAGTCTGCATGTGCTAGTAGGGATTGATTTGGTTTTTATCTCTCAAGTGGTTGACTTGATGACTTGATGCCCAACGTGTATATTTTTAAACGATTGAAACATTTCTTGATTAATGTAATAAGCTGTCGTTTTATCACATTTTAACACGTCAGATCGCTTGTCAACGAGAAGCTTTTTTTATTGTTTTTCCTTTCGAATTTGGGATGCACAGATTCCCTTGTGTTAGTAACAAAGGAATTCCATTGAAGAAAATTTTAGATTTCGGGCTAGATGTGTTAGTAAAAAATTGTACAAACAATATAATCTTTGTTGATGGTTAGCTATATTTATACGCAATACTATTCATATATTGGGAAAAAAACTTTTGGTTGTTAAATTGTCAAAAAGAACGAACAATTTTGAAATTAAGAATCTGATTCGATGATGAACTTCTTAAATTCAGGAACTGAATCGATAGGCATCATATTCAATCTTTTCTATATTGTTGTACCCTCCATATACTAATACCCTATGTCTTGGATATACGTTATCAAATTTAAATTTGACATCGACCCGATATTGGTAAGAGGGAGAGAGCCGAGGGATCACAACTTCAAGCCGATAATTATATCTTAATTTAGTTGGCAATGAGAGATCGAGAATTGGATTGAGCAGCTAGTCTATTTAAAAATAATCAGCGAAATAAACAACGACATATTAAAATCAGAAGAACGAGTTGAAACTGTCGATGTTCTAGTTTTTTATGTGCTGATCATAAAGGAAACATAAGTAATCATTCGATCAAGGACGATAATAAGTTACAACATTGTAGATTCGAATTATGACACGACTCCTCCATGTTCTATGAGATACAAATTAGTCACCACACTTTGACAAACAATAAAAAGGAATGTCAAGAATAATCCATCAAAGATTCAAGAACATCATAATAAGACCATATACAAAATTTTGAGAAGGAAAATATTTTATTGATTCATTTAGGGATACAACAAAAAGTACATCACTGATTTACAAATGCAATAAATATATTACCCCAATCCTGAACCTCGTATCCCTTGAGATAGAGTTTGATTTTATGAGTAACCAATGTGATAAATACTACCATAATCTAGTTACATATTAGATATAACAATAATAATAATATTAACAACATAAGTCAAGATTACATTCTAATATTTAACATAGCCCCTAAGCTATAATTGTATAGAACTAGTTTCGGGAAGGATTTTCAAGTTTTCAACTTTTTATTCTATACTCGGTCCATAGTTGGTGTAAAACTATGATTTGCGCGAGATTATGTTGATTTTTCATTATTTTTTGTCTAACTAAAATATTGTTGTGTGCTTAATAATTTCCTGTTAAATTGTCCTTACTAGTGGTACAAGAATAACCTCGGGTTCAATTTGTGTGACCGCTAAAAAAAGTACAATTGGGTTCAATACGGTGTGATGCATTAAAAATAAAGCTCTTAAATTTCTTATGTGATTATGTCCACATTCGACTTTGGCCCCTATATTTTCGAAGATCTTGATCACCGGTTGTTGTGTTTAATTTCATATCTTTGGAGAGAATACTAGTGTGCAAGGAATCAAAATAAGATGAATTTTGGTTGCTTTATCGGTAAACATCCATAGTAAAATTTCTATTACCTTTATAAAACATTTCTTGGTATATTAATATATCTTCTTCAAGAAACAAAACCTTCTTTTGTAAATCATTCCTGAAAATCTATAAAGTGAATACATATGAAGTCAGAGTTAAGAATTCACCATGATCCAGACGAACCAAAATAAAATCCAAAATTGTTAGTATATGAAAACATTTTTGTGTAACATTTTGTTAAGACACCAATTAGAGTTTGAAAAATTGACTGTATAGTGAAAGAGATTGATCGATGTTGTTGATTTGTGCAGTGTTTGGGTTCCATATGTTCATCGCCATGTCCATTGGTGTTGAAATTCTTCGGATTGATGTTGTGTTTCTCTGTAATTTAATATAGCAATTCTTCAAAAAGTAATTGATAATTCTTGATTTTCAAGATCCGAGCAGTAGTCTTTTCAATGAAAATCCTAGAATCGTTCCCTGATGCTCTGATTTTTCAAAGATTTAACAACATCATTATATGATCATATGAAAGGATTTATGAAGGAAATATTTTATTGAATCATTTAGTGACTCAGTTAAAAATACATACATCGTTCATTTACGGATGCAATAACACATAACCCTAGGCCTAAACCTTGTACCCGTTGAGAAAGAGTGAGACGGTTATGAGTAGATGTAATAAACGCTAACCAAATCTAATTATATAATAAATATTGTACTAATAATAATATTACTAACATAATCTAGATGACATTTTAACATTTAACAATAACTACGCACGTATAACTTTTACAACTAGGCTAACGAGAAATCAGGTGTTACGTATTAATTACATAAGATCGTAATTAGATTGAAAATGTGGTTAGAGAACGTATCATCTAGGAATTTGTACTTTTAAATGAGTGTTAGATCCCAAATTTTGCCTAGCCATACATTCACGTAAGACCAATCTTTCATGTAAACCATAATTTTACGTAGACCATAAATTGGGGTGTGTCATAATTTCACGTGGAATACACTTCCTTGTGAAGCATACCTGAACACCTTTTTTACACTCAGACAATGGTGGCTATGCTTTAACTTGCTAAATTAGCTTCAAGATTCTAACTTCATTGTCCGAAACGCAATAAATCTTCATCAAACATCATTTCACTCATAACATGACATTAACATGCATAAAAGAATATAAAGTTCTTACCAAAACATGATACCTTCTTGACCCGAAACAAAAAAAACAAACAAAACTTTGAAGCTTTACCTACTTTCTTACTCAAAGTTTTTCTTTCTAGAATATGGAAAACATAAATATTATGTTGATGTTGGCTACCAAATGATCCCTTCATATTAGGGAAAAAACTTCTGCCAAAATGCCCATTTGGTCCTCCTTAGTTATCTTAATTCAAATTTTTTTATTTAGTATAATCTTAAAATTTGGGATATTATATATAAATAAACATAATGGAATATATATTACGAATAAAAGATATGATAACAACCTAAATATTAATTCGTGTATATAAACAAATTAACATAAGAAAACAAAACCCGCCGCGACACAACAACATGAATACAAATGTAAGTCCCGAATCTGGATCACTACAATATGATATCAACCAAACACGTCAAATATGTGGAATCTAGTTAACGTGGTGATTCAAGAACAATATAAATGAAGAACAAGATGAACACGATGTAATATGGTTTCAATGCATACGATTTTATTAACAATAAATCGTCTAATACATAAACCGATTCACACAGAATCTTATGCTCTCTAGATGGTGGCTCTTACTGATTTACAGTTTCTCTCAATGTGAACAACACTAAACCCTATACACATATTCTCTATATATAGAGAAGCTAACAACCAAGCCCAAGTAGAGCCCAAAGCCCACCGAAATCCTTTATGGATTTCGGTTTACATATAACACATACAACTAAAACCAATTAACTAGAACTAAGTACAAACCACCAAATATTGACCCAACAATCTCCCCCTTGGTTTGTATCTTCGTTCTTGTTTATTTCACTTCAAACTAGCCTAACCGAAATCCATAGGGATTTCGGTATTACACCAATGTAATTCTTCAACTCGTCTTCGTTTACATCACTTTAGTCTTGATCATGTTGTGGCCTTTTGATATGCGTCAGTATAACCAAATTATGACCCAACAATCTTGCCCTTAAACTGATGCTTTCAAGATCTTCAGAATTTTTACTAGAACATAATCAGCAACTTCAGTGATCAGCAACTTTAGAATCTGCATCCAATAATCTATCATCTCCCCTTTTTGACAGCATCATCCAATTTGAATCTCAGATACTTCATATGCTTCCGTTGCAAGAAATCAGTCTTGAAAGAACAATCAACTTCGATAGAAAGATCAACCAAAGTAATTTTTTTTAAAACAATTAAATAAAACAAAATAAGACAGACATATTTTTGTAATTTTCTTATTTTTCTAATTTTTATGATTTTCTTGAAAAGACTTGAAATGAGATCATACCAGCTAAACCAACTATAACACAATAACCGATATCAGATTTCATGAGATGAAAACTTTCAAACAATTTCTTAACACATTTGTTTCGACAAGAGTAATCAAGAAGTAAAAATAAAATAAATGAAACCAAAAAAACAAATAAAACCAATTTAATCACCCGGTCTTCTTATAATTTAACAAAAATTTGGGATCAAATATCAGTTTTTGATAAAAATGTCGCCTTTATGAAAAGATCCGAACATAGAATCATATTGTTTAAGGTGCTTTCACAAAGATTTATGTTCAGCGTTATTATGACATAAAGAAACATGTTGATAGCAGGTATAACGAACTTAGCATGATTTTCATTGCATCAGTGATATGAATTAGGTTCAGTTCGGCATAAAGCTTAGATGGACATCACTCATGAACCTGTGATGCCTCCTATCTCTTCTCAAAGCGTATTTGGCTTTCCCCAAATCACCCCAATTTGACTCCAACCCCCTGGATTTGGTTTAAAAACTTTTAATGACAGAACTTATTTATTTGATTTTTCTTTTCAAATTTGCAAACATATTTGAGGTTGAACATTGGACTTACAGTTTAAATTAACAAGCCTTTCATTCGGGATGTTAAAGGACTTATATTATTGCCTCCACCCCCATAGTTCTGTTATTAACCCTCATCTTTGTGTTTTTCTTAAAAGCTTGTGAACATATATCAACTTTTGGTTGATTATATATTTACAGTAATTTTGTTCACATTTGTTCTTTGTCATTCTCAATAAGATACATCATTTTGGGAACCAAATACCAACGGGCTCGTGTATGACTGGGTAATTGCTTTTCTGCCTATCATTCGGAGAGATGTATATGGAGACATGCACATGTCTTCAAATGACTCTCCACAGTAAGTTTAGCATATTTAGTTTATATCACTTCAACTTTTACGCATCATGGAAAGCTACCATACATATCAATGACTGTTCTAGAGCCCTTTAAGCTTAATAACTTCACCCGTTAGGCACACAGAAACAATTTATCTATCACTTTCCAAAGGTTTGATCAATTTTCATTTGAAAATATTTTGAAGCTTCTAAAAAGTTGTTAACTGAATAGTAATATCACTTCCCTTGAAATTACAGAAGACACACATGTTAAGAACTCAGTCACCCCGGTCACTCTTAAGTTTTCAGGTAAATGGCTATCCCGTATGACCACTAGTGGTTAACAGGACCAAAACACATATGAAAATACGTGTCCCTCCGACTTGGAATTACCGACATAATTTTAAGTTAAAGAATTCAAAACACAAAAACACATCACAATCACCCCGGATGCTTTCAGTCTTTAGACAAATGGCTATCCTGTGAATCTACAAGTAGATCACCGGACCAAACATATACAAGTATATGTTCTTCAAACTTGAGCAACCGACATAATTTTAAGCGAGAGTGAAGTTTGAAAGACATAGACTTTTTTATTATTAGACGCACACACACTCTTTTTGAATTTTTTTAAACTTCTCCCCCTAAATTTGTGCAAAAACTTTTATGTACAAATTTAACCTCAAAAAGACTCAATCGTCGAAACGAAGTATTTAATAAAAATGAAGTGTGATAGTCAGCCAACTGATGTACTATCATTTCTCATGCACGTTCAAGTCATTTTCATATTTTGAACTAAAACAAAATAAAAACTATACTTGGAAAACTAAACGTGAACATATTTTTGTATTTTTTTACAAAAAAATTTAAATTTTAAAATCTTTTTGACTGATCAATCTTTCATACCAAAGTGATACGGTTACCTTTTATCTTCAAGACATCATCTTTTCCATTTGTGAGAATCTCCCCCTAGGAATGAGCTTGTTTTGAGATTCTGCATCCTTGCGAGTTGAATGTCTGGAACAAGCCTTTTAATATGCAATGTATTCCCTGATTTGTTTCTACACACTTAGAGAGCAGATTAAAAACGTTCTATCACCCTAAAATCCCGTCCAGGCCACAAATAATCTATTTCATGGTTTAAAGATTTAAAAACAATGGATATTTGCCCTGTCATGTGCATGGAACAACCCATTTAATAAACAATGAATTTGTGGTTGTTCCTACACACATAGCGGGATCAGTTGGACATAGGAACCCAAGTCATAAATGTCTTGGGTTCCCTTGAGCATCAACATATGTGACATCTTGCCAACTAATATCTTTCTCATCTTTAACAGAATCATTTGCTAATACAGATTCTGTTTGCTGAGTTTTAAGTTTCCAAGTCTGTCTTGGTTTAGTGAAATTTGGTAGAACAGACTTTGGAGTGGAGCAATTCGAATTCGAATTCTTAGAACTCTCAACACTCTTTGATTTCTGAAAATTTAATTTTCTTTTAACAGTTTCTAAATCATTTGAGTGCAAACCTGTCATATTAGCTTTGAATCCTTGAGTATATGTGACCCGTTGTACAGATATCCGTGGTTTTCTAAAATAAGCATTTTGTTTAACCACTGGATTCAGTTGAAACTTGTTACCTTTCACCTGAGGAGCTTGTCTATTAACAGCATGGTAGTGACACTCCTTTGCCAAATGTCCACCGTTCCCACAGACGAAACACGCCTTCATCCTTCTTCTAAAGTCGACGGAAGCACTTGCCTCATGTTGGAATTCCTTCTTAGGAAAGGTTTTTCCATTCTTCTTGCCCATTGGCACAGTACTCTGATTTTGCTTGTAATAGGGAACATATAGACGATGAACACAATTTTTGGCTATATGTCCCGTGCCACAGTGGTAACATGTTTGCCTCTTCATATAAATGGCACCCATTGATTTATCAACACATGGAGATACGGAGGATCTGTGAGGACGAGACTGTCATTGTTGTGTTGATTTCTTACGTGCCTTCCCTTTGTTGCCACAACTCTGTGTATTATTATTAGTACAATTTTGAGTTGTGGTGTCATCTGAGTTTGATGACACGTTAGAATGAGATTCATTTTCACTAGCCTAAACCCCTTTACTATCAGAAGCAACATCATTTACTATATCTGCACATGAAGTAGAAACATCAAAATTGTTCACACATTTAAAATCAGGCTTGATTTCCTATAGGGATCCTGATCCAGATGTTTCAGATTGAACCTGTTTACCATACTTCATGTCTTTTATCTTTTCCTCATGTTCTTTGGTGACAGGGGTATGGACATAATTGTGGTTATAAGGTGGGGGAACTTGACTGTATCATATTCCCTCACCTTCATTTTCCTTCCACCACAATTGGTTTTCAATCATTGAGTTAACTATTTTACTGGAACCCTCGAATTTTTTAAAATCAAGTTCAGCCTTTTCAAACTTACTAGTTAGATTTAAGATTTCTAACTTGGAAGCTTCCAGTTTAGCAGTTAACTCAGCAATTTCTTGTTGGGCATCTAGATAATGACAGCCTTTTATACTAAGATCATACTTAAGTTTTTTAATATCCTTATTTTGAGCTTCTATTTTGTCTAGAAAACCCTTTTCATTTTTCTTAAGTTTAAAATTCTCTGATTTTATTCTTTCCTTCCATATCTCTACTTAGACTGTCATTATAAAGCTTATACATTTCTATTTTCTCACCACAATTTAAAGAGCATGGTTGAAAACGTATCTCAGACGAACTCATTTTCCCGCCAAAATTTCTCGAAAAATATGATCGCCAAAATTCTCAAGAAAAGATGTCCCGCTCAAAAGAGGCGTCCAGAAAAAATTTCGTTCAAGACAAATTTTTCGATTTTTCCCGCAAAAAATTCACCGAAAATCACCCGAAAAAAAATGTTTTCGCCAAAATTTTCAAGGATGGATTTTAACTAATTAGGAGTATTCTAGAAAAATTTCGTTCAAGAAAATTTTTCCCGCCAAAAACTTTTTTTTTTAGAACAGATATGGTTGAATGAGAACCGAAAACCCAAAGTTTTGACCGAGAACAACAAAAGTTGACCGAAAACTGGCTTTGACCGAGAACACGCGTTGACCGAGAACTACCAAGTCTTGCCGAGAACACCCAATTTTCACCGAGAACGTTTGATTTTGGACCGAAATCCCTTGTTTTGACCGAGATTGCTTAAATATGACCGAGAACCAGCAGAATTTGCCGAAAACGATGAAATTATGTCCAGTAGCCTAGAGTCTTTGGCCGAAAACCCTTAAATAATCCCGAAATCAATCTAGACACCCTGATAACAGGTTTGACCAATTAAATTTGGTAACCAAATAAATCCCGTGAATTGTGGGGTTTAAACTGTTTCCAAATCAATTCAATATTTGACCAAAAATAAACCTCTTCTCCTCCGATGAACAGTTCGCCGGAAAAATCACCACCACCACCAAACCTTTATATTTTAAATCCGTTGATATCACAATAACGAGCCTGAATTCGTCAAAGGCTTTGATACCAATTGTAAGTCTCGAATCTGGATCACTACAATATGATATCAACCAAACACGTCAAATATACGGAATCTAGTTAACGTGGTGATTCAAGAACAATATAAATGAAGAATAAGATGAACATGATGTAATGTGGTTTCAATGCATACGATTTTATTAACAATAAATCGTCTAATACATAAACCGATTCACACAGAATCTTATGCTCTCTAGATGGTGGCTCTTACTGATTTACAGTTTCTCTCAATGTGAACAACACTAAACCCTAGAGATGTTCAACGAAACCGGTTCCTGGAACCAAACTGGTGGACCCGAACCGGACCCGAACCGGTTCCTACCCGTTTTTTGTAGGAACCGGATCCTATCTGATTCAACCCGATGATCCGTGACCGGTTCTTGCATTTCTGAGTGGGTGCGGGTAGGAACCGGAACCGAACCGGAACCGGTTCTGGAACCGAACCATCCGGAACCGGTTCCTAACCGGCTCCTCTCATTCATGTATGATTTAAACAAATCATATGTCCAACTAACAAGTTAACGTATACGTTATACGGACGAGGCTCGTACTGCTCCTTTATTTGTGTATCCAGGTATTTAGTGTCCACTAGTTTTCTTATGTAATGCGTAAGGGTTTTCTTTATCAATGCCTGAAGTTTAAACATGCGTAGACGCTCCATAACTCATCTAAGCACATACATAAAGCGATATTGTTATGCATCGATGGTATTTTATCAACGATGGTGATTAAAATATACTAGATTTAGAATCCAAATCGCAAACGAAAAAAAAAAAAAAAAATTACACTGTAACCGGTTGGAACCGGTTACGGTACAGGAACCGGGTTAGGAACCGGTAAGAACCGGTTAGATAGGTTAGGGGTCCGAGGGCGGGAGAACCGGTTCGGTTCCCTAACCGGTTCGAGCTTGGAACCGGTTTAAAAGGGGGTTTTGAATATAGGAACTGGTTAGGAACCGGTTCCGGTTCCTAGTCCCAAACCGTTTTGAACATGCCTACTAAACCCTATACACATATTCTTTATATATAGGAAAGCTAACAACCAAGCCCAAGTAGAGCCCAAAGCCCACCGAAATCCTTTATGGATTTCGGTTTACATATAACACATACAAGCAAAACCAATTAACTAGAACTAAGTACAAACCACTAAATATTGACCCAACAACAAATATACAATATCTATTAGATTCATTAAGGTAATGATAATAAGCCCAAAATCAATTAGTAAACGGACAATATCATTGGCTTTTGATCACAAAAAAACATATATAAAACGACATGAAATCGGTGTTAAAGGCCGAGTGTTGTAGTTATGACTCTACATGAATTGGGTCAGTATCAGGTTACGGCACCGAAACCAAACAAAAAAATTAAGTTATTCAATGCCAAAGCAACATATTATTTAAGAAAATAATATACTTTTTAAAAAACACAATATTTATTATCTTTAATTGCACACAACAAATCTCACATACATATACTCCATACATTTAATATATTAAATGAAATAAGTCAAAATATAATCAAGCATTAAATGCATAAGATATCACAAGTATATATTTTATAATTATATAAATAGAACCCTCTATGCAAACTTTTGTGCACCATTATCACTTTTCTTTGCTACTTAGAGCATATTTTTCTCTTCTAGTGAAATCGTTCAAAAAAAAAAAGTTCTCGTGAAGAAATTCTAAGCTAGAGACTAATTGCTATAACACGGTGGTGTTCATAGAATTTCATCAAATATTACATCTAACATTGTGTGAAAGTTGATGAAATCCTATGAACAATCACCATGTTGTAGAGTATTACAACTAAACTTTTGATTGTTTTTTAACTTTGTGTTGATTTTTAGTGTGACAATGGATATTTAAAAAAGTTGTTATAACATGCTCTTGTTCATAGTATTTAGTCAATCTCAAACAGTTTTGAAAGATTGAATAAATCCTATGAACAATGAGCATGTTGTAGAAAGCTTTCATCTTCGAAGACAAATTACTCCATTAATAGTATATATCATGTCATACCTTTTTGTTTTCAACCCTTGTTCTAATCGCCTTAAACCATAGGATTTTGGTTTCTATGTATCTCGACTTCGGTAATCTTTTATACAATAGGAGAAACTAAGATTATTAACACTTAAGGTTACATAACGGATTCTGGATTCAACTTACAATCCAATAGTTTGTGGTGTTAGATGATGACCATTGCATTCTTTATTTAATTATTTTTATTATTTGGAACCAAAACTAAATAACTCACTTTATAAATAGAAAAATACAAAGTAAACTTTGGAGATTAAAAAGATTGTTTAACTGTATAGATATATAAATATTATTACCAAATCAATATATATATATATAATATCCAATACAATAATCCCTTATCGTACGCGAGTGTCTGGAACGTCGATTTGTAGAGACATGTTGTGGCAAGATTATAAATTTGTTCAAATCCGATTTCGTCCCTAATTAAATCCTTCGCTCATCAAGCACGATCATACATCGACTCATAAATTGCATACCAAGATCAGAATCGTAATCAAATTTAAATTGAAAATGGAACGGTGTTCTCCATCCTTGTTTTAGTTCATGGAGTCAGACTAATTGACTAATTGAAGGTTGAGAATTGGACTAATCAAGCAACTGAACATAACGAACAACAATGAAGGTAAAGAAATACATTTGGCGCTTATTATATCGTGGAAATTTCTTTAACGGTAATTTTAAGATTCCAAAGTTTAAGTCACCTTCGTATAAGTGAAACACAACAGAACTTACATGTTCTTCTACATTTTTTTTACACTTATGTAAAATTAGTCACATTTATAATTCAATGTATAATAGAATAAACAAACGTAAAAATGTTGTACGGGGGGTTGTGGCTTTGAAAAAACCAAGTCATATTGGAGGACATGTAGAAGATTTTAATAAGAAAAATGTTTTAGACTTTGTTACATGTGTTATACCACTTTGACGCGAATTACTTACCTAAAAGTTATTTTGTTTTCTCATCAAGTTTGATGGGAAAAACGGTTTTCTTTAAAAGCTAGTTTATCTTCAAGAGAACATATAGACAGAGATGATTTTTATAAGAAGAATTGATATGCTATAAAATTTAAATAACTCATCATTATCACATTTGAAAGTAAACAACTTAAATCCTTACTTTCTCTTTAAATTAATAACAACATAATAAATAGAACTATCTAAAATAAAGATATAACTCCAACTAAGATATAACATATAAATGCATTAACAAATACAAAGATATTTGCAATAATAAACTAATTAATATACAAGGCATTAAATAGTCAAAGATATCATTATATGAGTTTGAACCATATAAATTGGTCACTAGTATAGAATGTAGAATATACGATAAGGCCCTAGAAATTAAAATGGGGATGCACGTTTCAAGTATCGTATGAATCTATATATAGATTTTTAATGAAATGGTTTTTGGGTGTGGCATTGTGGCTCTAGATGTTAAGAAAAATTGCTATAATCTAATCTTGTTCATGGTATCTCGTCAATCTCAAGGTAGTTTAGAAGTATTGAAGATATTCTATGAACAATGAGCATTTTGGGGATAACTTTAATTTTGGAAGACGATGTACTTAGTTGACTGAATATCACATCATATCTTCTGTCTTCAACCCACGCATTTGTTGTAGTCATTACTATAAAATAAATAACAAGTTTGGTGCCGCAAGTGCTGGGCCACTTGGCGGCACCGAAATCGTTCGTAAATTTTGATTTTATTTTTTAGTTCAGTTACCATAACGAGCGTAACGGAAACCGACCGAACGTTAAATTTTTTTTAGTTCCGGTATGATAACAAACATGATTGAAGCCGACCGAATTCCCGTAGACTCGCCGCCAAAACGACCGAGATCGACGACTGTCGAGGTTTACCAATGTTTGAATTTTACCGACCGACAACATCACATTGGTCCACCATTTTAAAATTTTTTTGGTTTTATTTATGGTTTTAATTCTGATACAATAACGCACGTCATCGAAACCGACCGAATTTGCGTCAACTTACTGGCTCAACGCTTGGGTTTTACCACCGTCTGAGTTTTAACTAGTTACATACAATAAGATTTTTGTTTTCGGGTTTATGGACTTCGGTAATATTTTTAACAAGGAAGCCGCGGGTATGAACAAAAAACTGTTGTAACCAAGAGTTGATGATGGAACCATGAATAAAAGTTAGATTAGATTGTATGAATGGAAGTTTTGAAGTTCAAGAAAGCAAGATCAAAGAGTTGTTGGACAGTTACCAAGAGACGATGATGTTGGATGACTATGGTTGGGTCGATTCTTGGGCGATATAATTTAAACGCCTAAAAAATCCTATTATTATTGTTTTTTTTTTCCTTGAACGGCAATGAATTTTTTTATTTTAGAAAAAAACCGGCTAGCAAGAAACTAGACGAGACAGAGATGTAAACTGAACTTTAAAAGCGACCTCTTAAAACAAGTACAAGACTAGAAAAGAGAAACGCGCAAAAACTGATCGCGCGAAATAAAACAAAAGAAAAGAGGGTCTAAAGGGAACGAGATGATATCGAAATTCCCATGGACCGATTCTAAAACCCGTCGCACCAACCACAGATGCAAAGCTATCAACCTAACCTGCATATTCAAACTCCCGCATGATCTTTCCATGGCAATATTGTTTCCGTCAACCGTATACGTATTCGCCCCTATAAAGCAAGCATCAGTTAAAAGAATACTATATGTTTTATTTTCAATTATTCTCCATATCTAAGTTGTTGATCTTTATTGCATTTAAACGCATCCACATCTACATTTACTAAGTAAATATTGTCAACAAAAAGTTTTGTTGATTGTTCTCTCTTCCATGGAAGAAAGTTTTAGATTTCAGGCTGGACGTATTGGGAAAAAGTCATACAAACTAGACTTGAAATATAGATTAAACATATAACGACCAAGAAACCAAAACTATAAAATCTTTGTTGATGGTAAGCTAGCTATATGTATGCAATACAATTCATAAATTGAGAAAAAATCTATAGGTACGTGTTGATCAGTTCTTCATGTAAGTAATATAAAACATGATAAATATTAAACCTATGAACCTGTTACAGCATGGAGAGTAGCAACCGCAACAGAGAAGGATGTAGACGACATGGTTGTCAGCTTGGTCGAGTTCCCCTTTAGGATGTATAGTTAAGGATGGTGTTAGGGTTCTTGAGTGGAACCCGGTTTTATGAGAGAGGAGGCACACAAAATTATTATGTGTGTGTGATTAGGTTATGATGTTAACATTTATCTCTCTTTATATACACCCAAGGGGAAACCGTTTATTAGTTAATTATAGGTAATATGGCCCATCAACAACTACCAAACTAATATATAATAAGGTATAATTAAAATATTTTGATCTATTATAATATAAATTATTATAATGGCCATATATATAGGGGTGAGTTAACGTACAATAATCGCTTAACGTACATTACGTACGCCAAATACGTTCCACTAAAACGTTCAAGCAAAATTCACAAAACTTTAAACGTTCAAGGTTAAAAACACTAATACGTTCAACAAATTCACAACCTTTAAACGTTCAAAGGTTAAACCTTTAAACGTTCAGGTTTAAAGTTTATCAAAATTGATCGATTGAAGCTTCAATTGATGATTAATTGGATCGATTTCAAGGTTAATTGATCAATTAGGTTCAACAATTTCAATTTCATTTTCAATTGCTTAATTTGACAACTGACCTGTGAGCAACGATTGATGGTTGTGTCGGAAGAAGATGGTGGTCACAACGGTAGACGATGGTCGCGACAGTGGATGGTGGACGGAATTGTTGAACGGCGATGGTGAAGGTGGACGGAATCGACGGGAGAAGAGGTGGACGGAATTGTTTAATCGGCGATGCGTAATTGTGATTTTAGGGTTATTGAAGATCGACGTTTCATAGCCTCGCGTACGTAATGTACGATAAAGAATTTTCGTATTCCATCCTTTACCTATATATATATATATATATATATATATATATATATATATTATATTATTCTTACATTCTCCAACTTGGCCGAGTAATCATTTATTATGAGTATTAGATAAGCCTGATCAGGAGTTAACACTCATTTTAGCTTTAAACTTAAACTGGAGTAGAGAAATACAGTCATTGAATTGAACATCAGCTCAAGACCCCCATTAATCATACTGCAGTTCTTATTTAAAACCTAAGTAGTTATGATCAAAATTTTCAAGTAAGCCCTTCAGAACGTTTGATTTGTATATTTAATTCGTCTATATGTCATTATGCATACAGAACATATTAAGAGACGTACAAAATCAAAACTGATGAGGAAATTTAATAGTTAATCATTCATAGTATGATATGCAGTTGCGCATTGTCATCAATAACCCGTCATTATTATAAGCGCTTTCATAATATTTATGGGTGAGACTTTTAGTTATCGGATCCTTAAGCATATCATGAATGTACTCGATACGAAAATTTAGATTCCTCAATTCGTTTATAAACGAATAATAAATTTCATATCGAATTTTAATGCAGCACCTCTCGAACTATTACTGTTTGAGAAAACATGGTAGCTGACTTTATCACAGTAAGTCTTCAATATATAATTTTTATGGAGTTAATAAACTTATGAGTTCACTGATAAATTTTCAACAACATTTTTTGCTAATTGCGTTGTGATTAATCAACACATTATGTCATTAGAATTTAGGTTGTTGTTATCAGTTCATTATGACTCCTCCATGAGATAGATTTATCTACTGACATAAGAATATATCCCGAAAATTACATTTTCTTATCTCTGAATATGACAAAGTTTAGAGTAATATACCGGTTTGAATTCTCACTTCTTCTTTTAAATTATAGTCTTTTAGTTTCTTTTAAAGATATTTTAATACTCTTTTAGATGTTTCATATTAATCTAGGCATATCTAGTGTGTTACAATTTTGAGTAATATCTGAACGAGTATAGACTTGAACATACATAAAGCTTCTACTTAATGAAGCATAAGGTAATAATCTCAATGATCCTATTATCCTCTAAATAGAGCAATATTGTTTGTTACATGTGTAAGGACCTATTTAAGATAAAACTTATAGAACAAAACTAATGTCCCTTTTGGTCTATCTCAGAATGTTAAGATATCTATTATGTAAGGGATATCTTTGAGATATTTCATATCAAAGTGTGTGAACAATGCTTTGACTTATGTAACATATACTTGTCAGAAGAATGTCATCTATATAAGGACAAGTTTGTTTTTAGTTGCTCCCACTCATCTTGAGGTAGGTACATTAATCCACTTGGTTTTTGATGAAAATAATTGTATAAATATTTCATCAAATTTTGATGTTTGCATTAACCCATATATGGATTTTATTGACTTATAGACTAAATGTTCATTAACCTTCATTTTATAACATTTAGGTTGTTTTATGAGCATGTAGATATGTAAGTCAGTTATTAGGGAAAGTTGTTTTAATTATCTTCTAACGTAGCATTTTAACTATTATAAGCTACTTGAATAGTGATGATCCTCAAAGATATGATTTATAATATAGGTTACAAGATTCTTTGATGATTTATTCCCTTTTGAATCCAACCTTTAATAATCAATTATGCTTCTTAGTGTCTTAACGTTTGTGTTAGGATTTAGTTTAGTTATGAACACCTTTAGGTGATTCAACCAAATCTCAAAACGTTACGACGTATGGAGTCAATTATGATTGATGATAATGGTTTAATTATAAGGGGTATGATCATTAAACTTTCCAACATCCAATTCAACTTTAGTTAGGGAGGTTACATAAGCATCAAATTTAGTAGGTTTTAAAACCTAGATGGTCTCCTAAGTTGATTATTGGGTAATTTTAAAAGTCTCAGTTTTATAGATTAGCTCTTAGTTAGGTTGCTATCATTTTCAGGATTCTAAGTGTGTAAGATTTGGCGCAGTATGGTGTACAAGAGGTGTAATTGGAGTAAAATTTAATATCTCTCTTCCCCCCGCCTCTTGTACTTCTAACAAGTCATTATAAAGACTTTTACTGCTCCAACTGACCTTAGAAACCTTTAGGAAATTAGCATACTTAGGGTCAGTATTTAAAGACCAATAGATTCTAACAGAGAAACAAGTTAATGGTATAAGTTGTTGCAGTTTCTCTTGGTGAGGATTAATTTAGTAAGAAATCTGAATTTGTCCACGTTTAAGCAACAATGAAACTTTTGTAAGAGTTGTAGTAAATTCTAAAGAGATAAGTTTTGATGGAATAGTGTTATGATGGAGCAGTGTCTTGTACAAGAGGTGTATTTGAGATAATATCAAGTTTTCACTCCCCCACCTCTTGCAAATCTTGTAAGTTATGATTGAGACACTTAAGGCTCCCACTGATCTTTAATATCTCTAGGAAAATACAAGAGAAGTTTCAATGATGTACATGACGTGGGAATCTGTCATATATATGTTAGACTTGATTTGATTCCATTAACGTCCAGATGTCATAATAAACTTAAAGGACATATTTATAAAAAATCGTATTAAGTATATATGAACGATCTCTTTAAGACCGCGGACCATAGAATACTGATTAGATACAAGTAAATAGCATTTTAAATGATAAAAGAATTATGTTTGAATATTCCGTTTGAATAAGTTTCACGAATGTCAGTGAAATATAACTTATGGTGGACCCATACTTATTCCTTAAGCCAAGTAATGTTTAGGGCATTTAACACATGATTTAAAATCACCAAGAATAAGATTATATGAAAAATCACCCTCATCAACCATATCATGATTTCTCATGAAATTTGGTTTTAATAGATGAATATTATAGGTCTCATTTGTCTTTCGTTAAATTTTTATTTGCATTATAACAAAAGTTGTGAAAGTATACATTATCATCTAGTTCTATTTTATAAATGTTTCAATCCAGATATTGATAACAAATAATATAAGAGTTTAAGGTAAGAGTGACTTTATGTTGGCTATGCAAACCTTATAACTGTCATAATGTAACTTAAGTATTGATACTAAATTCTGATTAATCTTCAGAATATTTAAGGTATCATAAAGTGTAATTAAAAGACAGTTTATCATGGTTCTAATAACCTTAACATTTAAATTTGTCACTAACACTCATGTTAGTTATTTGTTGATTTCGGGTAAACATATAGAACTAGACTCAACAAATCATGTGTTAATGGGAATATTAGGATTAGCATACTTATATATCATTATTATACAACTATCGATTTTAGCCAGTTGTTCTTTTGAATTATGGATAGTCTTGTATTGTCTATGCCTAATCTAATGGCATATTTTTGCAATGAGACTTCTCCTTAAGAAACCTAAAGCTGGAAGTAATACTTGTATTTTGTCTATGAACCTTAGAATTATCCTCTTTTAGGTTTTAGTGGTAGTGAGTTGAATAACATCTTATTTCTAGCACCAGAAATTTCTTTTCGTGTACATATGTTGCTGATCAACACACTCATTTTCCTTTGGTACTTCTGAGTGTTATAGTTGATTCGTAAGGCACCAAATTGTACTGCTGAAAATTTTAGTATGTAATGTACTAAAATAATGTATTTATTTCCATGTGTAAGCCCTTAATTTTATGGGTCATGATATTTTACATTATGATGTATTCGGTAATGTCATTTAACCTTATAGTTAGAATTTTCAAGAAAGAATGCATGCATCTTATGAGTTATTTTGATTAGTCTTAGGAAAAACTAAATCAAGAATAACTCTAGTGATAGCATTTATTTAAATAAATTATTGATTATCATTATTATAAGAGACATTATGATTGACGCATCCCATTTGTTATGCTCTAGTTTTTAATATAATGATTGTTATTAGAAAGAGCAGTAGGATAGCCATATCATGTCTTTAATGAATAATTAAATTTGAGAAGAACTAAATGTTATTAAAACTCTTTATGAGACAAAATTAAATTGTATTTTAAGATTAGAGTGGATGATTTGGATGAGATTTATTTAGGAAAGAAAATATAGTGAGTAATATTACGGGATATTAAAATAATATAGATTAAAGTTTATGATCATTAGATTATGAAGGATCATTAATATGAGGATCACTATATTTTATTGAAGATGTGATATGTCTATTATTAACATCAAACTAATAGACTATAATTAATAGTTCTACTTAAACAAAAAATAAATCACCTTTGGGCAGAATTAAAATTTGTTTAAGTATATGTGCAAAACAATTGTAACACATCACCTTTGGGTAGAAGTGAGACAATTATTTTAATTGTGCACGGGCTGATTTTGGTAAATAAAAATGTAACAAATCACCTTTGGGCAGAAGTGAGACATTTGTATCATGTTAGGCAAAACTAACAAAAGCTTTTCAGTTATACTTGAATGATAGGGTAAATTTAACTCATCACCTTTGGGCAGAAGTGTTACATCAAAAGTTCATTCAAGTTAAGTCTTTATGTTTTGTAAAATTTTATAATATTTAAGGTTTACAAAACATTTAATTAGTTAATAGTGGAAAATGTTTAGAGTAAGGATTTTTAAGTTTCCGGTAGGACCTTATTTTGCGGAATTAGTTCTCGGAAATTTTGGGTTCCCGAGAATTGCCAGTTTCCGGCTTTTAGTGGGTTTTTCAGTATTTGGGTGTTTACATGATTTTATGGAGTTTTATGGAAAATGTTGATTCCGATATTAGTGAGTTTTCGGGTTTATGGGTTATGACCCCAAACCATTTTAGAAACTCATAAACTCTTAGAACACATAAGCTATTTTAAGCCCATAATACATGATTTTTAAATAGCCCGTGAACCCGTAAACTGGTTTAATCCCTTAACCCATGATCTTTATTAACTAAATTAATAATGATAAGATTTGGTTCAAATCTTTTTAATGATTAACAATTATATTTGTTTTCTATTTTAAGGGGATTCAAATCTTTTAAGAAAATATTAAAACTTCTAAGTTATCCAAGATTTGAAAAAATATTTCCCTAAATAATCATTAAAAAAAATTTAATCTAGATTTTGAACCAACATATGTATAATTTTCAATAATAATGATGAACACGAAGAACATCATCGAAAATTTTAACAATTAAACATAAAAAAAACTTGGAATCGAAATCTTTAAACATGAAATTAACAGATTTCGAAAATATTAGAGTTTACTAAATATGAATTTTAGCGATTTTAAACAGTTTCATGTATTGTTTTCGTAATAGAACATGAAAAAAAACCTAAAAAATTAGGGTTTATTAAGTTTTAGTCCATGTCTTCTGATTCAATTCCAGATTTACGGAAAACATGAAGAACTGATTAATCAACATCACTCTGATACCACATGTTGATCAGTTCTTCATTAAGTAATATAAAACATGATAAATATTAAACCTATGAACCTGTTACAGCATGGAGAGTAGCAACCGCAACAGAGAAGGATGTAGACGAAATGGTTGTCAGCTTGGTCGAGTTCCCCTTTAGGATGTATAGTTAAGGATGGTGTTAGGGTTCTTGAGAGGAACCTGGTTTTATGAGAGAGGAGGCACACAAAATTATTATGTGTGTGATTAGGTTATGATGTTAACATTTATCTCTCTTTATATACACCCAATGGGAAACTCTTTATTAGTTAATTATAGGTAATATGGCCATCAACAACTAACAAACTAATATATAATAAGGTATAATTAAAATATTTTTATCTATTATAATATAAATAATTATAATGGCCATATATATATATATATATATATATTATTCTTACAGTACGTAGTTAATTTGTCAGATATATATAATCCATTTATTGAATTGGGGAATTACAATACTTGAAAATAAGAATATGAACTTTTGGTCGAAGAAAACGTAATCGGATGAAACCGATTGGTATACAACAATTAATATAAGACTACAGTAATAGTGGACTCTTGTGTCTTGAACATCATCGACCTATAAGCTCAGAATCCATGAGAGTACTTGCTCAAGTGTAACTACTCATTATGAAAAGAGAAGAAGATGTAATTAGAACAAGGAATGTTATGGATTATAAACTTAAGGACAGTAGCATATAATTTTAACATAATTATTGAGTTTTAGATCGGTTAAATAAAAAATTGTACAAAACTGAACCAAAATACCTATTTTGAATTCGGTTCAAAAACCAAATACTGAATCATAGTTATTTAAGTTTTGTCATTTTGATCAATCCATTACATCTTTAGCTAAATCTTATTCAGTCAAAATAGATCTAACAACAATAATGATATAAAAAAAGTTCTAAAAATGGTTATTCGGTTTAACTTAGTCAAAAGCCAAAAACCAAACTTAGTTCGAATCTATTTTTGGTTAGATTCTGAACTTCTTGAATTTGGGAACCGAACTGATAGACATCCTACTTAGTCTAAAGGGCGGACCTACCCTTGTGGTATGGGTCGACCGTCCCCTATGAAAAAAATAAATGCTATAATATAGCCTAAAAATCCTAACCGACCCTCGTGAGTGTATAGCCACTGAGAAAATATGTGATCCTTGTGAGAAAAAATTCCTTGGATCCCTCACTACTTAGTATTGCCTATACTCTATATTGTTACACTCTATGGTGTGGATATACTTTGAAGTTGACTTGTAACCCAATACTAGTTAGATGGGACAGGTGAACATATGCATCAACAAATCCACTAGAATACATATATGTTGTTTCTGTGTCTATGTTTCTCTATGTGAGAGATAGAGAGAGAGAGATGGAGATCTTAGTTAATTGATGAATGAAAATGCATGGGAAAAAGGTGAATGAGGCAGTAGGGAGAGTAAAACCGTGAAGGGTCTGCAGGAAAACATGTGAATTACAACTCGTGATTCTCTCCAATGTTTTGAGGTGGATTTCAGCTTCTTATTCATCATCCTCATCAACATCATCGTATTCTCCCATTTCTCTCACATATAGATATATGAATATCATATATGTGTGTTGTGTGGAAGCAGTCCACAAGTAGGGAGTATCCTAGGCGAAGTGAGAGTAAAATTAGTTAACTACTTACCTACATTATTCAATTCCTAGACACGTCATATATGTTCATTGAATAGATAATATTATACGGAGTACTTAATATTGAATAAAATGAAATTATAATGGCGTGGCAATGATTCCCTTATTTAATCGATATAATGTATACAATGATCATCAGATCATGGAAGTTTTCAATAGGTTTTCTACTCGATTTTGAGGATAAAAGCTGCTAGAAAATTATAAAATAATATAATACTCGTAAATTTAAACCTTTTGGCCATGTAAAGTTATAGAATCACAAGAATGTCGACTAATTTGCTTAAAAAAATACACTTTAACAAATAATGAAAGCATATTTTAGTAGATAAAGTAGTACTTTTCTTTTCATTGTACAAAATCTAGACAATGACACATGATATCAATTTCTCATCTTCTCATTTCCTTTTTTTTTCAGCAAAAACTTACTACAATCCATATAAACAAAATGAAATTGATACTTGAGCGTCTCTAAAATTCTTTTATATATTTCCGATTTGATTTTAGTCACTAATTTGAAAATATAACAACCTACTTTTATTTTATTATATTTATTATAAAATTTAACAAATACATTCAGAAATTAATCTAAAACGACATGAATTTTACTACAACAGTTTAATAGTACATATGACACAGCAACATACTTAACATAACATTTGATATGGCTTAATAATTATATTTTACATGTTTGAATTTAATCATTAAACCAAGTAAAATGCTTTATTTTTATGTATTATTTACTTTATAAAATAGCAACATAACTTTTAAAATGATTTACACTGGTTATCAATAAATAAGTAAAAATGAAACCATTTTATATATCAAGCATAATTAGTAATATCACGTTACAATAATAATATTGTTGTTGGGCTTTGAAGTTGGTACAGTGACTATAGTCTACTAAACAAACCCAACGGTCACATGGGCTTCAAATACCAAAATAATAATAAGCTTTCTAAAACGTGACAACATTTATTTAACCCTCACTCACACTCCTCTTCATATAACCCCCGCTCCATTTCACACTTCACTCACCACCATTTTCAAACCACAATGGACAACAACTGCCGTAGAGCCACCGCTACATTCAAGCCATGGAAGAAAGGCCCCACCCGAGGCAAAGGCGGCCCTCAGAACGCCGCCTGTGAATACCGTGGTGTCCGCCAACGAACATGGGGCAAATGGGTTGCTGAAATCCGAGAGCCCAAGAAACGAACACGGTTATGGCTAGGCTCTTTTGCCACCGCCGAGGAAGCCGCCATGGCTTATGACGAAGCCGCTAGACGACTCTATGGCCCCGATGCGTACCTTAACTTGCCACATCTTCGATCCAACTTCAATCCGCTTAACAAGTCACATAAGTTCAAATGGTTTTCTTCTAATAAGTTCATGTCAATGTTTCCTGCCACGGGTTTGCTCAACCTTAACGCGCAACCGAGTGTTCATGTGATTCATCAAAGGCTTCAAGAGCTTAAGAAAACTCAACCGTTGCCCTCTTCTTCATCGAGCTCGAGTGGCTCCTCGAACGTTGATCAGATCAACCAAGAGCAAGTTCAAGTAATTACTAGTGACAAAACCCATGAGATAAAAGAATGCATTGAAAAGCCTCAAATTGATCTCAATGAGTTTCTTCAACAACTTGGAGTGTTACACAAAGATGATGATAGAGAGGACGAGTTCACGTCTTCAAAAGGTGTTGTTGATCAAGAGGCTGATTTGGGAGAAGAAGATTTCAACTGGGATGTGTTAAGTGAGCTTCATGGATCTCATCATGTTCATAATTATGATCATATGTATGATGTTCATGAACATGATGAACGTGATCAAGAACTGGTTTTGCCAACCACTTTATGGAATTTTTGAATCTTCATGTTATCTATATATATATGATCTAGTCTATGAAGTACGTAGAGAATTAATGATGCTTGGAGAGCATGCATGTATGTGTTGTCGTCTATGTAAGACCATATTACTTTTTTCCATTGATAGTAAAGTTCTATAATGTTCAACTTCCTTAACATTGTAGCGAGATAATTTTGTAGTGAAATAAAGGGAATCATATTTATAGACAAATCATACACACAATCATACCTTTATCAACAATTTCTATATAAAAAGTTATTTAAATTGAATTTTTGTGTAAAATGTGGATATTGAAATGGATAGCCTAATTAATTAATAGGATTAGACTTCTATAAAATAAATCGGATAAATTTAAAGTTATTTTATGCATTCACCACTATTTTATTTTACGTTGTCGTCAAACCTGGGTGCCACATCTCCCTCTTGCGAAGCCCTTAACAAGCGTCAAGGGAAAAAAATGTCACTACGTTGGGGAGGGTGTTGGGTGGAGGTGGAAGTGGGGTTAATCGATGTTACAATCAATGCATTATTGTTAAAAAATTTGTTAGTTAAAGTTCATTGGCTATGTTAGTGACGTGACACTTTAACTCAGACTCTTTAACTTTGTATTATGATAATTAGCTTTCTTTTTATAATTTATTTTCAAACATGCTGGGTACGTCTATAGGATGAAAAGCATTAATTTTAATATTTACTTTTGAAGACCTAAAAGCATGTTAAGTATCTTTTTATATTAAAAATTTCTCATAAAATTTTGTTTTAGTTTCACTAATAGTTTTACAAAATTAAAAATAAAGTTTCATAAATATGGAACCAACAAATCAAATCATGAAAAAAATTTTTATAAAAGTTAATAGAGTTTAAAAGAGCTTTATAAAGTTTATAATACAAAAAGTTTGAAGCCATGCTTATCAACCCAGTTATAAACCTCGAATTATTTTGCAAAACTTTGGTTCAGTTTATAAAAGATGTGTTTATGAGATTTATAAATTTCTAAGTGATCTTAATCTTGATTAAAGTTTAAACGCACATCACCTATCCTTATATTAATCTTAGCATTAAATTTTAACGTATCTTGAGACTTGAATACCTTAGGATGTGTGGGCTTGTTGTTGAATAGAGAGGCCAAACTTTGACTTGACTTCACGTTTTTTTATTTTTCCCCATACATGCTATGGTCAAACCGTACGTCCTGTTCACCCTAGAGCTCCTGTTCCTTAGCTCTACAAATTTGTTTAGCTCTTGGCGATATTTGTACATGCATTTTGGACTGTTGATACACAACTCCACCGTAGTGCTTCTGTCCAATAATATTTCTTGTTTATTGATTGTTTGCTTATTGTTTCTTGGAGAATGTTGATTATGATTACTTATTTATCATCTGTGTTACATGCTCGTATTTTCATTGTAGTCAAAATATGTGTGAGCATGTATGCACCAACATAATCGAATCTACTTGGACGTATACTGCAACGAATGTACGATCAAGCAAAAATGATTTAAGGGTACCGTAAAGCACTCTTTCAAACATTCACAAGATGTTGGATACCCAATATTATTTCGAGAAAGTGCTTATCATGCCACATGGCATTCGAATATGGTAGGATTTAGATATGGAATATGTGAAGTTGTGAACGGGGATGAACTGTTAGTACTATACATATGCATGCTTTTTATGGTCGGCCCGCAGGTGGTGCAGGGTTCGGTGATCATCAAGTGCCTGAAATTAATTAATTAATTAATTAATGTGTGCGTGTAATTATATTATTACGCAATTCGGTTATCTTGGGCGTATTCAAACTTATATATCTATATATATATATGTGGATTATTTTGGGCTCATAACTTTGTTTAGCTTATTGTTATCACAATTATCATCAATCTCCGGCCGCGGGGGGGGGGGGGGGGGGGGTTGGGGTTGTATATAAGGGCTCATTTTAAGTACTCGTTAAAGGCACCCGAAGTCTCTGAGACATGCCAAACGCTTATAGACTAAAAGTTTAATGAAGCTTCTTTGTCTTAGGAAAAGAAGATAGTTCACAAGAAATTGTAAGGCCCGGTTTTTTTTAATTGAGTCTTTCGTAATTGTATCATTTTAGCTTACGTCTTTGTTAGTTTACGGTTGTATGTTTTGGGCTCGAGGCCTCTTGTAATTTATGCCTATTGGGCTTGTTAGTAATGAGATAGGTGTATAACATACTCACATATATAATGTGTGTGTATGGAATACACCAACAAACTCTTTGCACTTTAATTATCCAAGTATTCTCTAACTCCTAAAACTCTCTCTAACTCCCTCACCCACCTTCCTAGCTTTCGGCCCTCTCTCCAACACACATACAAGATCCGAGATCTCGGTCCGACTAGTTGTTTCCGCCAACTAGTTGTGAGGTTGATCCAAGAATGACTAGTACTTAGTTTGTTTTGTTGTTTGATCCGGTTTCGGGACCTACAATTGGTATCAGAGCTTTCAGGCTCTACTAGTTGTAGATCTTGGGTTACGACCTTAGATTTTGGTCTTGTGTGTGAAAAGACGGATTTTTCAAAGAAAATAAGTGGTTTTCGGTTTTCTTGTGTTCTTAAAATATTCAAGAAGATGAAGATGATGATGTTGGGTTGAAAAGTTTGTGTTTTGTGGCTTGTGAATTAATGTTTGTGTTGGTTTCCGTGAATGTCTCTTTGAAAAGTTGTATTATTCGTGCAAATGGATTGAGTTGTAAAAGTTGGTGAAAAAGTAAGTTGGTGCCATTCCTTTTTTAGACTAAAAAGTAATTGGGTGCCATTCAAACACAATTCGATTACAATTTTTATCAGTTACATTCATTTCACATTCGCATACATTGCTAATTCGAATACAATCTGCCCAACTGGCATACATTTGTCTTGGCCCAACTCGCATACACTAGTCTCCAAACCCAACTCGCACACAAACAATCCTTACAATCCCAAAGTCCTATTCGAACACATTCGCATACAATTGTCAAACTCGCATACATCTTCATCGATTACATTAACTCGCTCACAATCTTCATCCACACTCGCATACACTGTTCATCGCTTACTGCCCAATCGATTACAATTGTAAGTCGGTTACATTTCTAGTCGCTTACATCATCAGACTCACCTTCAAATCCAACGTTCAATAGAATAGAACTCACTGTTTCGCATCTCGTAACCAACTGCCATCAATCTCGCAAGCCTCCTTTTCTCGCAAATCTGTTGAGTTTTTTTTTTTGTTGATTTTGTCTTGAGACGGGCTGTTAGAGATCTATAATTGAAGGTTGGGTTTTAAGACTACTCCCATTCATGATCTTGGATTGTAATCTTAGAAAAAAAGAAAAAAAAAAGAAAAATGGCATTAAAGGGGGCAATCCGATCGATTTTGTGATTGGGATTGCAATCCCTATTTTTCACACTGTCAACATATTAGTGGATGTATTTTTATTTTATTTTTTCTTTTTAATTCTCACCAATTAATTATATATACTTTTTGGTTTTTGTTTTATAACTTATTATTTTTTACTTTTTAAAAAAATCTAAAAACACAGTCTTACTTAGTTTTTTTTTGTGAGCATTCCGGTATAAATTTCGTTAAAAATAGAGTTTGTTTAAAAAATCTTATTTTTTATATAAAATTTTATTTTTTCCCATTATTGAATTATTTAAAGTTTTTTATATTTAAAAAAAATATAATTACTTAATTATATTTATATAGTTAATCAAAACTAATTATAAATTGAATTTATTTAATAAAAAAGGATGAGATTGGGTTGTTAATGGGAGTAAAAGATTGAAGTGGGTTAAATTTTATAGATTGAAGAAAGAAAAATTAATTTTATAATGTAAGATTGAGATTGTGAGATTGTTGATGGAGATAGTCTAAGAAATATGATGGAAAGATGATGGAAAGATTTGATGGATATCTTGAAAGATTGAAGTACAATTTTATTATTTTTCAAGTCCGTATATTTATGGTGTAGAATTTAATTGACCAATTTCATTTATGATTGAAGTACAATATTTTGAATTCAGGCCAGTTGTGGTCAGTATCATTGAAATATTTACAATATTTTGAGTGGTCCATATAATTATTGATAAGTCCACAAATCCTTAATATATAAACAAAAGATAAGAAGGATTTGTGTAGTCTTCACAAGCAACTACATTCAAAGTTAGGCATTTTATTTTGTGAGCCAGGTGATTGTTAAAAGGTTTGACTCGGATATAACTTGCGGGTTATTTCGGAATTTAGAATTACTTACTTCGGGTTTTAAAGTTGATAAGATCTTTCTTCGAGCCGGTCCAAGAAAAGGTTTTGGGTTTATTTGTCAAAAAAAAAAATCTGGATATGAGAGAGAACCGAATGGACATGTTAAAAGAAGAATTCAACAAGTTTAAACATGTTCAAGGAGAATCGATTGTCTCTCTCATCAACAGATTTGAGTCACTTGTTACTAAATTGAGTAGTGTCGGTATCATCCCTGGGTTGTTTGAGATCAACATGAAGTTGTTGGATTCACTGCCTTACGCATGGTATAGCAGTGTGATTACCATCAGGAGAACGACAAACCTGGATACCTTAACACTCTCAGAGTTGACTTCTACCATCAAGTCCTTGTTCAGAGAAAATAAAGGTGAGACAAGTGATGCGAGTGTGTGCAGTCAAGTAAGTCCTATCATCCCCGAGTGTGCTGCAAGTGGAAGTAGTCAAGCAAACACATCATCAAGCTCCACTAATGAGATTTCTACACCTGCCTCTCTCATTCCCGAGGTACACAAACTCTGCTCTCAAGAATGTATTGATAAAGTTATTCACTATAGAAACCATAATGCTAAAATTCTTGAACAAATTGAAAGTATTTGAGTTCAAAATGATCATCTTAAAAAGGCTGCTAAGATTTACACTATTAGAATTAACACTCATGGTAATGATATGGCTGATCTTAGGGAACAAGTTTCAATTGCTAGAAATTTAGCAAAGCGTCATGAAAATCAAGTAGTTGAACTAAACGCCAAAATTGTTAAATTAGAAATTGAGTTAACCCAAAAGAAGATTGCCATAGAAAACTTTGAGTTAGCCACCGAAAAACTGAACAAACTTATTGGGTCACAAATGGAATTAAGATTAAAGACTGGTTTAGGCTATGATAGTTATGCTGTACCTCCATCGTTTAACAATAACTATACTAGCGTTCCTCACCTTGATTTTAATTCTCCTCCTGAGGAAGAAATGGTCTATGGTATTAGTCATGTGCCCATATCAAAGACATTTGTTCCTGCAACTCCCAAGATTGTTATTTCAGCTAATTATTCAGTCAATCCTAATAGTGATTCATCTTCTATAGCGGGTTGTGTAGAAGAAAAGGGATGTGTGGAAACAAACAAGGGTTGTGGAGATAAAAACTTACTTTTTGATTCATCTATTAACAACCCTGTCTGTAATAATATTGTTTCCAAAAACATTTTGAACAATGATGCATCTGATGAGAATGTTCATGTTGGCACGTCTCTTGAAAATGAAAATGATGTTTCTATTTCCGATAGTGATTGTAAAACTATTTTTGATTAGACCATTGTTGATAGAACTGTGCATGAAACGGCTTCTGTGAATACTAACCTACCAAGCTGCTCGTCAAAAGATTGTAAAGTTGAGGAGACTAAAATTAATGAAAATCGTTTTGAAAAGGAAAAGGCAAGTACATCTGGTAAATATGTGCCACCTCATAGAAACAATTTTTATCAATCTACTAATCAATATTATCTACCTCAACTGTACAATCAATTTGATAATAGCTACTATGGTTATTATCCACAAGATTATGTTAACTCTTTCTATACAAATGTTTTTGATAATCGGGGTCATAGATATGACAGCTTGTTTGTTCCCGTACAACCATATCCTTATTCGCCACAACCCATGTATTATCATTCTGACGGTTTCTATAGGGAAGATAGAAGAAAACTTTGTTTTGTGTGTGGTAACCCATCTCACCTTGCAAGACATTGCAAGAGCTAGCATAAGATGAAAAGAAAAACGAACAGTAGGTTTAATCAATTCCGTTCAAGAGCTAAACCAAGCTCAAGAACAAGAAATGACCAACCTGACCGTTCTGCCAGCGAAATGGATGTGAGATCCAGAAATAAAAAGAATGATAAACCTCCTTTTTGGATAACCAAAAAGGAGAGAGCAAAAAGGAATTCAAAGACTGAAAGGCTTGAGAATTCATCAAAAAGAAAGCAGAAAAGAAATCTAAAGATTGAAAAATCTGAGGATGTTGTTTTAAAACCAAAGAGACAGTCTTGAAAATCTGTTAAAAACAGGAAACCTGCTTGTACAAGGAATCCTAAAGACTGTTCTTCTGATTCTGACACGTCCCACAACTTCATAAACAACAACGAGAAAAGGACATTTGACAACCTTGTGGTTGACCCTCCCGAGACAACTAAGTCTCGGGAACCTGTATCTAATTAAACTGCTAATGTGTAGGGTCAGCCAAGACGTTATGCAAATAGTATTTGGTATTTGGATAGTGGTTGTACTCGACACATGACAGGAGACGAATTCTTGTTGTTTGACATTAAACCGTTTGATGGAGGATACGTTTCTTTTGCTGGAGATATGGGTGAAAATATCACTAAACAGGGTAGAGTGTTAAATGGAGTCCTGACGTTTGACGACGTCAATCTGGTGGAACAACCGAACCACAACTTGCTTAGCATCTCTCAAATCTGAATAGAAAGCTTGTCACATTAGAATGGGTCGATACTGATGACAACTATGCAGACCTGTTTGCTAAAGCCTTTGATCGTGCCAGATTTTTGTTTTGTTGAGTCACTTGGCATGATCTCTTTTGTACAAAATTAAGTTTTAATTTTTTTATTTTTCTTTATTTTTATTAAATTATTTTAATTTTATTTTGTTTTATTTCGTTTTATTTTTATTTTTTTCTTAAAAGTTTATTTTATCTAAGTTCTTTTTAATTTAGTTTTCTTTTTAATTTAGCTTAAATTTTTATTTTATTTTAAATTTTAAACTTTTAATTTCAAATTTAGTTTTTAAGTTTTAAATTTTGAAACTTTTGTTTTGTTTTTATATTGTTTTTAATTTTCTTTTTAATTTGCAATTCATTTTATTTCATATTTCTTTTATCTTTTTGTATATGAAAATTGTAAATATTTTTCAAATATGTCACAATTTTAGAGGGAGAAAATGAGTCTTAGCCGACCAAAAAGATTTTACTTTTGTTAAAAAAAAAATTTAAGTCACTTGACTTCTAAAAATATTTTATATGTTATTTATTTTATTTAAGAAAATCTGAAAAAGTCTTAAAAGTATATTCTCTGGTTTAGAGGGAGCTCCTGTTTAGAGGGAGTCGGATAATATTAAAATACAAGAAAATTTTGAGAAATCGATCTGATATTTGAAAAATGATAAGAAATTGTCTTTAGTGATCCTATCACGTGAAAAGAGTAGACAAAAGCCAACAAGATCATTGCTTGATGTGTAGATAGGCTTGACAAATGAGTAAGTATCATAGTGATATAAACTTAAATATCTGCTTATACTAGTGGTTACACTCTTATGAAGCGGTTGCCGACTCCAATTAAGTCATATTTATGAAGACAAAAATCTTAATAGTCAGTCATACACGAGCCCATTAGTGATTGGTAACAAAGAAAATTATTTCTTGCTTTAGCTTCAAATATTAAAAAAAAATATCAATAATTATTGAAAAAGCAGAAAACCTGCAAAAATACTCAAAAAGTATTCAAAAATCAACAACAAAATGTTGATAATTTTATCAAACAAAAAAGGGTATATTAGAACCACGTAATGTGGGACAAACAAGTAAGTCCTAAACAATTTATATGTAGGCATAAGTCAACAAGGCTAGTAAGTCCATGGTTCAACCTTTACACATTGTTTGAAACAAAAGTTTGCAAAAAGTCTATAGAAACTCAAAATGTTTTGATCAATCATTAGGAGGTCGGAGTCAATTCGGGGTGATACTGATGAACACAAACTATGCCCGAGGTATGATGGAGTTTGTAACATGTTGGATTAACAGGGGACCACACAAGTATTGTGCCTAACTATACCTTAACGTATCACGGTGAAATCAAAATACTTGTTAAGTTTAAAGTGGACCAACATATCTTCAATCGACTTTGGGTTCTTGGCATAATAATATTCAAATAGAAGTGTGATCTAGGACACTATAGACAATATGATTCCATGTTGTGATCTTTCTCACCAAAAACAAGTATAATAGAATTTTGTAAATTAATTAATATTTAATTAATATAATTAATATCATATTAAATTTTCTTTTTGTTGTAAACTTTAAAAGCTCTCCTTCAAGCTTTTATTTTTAATTTCTGTTTACATATTTTTAATTTTAGTTTAATTTGAAATATTTTATCTTATTTTATTTTATTTTTTATTTTTAAAATTTTATTTTTTATTTTTCACTTTTAAATTATTTTAAAAAATATTTGACTTTACCTTATTTTATTTCACATTTAATTTTATTATCTCTACTTTTATTGATTTGTTTTTAAACTCTTATTTTAGTTTTAGTTTTTGTTTTACCGTTATTGTAAATCTTTAAACTTTAATCTTATATACTTTAAAAAAAAATTATTTTAAATTTTTAATGTAAATTTTAATTTTATTTTGTTAAAAAAAATCGTTGAGTTTAGTTTTAAAATATTGTTTTTACTTATGTTCAATCTTTCATCTTAAACTTATTTCTAAGTTTTGTATAAATCTTGAGTCTGTATAAAAGTTTATTTTTAAATTTATTTTTTTTATTTTAAAATTTTTATTTTAAATTTTATTTTCAGTTTTGTCTTTAAAATTTTTAAAAATGGGTTTACACTTACAACGAGGTCGTTCATGCAAAGTTTGTTAAGTTTGACCCGACAAAAATATTTCTTAAATATATTTGATGTGCTTGGATTCGATGAGTAAATATTTTGTGGGTTTTAAAATTAAATATTTTCTACGTTCGGGGTCGGAAGTGAAAACTTGTTTAAAAACGAGACATTTTGACCATATCGTGAAATGGGTTGACACTTTTAAACCCTATCTTCCTTATCTCCCTCTCTCTTCTCTTCTCTCTTACCCCATCGCCGCCCCTAACCCATCAAACCCTAAATCGGGTTTCACTCTCAAACACACATACACAGATCTGCTAATATTGTTTAAACTGGGAGTTCGATTACCTTCGGATTTCGTTCACAATCCATATAATCGATCACGTCTGGTTCGATTACTTTCTATAGTCAATTACAGTCCATGTTTAGTCTTCAGATCTTATGGAATTGTAATCGAATACAATTGTAATCGATTACACTTGTAATCTAATTCAATTGTAATCGATTACAATTGTAAGCAATTACAATTGTAATCGACTACGAGATGGATTGGTGAACTGAAATAGGCAGCAGATGCATTAAGTTAATTTTAATCGAGTCTACAGGGGTTGCAATTGTATTCGAGTTCAATTTTTTGTAATCGAGTTCTTTGTTTCAATTGTATACGAGTCAGTGTCATTGTTTCAATGCATTTGAGTCCCTGTGCTTTCATTTAGCTGTTTGTATTCGAGTCTGCTGTGTTATCAAGCCATTGTAATCGAGTTACGGGATTCTTAAATTCTATTCGAGTTTACAGGTTTTGTGTGTTCAGTTTGTAATCGAGTTTACTGGGTTTAGAGTGAAATCAGTTTTGTAATCGAGTTCTATTTTCGTGTTGTAGAGTATTCAAATTGTAATCGAGTCTGTTATCAAACTTCTGATTTTAATTTGTAATCGAGTATAAAAGAACTGATATGTAAAGAGTTTGTAATCGAGTTCTATGTATAAAATTGTAATCGAGTTCTTTGGGAGATTCTCACTGTAATCATTTAAAAAAAGGACTTGAGAAAATCTTTGGAGTTTAGAAAATTGGTTAAGTATTTTGTATTCGAATATATCTTTTTCGTGAAAATTTGATCTAAGTATAATGTATTCATAACGGACATGTGAAAATTCTAGGTACAAAGTAATCTAATTCACTTGATTACAAATATAATGATCTTCAAAATGATAAGTAATTTGTACTCAAAGGAGTTGTATTCAAATGCTTTGAATAGAATACTTTTAACTTAAAATTTCTTCAAAATTCATCTCATTAGAATACTTTATACTTTGACATTTTTCTATCCATTAGAATACTTTATACTTAGAAAATATTTTAGTCTTGAGTCATTTTTGTAAATGACTTTTGTTAATCAAGTCCCTTTGTTGTAACAAGGCTGTGGCGATGATGACGAGTCAAATGGTGATGACGAGGAGGATGATGAAGGGAACGATGACGAGGATGATGATCACGAGCACGATAGTTATGATTAACCTCGTGATGGTGGAAACGATGATGGAAATGGTGGTGGTAGTGGTGATGCCACTGAAAATAAGACGGTTGATGCTGGGTTGTCAAAGGAGGCTGAGAAAACGAGGGAAACGGATGTTGCGATGGAGGCCGAGCTCGCCTTTTTATTTAATGTTTGTTCTTTTGCAGGTACCGTTCCTTCAGTTCAGAAAGTCGGTGAAGAAAATAAAGATGATGATGACGACATCAACTATTCTTCCGAACCCGACACACCACCAACTAGGAGAATGTTGAGCCAATTGTTGACAAGCATGTTGTCGCTCCTGTTGCTGATCCTGCTAGAAGTCGGTCAAGAAGAGGAATCAAATACCACAGCATGAGCATATTGGGAAACATGCAAGCAAGGTCAAAATCAACAACAAATTCGATGATGTCATCATGCATTGCACTCGCAGTCATGAGCCCAAGCTCTTTGATGAGCACGAATTGTTGGACTCCGTGACCTCAGGATGCTAATTGAGCCTCCTATGTACAGTCGAGTATGTCCGTCGTGATAACATGGACGCCATTGTTGGAAAATTCAACATGTTTGTCAGATTACTTGTTGAAAAGCAACCTTTTGAAGAAGATCCAGATGGTGCATTTGACTACGAGTCCGAATGCGAGTGGTGAGAAGGAAATAAGACAAATACCAAAAGACTAGAGGGAGATTGTAAGGCCTGGTTTTGTTTAATCAAGTCTTTCGTATTTGTATCACTTTAGTTTACATCTTTGTTAGTTTACGATTGTATGTTTTGGGCCCGAGGCCTCTTGTAATTGGTGCCTATTGGGCTTGTTAGTAATGAGACGGGTGTATAACATACTCATATATATAATGTGTGTGTATGGAATACACCAACAAACTCTTTGCACTTTAATTATCCAATTATTCTCTAACTCCTAAAACTCTCTCTAACTCCCTCACCCTCCTTCCTAGCTTTCGGCCCTCTCTCTAACACACATACAAGATCCGAGATCTCGGTCCGACTAGTTGTTTCCGCCAACTAGTTGTGAGGTTGATCCAAAAATGACTAGTACTTAGTTTGTTTTGTTGTTTGATCCGGTTTCGGGACCTACAGAAATGCACATCCCTACCTTAAGGAGAAACACATTAAGCGTTAATATGTTTGCTTTTTAAGTATGACAACCCATTTTCACATTCAATACACATGTTTCCGTCACCCTTTTAATTCAGATGTGTATTCATACCAACATATATATCATGTTTTCTATGTATCATATCATTATCAACCCTTTTATTATTATCTCATGAAGTTATTGTATGTTCAATGTTTTTATTCCACACGAAATATACACACACTAAACATATTATAATTTTTATTTTGAATAAAGCAAATGTATACACATGCATTTCCTTTATATCAAATAGTCCCAACAATCAAGAATCTGTTATAAATATATTAATATTATGGTTATCAATATCTAATATAGATTAGCTTTCTTCCCAAGTTTTCCTATCCTATATATACATCTTATTGTACATCTTTGTAAGATACAACTTATTAATGAAATATCTCTTTTTCTCCTACATCTCTTTCTCATCTTATTTAGCTATTAGGCTAGTTTTACAACACGTTATCAGCACGAGTTGTCTTTGAAGCTGGATCACATCATCTTGAGGTAAGTATTGTCTAATTAACTTTTAATTGTTTGTTTTTAATATCTCAACATAAATCGTATCGTGTACAATTTTGGATTGTGTAAAGATTAGTTTTATGGTTTTTTTTTCTTACCTCTTAAAATAATTCATGTTGTAATATATATAATTATGGATTAAATAGACATTTATATTTATATATTACGTAGTAAAAAATAAAAATAAAAACCACCAATCGGTTTCTGGAAAGTTTGGTGCTTTCAAGTTTATTTGATATTTTTGTTGATGTATTATAATTCTTTTACAAAGCATAATGGTGATTATGTTTAATCAATTATAGTTATTTTAATTGTAAAGAAACACCATATAGGTTTACAATACGATATCTTGATAATAGTATCATGTAAAATTTTAGTTATGATTATATAAATCTTTAGTTAGAAATAGATATGTTTCTAAGAAATTATATATTTAATTTGTGTTAAAGAAGGATCTATATTTATTTCATAAGATAAATAAACGTGTTACTTTATATGTTTGCTTGTGGCAAAATCATTTCTTATAATAAGACCCTGTGCTTTCGTTAAATAATAATTAAATGAAAAATTTATGCTGTTTCAATCTAAGGAAAAGATTGGTGTGCTAAGTACCATATGATTTATAATTGTTAATTAGTTAAATCTTCGTTGATTAGATAAAAGAAATTTACATAATGATACTTGGTATTTAATGTAAAGAGATATTTTGGTTCAATTATTTTATGTGTTCGAGTTTATTATCTAAATAGATATTTTCATTTTTCCTGTAATTATTGTTATTTTTAAACAGAGTTAGAATAATAGTTTAAAACTTTTAATTAACAACTTGGGTTTAATACCCACTTATTAATCGTGAATATAATGTGTGTTTTCAATTTCTCTTTTAACATGATTGATTCCAAGTGATGGATTTTCATTTAGCTATATTTTGTTGACCATATTTGATTTCCATATTACTCTACTTCAATAATATATGTTAATATGTATGTTCACTGATTAGTCAAGAATTAGTAAAGCATGTTTATGTCTTATGTGTTAAAATATGCATAAATAACTAATATATAAACCACATATCTCTTTATAAGCTTATAATAATTTTGACATGAATTATGTTACGATTAAAGTTTTCTAATTGTTTACATGTTTGATATAAATAAATGTGGTGGTTATAGATATAATGCATCATACGTAAAAGTTTAGTTAAATTAAGTTTTAACCATAGTTATTGTTATATGCGTTCTATAACTAAAGATGTGTCACTTGGTGTGTTTTCTGAGTTCCTATTCTTTGAACAATTTATATGCATTGTTCTTGTTATACATAAATACAATTAATACATAGGTCTTCTTACCGTTGTTCATCATATATACATCATGGAACAATTTTCATTTGTTTATTTGACATATTGAATGTTGTGTTAAATTTCACCTTAGAGGCTTTAATAAAAATGAAGATATTTATATCGTGATATGTTAATACATAAGTCATATATAATTACATGCAAGTGATGAAAATAATATTTCACAAAGGTTGAAATTACTCGTTTTATATGGTGACATGTTATAGCATTATGTCTTTTATGTATATCTTGTATTATGTATGCTATAATTTTTATCATTTAGTAGAATAACTATATGTGAGTTGTGTTTTATTCACTCTAATGAAAGAGAATAAAACAAATATGTTTTGATGTCATTCTCTAAAAATCTCATTATCGATTTATAGAAGGTCATCAAATTATTACTGATATTTATATTACGGAAAAATAATTATTCATTTGTCAAACCTCAAATATGCTCCTGAAGTAGCATATCATTTTATGTGTGAAGGGTTTGAAGTGATTTTATATCTATGTCCGAGAAAATTATGAATAAACCATGAAAAGTGTTTGGTTTGATATCATTCCCCGAAGTGAATGTGAATATGCACTGATTATTGCGATCATGGACATAATAGAAAATTTGTAACAATGATTATTATATTAATAATGAGATCGAATATCGAAATAATAATGTTGGCCATGCTAATAATGAGATCGACCACCTCATGTGGCAAAGAGATTGATCATATATGAGATCTGGAAATACAAAAGTGAAATCATATGATCGTTTGAAACGATAATACAATGTTCACTCATATTTACAATCTTGTACAAAAGAAGCATGATACATATACGATCATAAACCTGAAGTTTATGGATCATGATTATCTTATGGCGTGACCGGTTAGACCACACCGAGTCAATGATATGAAATTTTTTGAGGAACCAAAAGATTGTTCATAATAATTATACATGTAATATTGCTCTCAAGGGAAATCATTTTTACCAACTGAAGGAGGGTGTGAATCCCTAAATGTTATGGAATTGAGAAAAGAATACACATATCCTAACATGATACCATTTAGTGTTTGAAAATCGATGCATCGTCTAAATGGTTATCAAGATTGCAACTTCATGTTTGCATGATCTATGGCTTAGCTAATAAGATAGCAAGCATATTATTCCAGATTGATATATTTACATTAGATTATAATAATGAATTTGATTCCCAAGTTAATAATGATCATTGGAATAAGTGTTGAACTTTATAACAGATTATGTTCTTACATAAATTGTTTTGTTAAAGACGATTACTCAACGTCTATAATTGGTCGCAAAGGCAATTATCACGAGAGCAAATGTTCATGTTTGTATTTGAGTACATATTTACATGTCTTAAAAACTAATCCACATCAAGCCAGCACGTTATGATACTTCCTTCCCATTGTAACTGGTTTTTGGTCAGTAACCAAGTATTTCTCATCTAATGTGTGTTATATACTGAAATTAATCCACCACAAGACACAAAGATGAGGCCACAAGGAAGTTGGGAATTTATGTCGATATCTATGAGCCGTTAATATGATATTTGTTTATAGCTCATTAGTTTTCACTCCAGTGAATTAGCATTCCCAACATCAAGGGGAGAAATAAAGCAGTTGGAAAACGAATTTAGTTGGAATGAATTATCATTGATCCTCAAACTAAATTATATAAACTAAAATTTCAAAGGATAATTCATGTATAAAGATTAGCGAATCAATTACCGGACGATTCACTGACCAAAAGAGGGTGTCTAACTAAGACACATATACGAACTGCTAATGCTCCAATTAATAAATGTCCCGGAAGGACAAACACATATTGATAATAAGTCTAACGCACGCTTGTAGCGTGGTAGACCGATCGATTCCAAATGTAAAATTTCCTCGATAATTGGAGCAAGTAATGAAAATGGTCAAGTCGAGGTGCAGTAAAAGGTCCCTTGAAAGAGATTAGACATGATAGTTCTTGAAGAACCTTAGGTACCTGAAAACAACAAGCTCTCAATAAATTATATTGTATCATGTCTACAAAGATATATGGAATCGAAATAAAGTCGACGTCGCTATACATTTATATATATAATTAGCGCTTGAAATGATGATGAGGATCAAGATTTAAGATCTGCCTACAAATGAAAACATGTGAATGAATGGCCAAAATAGGAAAGACGCAAACAGGGCAGAGTTGAATTCTCTAAATAACCGAAAGTTTTTTGGACCAACAATCCGCGCAACTAAAGTTGTAAAATGTGTTACATACAAACGGGTCTTTATGTGAGTTATGAAAATATAAAGTGATATAAGGCAAAATTGGTGGCACAAGGATTTTGCAAAGACCCATGATTAATTATGAGGAGACGCATTCTCCAATGGTGGAAGCAATGACTTTCCGATATCTAAATAGTCTGGTAATATAAAGAGAAAATTAATGTGTCTAATAAATATTATGATTCAGTTGATATTGTAAGTTTACAAGAAAGATTTTGAAGGATTTGAATTAACAAATCATGTAAAGTAAGTTCTCGAGAACACAATGATTGTTGTGTATATAGTCATATTTGAACTTATACGATTATTGAATATTAATTAACATGAGTGGAACTCCTGAAGAGTTTCCTAAGGTAATTGAATACTTGAAAGATTAATTGATAAATCTTAATGATGTCATTATGTGCATCAATAAGTATAAGAGAATGTACATGATGAGTACAATATCTCAATAAACAAATAAATTGTTCAGTATGGATTTTTGATATGTGATACAAAATGATGTGTTAATGAGCAAGTTTATGCAACAAAAATCCTTGAAAAGTGAATGCGTATGCATAATTGCCAAGTTGAAAAGAGGTTCATGATGGATTGGTATCTGAGTGGATTTATGCTTATTACGTATGTACTAAACTATTCGAATTGAGCTTGGCACAAATCAAGAGATATTTTGATAAAGAGGGAGATAAGTTGGATATAATTAGCCATACTTTTATCAAAATTTCACTCTTAAAAGGTCATTATAATCACAATTTACAATGATGTATATATCACAAAAAGAAACTTATGAGCTTTTAAAGAGAAATTTTTTTTTTGAAAGACTGTGACATAGTGCGATTATTGTTCGAGTAGATGTGTAATTATATGCTTATAAATCCATCAAAGTACATATAGAAAATATTGATACATTTTGCCATGGACATGGTTAATCATATTTAGCATGTTAAAGGATGTCTAACAATGACTCTATATCATTGCCTATCTGAATATGAATATTATTGGTTCGGAAATACCATAATTAAATGCATATGTGCATTATGTCGTACTGTTGGCTATATATTATTATTATTATTTTCTTTATGTATATTTATCGGCATGTGTCCTACTAGGAGATATCAGAATGGGTTAAAACATATATTTCAGGTATGAAAGATATGTGTTTATATTTTACTAACCCATTAAAACAAGTTTGGTTAGTCTTGTTGATGCAGAGAAACACAACAGGATCATAGTGTTTACCAGATGAAGCAATAGAAGTTTTCACGTGAAGATAATACAACATTATTCAACTTGAGGATTCAAATGTCAATGGACGAAGACGCAAATGGTTGACTACAAAATTTTTGGGCAACTTTCATAGAAAATCGATATTTACCATTTTAACGGATATATAAATCTGGGGGAGACAATACGCGTTGCACTCTTTTTCCCTTAGCTATGGTTTTGTCCCACTGGGTTTTCCTAGCAAGGTTTTTAATGAGGCAGCATCTCCAAGCGTATTAAATTGATAACCAAGGGGGAGTGTTATAAATATATTAATATTATGGTTATCAATACCTAATATAGATTAGCTTTCTCCCCAAGTTTTCCTGTCATATATATACATCTTATTGTACATCTTTGTAAGATACAACTTATTAATGAAATATCTCCTTTTCTCCTACATCTCTTTCTCATCTTATTTAGCTATTAGGCTAGTTTTACAACAGAATAATGTTACCAAGTTAAGTCATGTAAGAAACAATGATGTACTAAACGTATAAACGAATAAGTCTTGTGTCTTGTATGAAACAAACAATTAGGTAAAAGTAGTATGCCAACCTTCAACCAAACTCCAAGGGAGTAACTCAGTTTTTGTAAATATAGATTTTACATTTTTTTTCTCTCTTAATATCGTGTTTCTACTTTGTGTAAAAATAGTTGGCTAAAAACATATCAATGTTTCAAAAGGCCAAAACTAATTTATGAAACAATAAGTAATAAATTATAAAATTAATTAGGATATTTGGCTTTTTATTTATAAGTAATTAGAGGTATTCTTTGGTTTCAAAGTTTTTTAAATCTAGAACCAAAACTCAACACAAATCTCTCACGGTTTTTCGGTTTTGGGTAATTCAAGATCGAGCTTTTTAGGTAGAGTTTCGAGTATCCAAATAAAAAGAACTACAATACTAAAACTAAAAGCAACATTTTATTTGCACTCATAACGTAAATAACCAATATAGTTCGAAAAAAAGAATTTTAACAAAGTCCAATGATAAAAATAAAAGAGCATCTTTTCAATCTCCACGCTTGATTCTTTGTTTCCTTCTCCATTTCCAATGTTATATTAGAAAAAAGTCAAATAAAATAAATATTAAAGTTGTTAGATATAGCATGATAAACATAAAAAAAATGTAATAAATCAAAAACTGTCAATATTGCCTATACCTTAATTCGTGCTTTTAAACGAAAACTTTATTTAGGTTTTTTATGTTGTCCCAAAAACTCATAAATCAAACCCAGTAATAGGGGTGATTAATAACTGAATTGTTAATCGAACCGAAAACCGACAGAACCGAACCAAATTAACCTAACCGCACCGAACTCTTCATTTTTATCATATTTTTCAGCTTTGTTTTTCTCTATTTCATGTATTATATGTATTAATAGTTTAGTGCTATCATTTTCATGTATTTATATCTCCATTCCATTTATTAATATCTCAATTTCATATATTGATATATTCATTTCATATAGTTATACCTTCGTTTCATGTATTTAAACATTCATTTCATATATTTTTAAGCAAAATTTTAGCTCATGTTTGATATCAGTTATTAACCAAAATTAAACGAACCGAACCACACACTCCCCTAGTAATCGAGCCAAACTGTCGCGGTTTGGTTATTGGGTTTTGGTTAAATATCACAAACCTAATAACAACAATAATAATAATAATAATAATAATAGGTGTGGATTGTTTGAATAAAATAATAACTATTAAAATAAGCACTAGTTTATTATACAAAAACATAATTTTTTTGTATATAAGCAGTTACTCCTCCCTCATTGGAATTCATGCTGAATGTCCATCACCTTAAAATCTCCGAATTCCGAAGGCTGTTGATCCTCGTGGACCTTAAAATCTCCGAATCCTGTTACGTTCGTTGTTTGTCATTAATTAATAATAATGGCGATCCCAGCAGCTGCTGTGATCGTCCCTGTAAGCGTCCTCTTCTTTGTCTCCGGTTTAATCATTAATCTAATTCAGGTACATTCATTTTTCTCTACTAATTTTTATTTCAAATCATTTTTTTATATTCTTAACTGTTTATTACTTGGATCATAATATTATTGATTTGGTCAGGAATTGTGAATATTGTTTGTTCTTTTCAGTTTCAATATTGTTTGTTTGTTTTTAGGCTGTATTTTTTGTGATTGTACGGCCGTTTTCAAAGAACGGTTACCGGAGGATTAACAGATATGTGGTGGAGCTGTTGTGGATTGAGCTTATCTGGCTAGTTGATTGGTGGGCTGGAGTTAAGGTTAGTTAGCTCATCATCACATATATATATCATCACCGTACTGAGTATATCCCACCAATAGCAAAGTTATGGTAGGGTCTGGGGAGGGTAAGATGTAGACAGCCTTACCTCTACCCCATAGGGATAGAGAGGCTGCTTCTGGTGAGACTCACGGCTCGATAGTAGTTTTGCATCAAGTCTTGGACATAAGACACATAACACTCAACCATCGGAACACCGCCGATTGGTGCATGTACCCTTCTCTTTCGGCTATCAACGCCACCACATGATGATGCCTGATTAACCTTCCACAACTTTTAACGTTATTTTCACGAGATTAGTAAAACAATGTCAAAATTAGTGCAATTTCACTTTTGCCCACCCGAGGGTTCACACACATATATATAGTAGTATTTGTTTTCTTAAAATTCATTCTCTCTTTTTTTAATATCTATTTAGGATGCTTTTTTTTCAATTTATGTTTATCGTTGCTAATAAATATATGATCATGTTGCATATGCATAAACTTTTTTGGTGGATTGATATTAGTGCTGAAATTTGTCCTCATGATTTCCCAAGACTGTAAAGATTTTTTAACGCCTAACGCTTGATTTTAACGTGAAGTGTTTCATTTGATAGTTAGGGTGAGGTTTATTACAAAACACTATATCATAGCGAGAACAAAAAGAACAAATCTTAATCGTTTAATTTTCTTATCAATAGTTCATATGTTTCTAATTTTGTACTTCAAACATATAAATGTGTATGTTTATGCACATTAAAAACCATCAAACTAACTTCTTGATATGGTTTTAAAGTTTTAGTCATTTATACATACATAAACAAAATCTGTTCATGCTTTTTCATTTTCTTATTTTCAGGAGAGATGAATAAACATTGCATTTCTATCATTTTCTTTGATTTTCAATTTTGTAAGACTGAAATAATGATTTTCTTTTCTGCGTGTTCTCACGATATCTGGTTTGAAACTAGCGGAATTTCCTGTATTATGACATTGATTTATTATTATTATTTGTCTTCTTTTTGTCCAACAAATTTTTATTTGTTTTGAGAATAGTGTTCTAACATGACATGTTGCAGGTGAAAGTGCACACAAATTCTGAGACATACAAAATGTTGGGTAAGATGAACATACTTAAGCTTCTAAACAGTATAAATATTGCATATCTTAGATATAATATTAATAATAATTACAGGTAAGGAACATGCTCTTGTTATATGTAATCACAGAAGTGACATTGACTGGCTTATTGGATGGGTGTTTGCACAGGTGATTATCAAGTATTTCACTTATTGCCATCTCAGCAAATGTTTTGCACAATACTTATTTTTGTTACATTGTACTGTGAGTCTGTGACAGCGAGCCGAATGCCTTGGTAGCTCATTAGCCATCATGAAAAAATCATCAAAACTCCTTCCTGTAAGTTTCTATAATTTGTTATATTACAATATGCTAATTTCACATTTATTATGTTAATGTTTTTGAAATATATAATATTATTTGCAGGTCATAGGTTGGTCAATGTGGTTTTCTGAGTATCTTTTTCTTGAGAGAAACTGGGCTAAGGATGAAAGTACTTTAAAGGTGGTATATCATTACATGTGTTTACTAATATTCATATTGCACACATATTTTAGAGGCAGTTATGAATTATCTGATTTTTTTCATGTCATGTTTTGCAGCTCGGTCTTCAACGGTTAAAAGACTATCCTCGAACCTTTTGGTTGGCTCTTTTTGTGGAAGGGACTCGGTTTACTCATGCAAAGCTTTTGGCGGCTCAAGAATATGCATCTTCAAACGGGTTGCCTGTTCCAAGAAACGTGCTCATTCCTAAAACAAAGGTTAGACATCACTATAACACTAAGGGTATTTTGTACATTTCACACACACTTATTATAACAAGTTAAAACACACATCCATTTCAGAGACCATTTGTGTTACATTTAGAAAATAGTTGGTCTAAAGTTCTGGTTTTTGAAACTTGGGGGCCAAACGACAAGAACTGTCTGTGTAATTATTGTAACACTAAGGGTATTTTGGACATTTCACAAGCACTTAACATAACAAGTTAATGTTCATCCATTTCAGAGACCATTTGTGTTACGTTTTAACAAACAGTTGGTTTTTAAAACTTGAGAGCAATATGGCCAATCGACGGACTATCTGTGTAATTAATTCTAATTATTATTTTCAGGGTTTTGTTACATCAGTAAACGAGATGCGATCGTTTGTTCCCGCCACTTATGATATGACAGTTGCTATTCCAAGAAGTACAACTCCACCAACAATGTTGAGGCTCTTTAAAGGTCAACCTTCTGTGGTGAGTGGCCTATGACATTTTTGTAACGGGTCAAAACGGGTCAGGGCGAGCAGGGCTACCCGTAAATGATTTTTTATTCGTTTGTTGATATTTTTAAATTGTTATGATGTTGTCATATGGTTTCAGAAATCTAAACTTTTTAACATTCAATAGTGTGTACAGAAATGGTTGAAAATGCTACCTGTACTATTTTCTAGTTATTATAAAATTATGAAGATTACTTTTATTTTCTTTGTAGCCTATTTTAAAATTTGTTTTTTCAGTTTTGTTCCCTCATGAATTCTAAAGATTCCTATTTTAAAGACTTGTGCATAATTTACAAAAATTTGATCATTCAAGTCAATGTTTGTTTTATAGGTTTAATATTAGTATAAGAAATTTAGGTGATCTATTTCAAATGATTTACTTATTTATTTATTTATTTACTTATTTATTTATTATTATTATTATTATTTATCATTATTTTTTTGCAGCTTCACGTGACAATGAAGCGATATTCAATGAAAGATTTGCCTGAAACAGATGAAGCTATTGCGCAATGGTGTAAAGACATATTTGTTGCCAAGGTTCTTTGTTTCATAATTTCTGTTATTATTGGCACACAAGAAAATAATCTAGTAGACAAATATATAAGTAATCACTATATAAGATGTATATATTGTTGTTTAAAGGGGTCCCTGTTAAAAGCTTAATTTTGGACATGTATATTATATTAAAAAAAAACGCGGATTATATAATCTTTATTTATAGCAGAGTTATTAGTAAGGTCTGAGGTATATTGTATTACATCCACCTTTTATAATTTTGTATTTTAAAGATTAGATTATTAGAAGTATCATAATGCAAAAATTATTGAAACTAGAATAGTATCGAGTAATTGTGTAAATATTATTAGTATTTATTTTCATGTATTAAAAATGTTGCAGGATGAATTATTAGACAAACATAACGTAGAAGACAAATTTCCCGATACAGAAATAATTTATGACATTGGCCGTCCTTTAAAATCTCTTGTGGTAAGAAACCGAATTGATTTTGGAACTAATTATTTTGAACTAAAATCATGATTATCTGATTCTGATCATTTTAATATTGCATGTTTTTTTTGTACATACAGGTATTTACTTCATGGGCATGTCTACTTGTTTTTGGGACCTACAAATTCTTCCAATGGTCTAAATTTTTGTCTTCATGGAAGGGTTTAACAGTTACAGCAACTTGTTTGGCGGTTGTTACAGTTTTAATGCATATATTGATTCAGTTCTCGCAATCGGAGCGTGGAACGCCTCCACAGGTGGCACCTTCAAGGACCAACAATGGAGGTAATGTACACAACAAACAGCAGTGAGAAAAAAATGTTATAAAACAGGTTTATATATATGGAAAATACAACATTTTACTTCACTATTTGTGAAAGTTGTCCCTCATGTTTTTGTACCAAAGAAATAGAGAAGTCCAAAAATCAGTTTATTTTGCTACTTTTCTTTGTTCTTAATTATGGTTAATATCAGCTGTCATTGCATTAAGTTGTTATCAGATAATTTAAAACAAAACATCAATTCTCCATAGATAAAAAAGATGGCATTTGTTGGCCCATAAAGCAAAGATGTAGGAACTAGAAAATTTGGCAGTTAAGCATGTTTAGATAGAAGAATGTGACCAAATAAATAACTGAAAATAAAATAAAATTCTCATGGGCAGACAAGGGTGGGATGTTACTCTTACACGTTCTAATAATAATAAATATGCAAAATTTAAACAATCATGGTATCAAAAAACCAACATAATTCTACTTCAAAATTGCCCCCACCCCCTCTCAAAAATACCATAGTTTCCCACCACTATATAAATAAAGTTACAAAACCTAAAGATCCAACTTCTGCATCAACTCCATAGACCCCGTCCCAACCTTAACCGGCATCCCAAGACAAATCCTAGCCGTCGGTGTCTCCAAATTATCCATCATACCATGAGATGCCGCTTCCACAATAAACTTAGACGCAGTCTCAAACGACATTTTATGAAACGGAGAAACCGACTCAGAAATACTCCCATGTCTACTCATGGGTCTATACCCGCCCGCGTGAGTCATATAGTCAGCAATCAAACTCAAATGCCTGTAATCAATCTCAACACCATAACTACCAAACACATTTTGCATTTCCATTATTATGCTTGTTCTTGCAGCCTCAACACCATAAGTGTTGAGCATGGTGTAAATATTATTGGAATAAACATGGTCAACATCTAGGTCTTCTTCCATGTCCCAAAACGCAGGTAGTTCGACTCCAGAGGCTTGTAATGCACATGGGACGATTTTGTCTTCTTCGTTCTTGTCTTTCGTTTTCTCGTTCATGTTTCTGATTTCAGGGTTGTTTTGATTCCAACAGACTTGTTTAACGTTTACGCTGTATTTAATGGGTTGGCATTGGTCAAGTTTTCCTGAGCCCTTGATGTAGACTTTCTGTGCAGCTTTTTGTACAACCTGCAAAAAAAAGTTGTAATTTGGAATATTAGATTATGTAGACAAAATAATGGAATTAGAAGTGGTGATTTTATATTAAACATATCCTATTTGTTGTAATAATTTTGAAATAAATAAATGAAAACAGTTGTGTTTTATTCTGATAATCTTGAAATAAATAAATGAAAAGGTGTGTATTAAGTGTTGACAGATTATTATTCTGATAATCTAGTTTTTGTAAAAGTTAAAAGGATAATATCATAATAACCAACAGACTTTATAGATTTTCTTAAAAAAATTCCTCTTGAATGTCAAAAAATAATAATAAAAAGTCACAAACCGATTTTGATATACTAAAGTACCTAAACTAATCTAAAACGCATTTAATTGTGAAAAAATATTTAAAAATATAACTTGTTACCCGATATTTGTTAAAAGTAGAATGGTGTCTGTTTTAGTTTTCGAAAAAGTTGAGCGTCAATTTATCAATATTTGACCAAGTTAAGAGGCTAAAACTTGCTAATTTTAAATGTTTTTCACTTTTCCGTGCTTTTTTAACATGTTAACAGACTTAGTTATACAAAATCAGATTAAAGAACTTTTTCAAAAGAGAAAAAGTGAAGTATGTTGGTTTTTCTACATTAAAAACACTATTAAAAAATTTACCTCTGCCAGCAAAATTTCTGGTTCATTTGTAAACCTAAAATGAGCTTCAAGAGTCAAATCTTTAACTTCCACATGGTTTGACCGGTCAAACTTTCTAGTCACAAACTCATGCGTTTTAGCTTTCGCATTACTCATATCTTCTTGTTCTTGTTCCTCCACTACATCTTCACCATCTGTCTCAGCATCACTTTCATCTTCTTTTCCATTTTTACCCTCCATTACATGTTCGCCATCTGTCTCTTCACCTTCATCTTCTTCAACCTCCTCTTCAGATTCATCATATTCAACCGAATCAGTATTTTGCCGTTTCTGTTTTTTATAATCTGATCCAAGATCATCAACCGTTTCATCTTTTCCATCATCATCATCGCCATCGTCATCATCACGATCATGATCATCATGATTATCATCATGATCCGGATTAGTGGCGGATGCATCATCCTCACTGGCAGTCTCGGCTTTGGTGTTCTTAGCGCTTTTGATCCCGTTGATCCGGGAAAGCAATGCAACGTGTCGTTCGATTGCGTCTTCTAACGCTCTTAAGAAGTTGTTTCTTAAAGTTTCTTCACAGTTGCGACGTGATACATGTTTCGGTTGGTTTAGTTTGACTTTAAGCTTATACATTCTGCATGGTTGGTTGTTGACAATGTAAAGTGGCAGTTTTGTGACTTCTATACTTCGCATAACCTCTGCAACTGACAGTTTTTTCACCTTTTCAACAAGTTTCTCTGCGTCTTCCCTGAGATCGTGACATGTTAGTGACAAATTGGAAAATTATCTGCTAAAGATTAACCTTCAATCTCGAAGTACTAAACTTCGTTCAAAGTAGAAAATAATAATAATATAACTCACATTGATCTTCCTTGTAACAAGGGGCATGTTATCATAGGAGTTTTAATGTTAGGTGCAGCCGTCATTAATATCTCCTGTAGACGTGGAATACCAAGTGTCACATTCATCTCACCACGTCCAGCAAGATGAAACGTGTTCAACCTGCAAAAGAAAGAAAATAAGCATACAAAATACAAGTCATTTCATTTCACATAAGCGTAATATATAAAAATAGTATGTGGTTTCAAATATCTTACGTCATTTGAGTAGATGGTTCACCAACGGATTGACCAGCTATGACACCAACAGGCTCTCCAGGCTGTGCAAGACTTGAGAGATACTTTTGTCTTATTAGCATTAATAATTCCTCTCGGTTCTCGTTCTTGTGTTTGAAACTTTTAACTTTATCTTTAACACCTTGTGGCAACTCTTGAATATATGAATTGAATTCAAGTGGCTCGCTTAATTTTTGGCATATGATTTCTTGATTCTAGCAGAGTAGATATTAATATTAATTAATGTGTTCAACAAAACAAAACAAACAAAAGTTTGGCTGGTTTACAGGCCTATACTTATGTAAAACAAGATGAAAGAGTCAAACATGTTGAAAGTAGACTCGTTTTGTCATATCTAAGAAACATTAATAAAAATAAAGAATCTCACAGCTTTCAGGACTTGAAGATTATTGAGGAAACTAGTTTGATGCACATCAACTCCATCTTCACCATAATAAAACTGAACAATTGACCCATCAGCATCACGAACCGTGTGATCATATGAAACTTTCAAACTCTCAAGATTCTTAATAAGACATCTTTGTAAATATCCACTTCGAGAAGTTTTGACAGCTGTATCAACCAACCTACAACACCCCACAATTTGCAATAACTTACTAACTGTAATATACTAATATATGTCAAATAAAATTTAAAAGAGTCTATAATATGGTTTTAGTTTTACCCTTCACGGCCAGCCATGCAATGGAAATAATATTCTTGTGGGCGAAGACCTGTTAAAAACCGATCAATAATATAACCGCCCGCACGGGCAGTAAAATCCCAAGGTGAAAAGCTAGGTAAAGTTTTCCCGGAAACCATTCTTGGCACTCTTTTTCCTTCTAACTCTTGTTGACCAAGTAAAAATGAAATTTGTTGGAAATTCACCTGTTTTTTATTAAAAAGTTAAATAATATAGGAAACTTAATTAGAAGTATAACGAATGGATCTTGTGAACTTACCGAACTACCCTTGGCACCACTAATAGTCATGAGAGAAATGCAGTTTTGTGGGAAAGGTTTCAATAGTCCTTTTGGTAGCCATTTTTTGCTGATCATGGAACCTTTATCTCTAAGTTCTGTTTGCATAAGGTTGTCCAGGCTGGCAATTGCGGTTACTCCATTACTTCTTATTATTTTCTCGGTTTCCAGTTGCAGCTCTCTTATGCCTACAAATATAATTTAAGAAAGTGAAAAAGAAAGATAGGTATCGGTATCAATGGTACCAGAACACACACACATACTGGCATACAGACGCACAAACATAAACACATACACACAAAATCATAAACACATGCACACACAAACATAAATGCACAATACATATGTATGTATCTATGTGTATGTGTTGGTGTTTGTACGCGTATGTATGTGTTAAGAGCGTGTGTATGAATATAATTACGCTTGCAATAATACTCTCAGTACCCACTTTTAAATTATAGACTATAGACCACTTTTAAACCGTTCAAGATATTCCCTTAATGGAAAGTATTAATTTGACCCATTTAAAATAAAGAAAATAAATAACACAAATCAACATGTTTCACATGTGAACCAGTCAAAACAACCACCTCTACTATATTCTGTTAAGTTCGGTACTACAATTAATACCTGTTTTTTGGTTCTCCAAGTTAACAAATTTGCGATGAACCTTTTCACCTACATCTTCGCCTTCAAGCTCCATCCTCATTTCTTTGTCACTATCAGGTGACACCATGAGGTCATCCAAACCACATGTAAATCCATGAAACTGATATACAACACATAATTTAAAAATAATATTGGTACGCTTTTAAAGAAGTTCAGAATAAATATTATTAAACTTATAGTACCTGTAGAAAAGAAGTGAATAACCGACTAAAAGCTCCAAGTAATAGTCCTGCAACATCTGCACCATACAGTTCTTGAACTGTATGAACCAGACCATACTTACCAAACTGAGCTTTGTCTATCACACCACACACAAGCTCGTTTTTCCATATTAATAATCTGGTTTCATCAGCCTCTTTTAGATTCTCTTTGTTAAATTCTGCAAGCTCTTTTTTTAAACGTTTACTTGTTTTATTTTTATTCTGTTTGACCTCTTTCCCTTGAAAATACTGTTCTGGAATCTTCGCCTTGTTATCAACAGTACAAGGTCTATTACCTCTAGTAAGATGATTTAGTATTGCTGTTATAACCTACAAACACAAAAAATATATAAAAAAATAAAACCAGGAAATTCAATTACAGTCATTAAACATATCTTAATTGTATTAATGATATATGAGTAAAAAAAATAAAGTATTTAAAACAAACATGTGTTTGGAATAAAAATGTTTTGGTGGTTTTTTGCACTGTAAATATACTTTAGAAGACATTTGACCCGTTAACTCTTTATAGCTAATTTTCCCATTTGACCTGTTAGAGATAAAGCATATTCCAAATCAATCCATTCATAAGTAAAAAAAATGTATAAATATAATAAATAAAGACCTGTTTTCCTGTCCAGAGAGGTTTTGGCTTTAAAACTGCTGGAGAAACGGGGTCAACGAAAGCTTTATCAACAGAAATTTTCCCATGTTGTGAAGTACCTCCTTCAAACACACCAGAAGCATAAAGAAGCTGATAGAAAACTTCACAGCTTAAAAATGTGTCTTTCATTGTAATAAGTACAGAACTAACAATATGATCCTGCATGTTAAATCATATCAATACAAAGATACAAAAAAACACAACTTAACTGTAAATGAATGAATATAATAACTGTTACCTGAATTAAGCCTCTAACTGTATCACCTCTGGTAGGAACAATATACTGATTGTTAGCATTCATAATATTATAGGCTTCTGCACGTGAGATCTCATCTTGTGGTAAATGAACATTCATTTCGTCCCCATCAAAATCAGCATTGTAAGAACTGTTTGTTACGGTTAAGAATCAGAAGGCAAAACATGAAAACCATAAACAAAATATGATAAACATAGTGCGTATACAATACTAACCTGCAATTTGCATAATGCATTCGAAGAGTTTTCTCCCCTTTAAGTACTCGAACTACGTGCGCCATTATACTGGGCTTGTGAAGTGTAGGCTGAAATTAAATTAATACTTAGAATATTTTTGTAAGTAATAACTGAAGATGATTAAAGAAGCCCTTTCTTGTCACTCCGTTTTACTTCTTATGTTACTAATATGGTTAGATGCAATTACAAAGCAATATTATAATAATATAACTTTTCGTTAAGATGGCTTTCAAATGATCAATCACAAAAAAAATTAAACATACCCAAGGTAAAACCATGTCAAAGTAATGAACGGACTTAAACAAACGTAAACTAACCAGCATAAATGAACAAACAAGACAAGAAAAACTTCTTTCTTGTTTACGCAGGAATAACGGTATAAATATAAAGTACCTGGCGATTGACAAGAACAATATCTCCATCTTGCAAGTGTCGATATACAACTTTACCATCAAAATCATAGTCAAGACTCTTTTTGGATTGTATGCCGATGCCCCTAGAAGAAGGTAATTTTCTTGATATAGAGATACGCGTCTTTTTGTTTTGTGGTAGTCTCACAGTTGACAGCTTATCCGCATAATGTGTAGCTCCAGGATGAATACTAGGACCATTAATAATAGAATCCTTCAGTTTTCCAGCATTCCAAGGAGTCACTCTCTGCAACAAATCATTTGAACTTTTGAGTAAAATGATTTAGAAGGTTTTATGTACATTCCCATTTAACTTGATAAACATAACGTAATTTGAGACATGCATATGAGATGTAAAAATGAGACAGCTGGTTAATAGTCAACAATACCTCGGGGTAGGTCAAACGCAAGGCAAAATAAGGTGGAACTCCAATCTCATTGACTGCTAAATAAGGATCGGGTGAAATGACGGATCGGCATGCAAAATTGACTCTTTTTCCCATCATTTTCTGGCGGAATATTCCCTCTTTCTTCTCAAGTAACTGGCATATCCCGGTATTTAAACTTCTCAGATTTGGATCTTCCATCAAGAGAGAGAACAAAAAAATAGCAGTTTAATCAGTATATTGAAAAAACCATAAAAAAAAACAAACAGATCATCATCTTGATTGGCAAAAAAAATTGTCACAAAAGAGATCAAAAATTGTGACAGTATTTACATGTTTCAAAATTTGGCCTTCAATTGAAAAAAAATTCTGTGTTCATGTTTGTTCGTTATGAAAATGAACATGTTCGTGTTCGTTTACGTTCGTTCGTTAATATTCTAAATAAATGTAAATGAAAAAACATAAACCAACGAACATATACGAACGTGAATGACCAGGCAAACAAAAAAACGAGTGTGATCCTCGTCGTTCGTTATTTAATTACAAATAAACAAACATAAAGTAGCATACACAAACGCACTTATATATACAAACTTAAAGGATCGTTCACAAACGTAAATGAATGAACAAAACATGTGTCCGTGTCGTTCGTTTAGAAAAATGAACAATTTGTTTTTTTGTGTTCGTTCGTTAATAAAGAAACAAACATAAACAAACTTCCCACTAAACGCTTCACAAATGGTTAAGTGAATGTTCGGTCCGTTTACAGGCCTAATTGCATGTAAACAAATGCTTTATTGTTAATTTGTTATAGGGCTATTTCATAAATAAAATAATAATAATAACAATAACCAACTTTGTGCTAATCAAAAAACCAGCTTATGTTAGTTTTAAAATATTAATAAGATAGTCGGTCTTCACTCTTAAAATGACGCAGCAACAAAAAAGAAGTCGGCAAGAATAAGATCAACAATTAAAAACTCCGCTAACCAGATTAGATAATTAGCCAAAATCAAACAAATTAAAGATACTCACAAAGATAGCGTTCAAATATCATGATATTCAAAAACAAGCAATAATGATGACTCACTTGGGGCGGTCTTGCTGTCAAACAAAATATTTATCGACTGCTGCAGATCCCTCCAACGATCAGCAATCTTAGTTCCTTCAAGTTTGTTAATATGTGCTTTTCCCAATGCATCATTTGATTGTACCACTTTGCATAACAACACTGTTTGTGGATTCTCCATCACCTGTAAGTCAAAACAAATCATATAAAGTCAACTCATAAAAATGAAACAAACAAAACATGTGTCATGTAAACGTATACTTACAGAATCACCTGCAACAGCAGCAGGTCGAAACTTTGTAGGGGGTACAAGTAATGCCTCTAGAAAAAACATGAAATAACCACTTTTGAAAGATCCGTTTAATTGCTGCATATCACATATAAACGAGCAAATATCGGACTCATTTTCCCACAAATCTTTAACTATACTCATCACCTGAAAGTATACAAGTTAAGAAATTAGTAAAACATAGATCTTGATAAGAGCGTGCATAAAACCGAATTAACCAATGAAACCAAACCTAACAAAAAAACGATAGGTCGGTTAATTTAAAAAAATAAACAAAATTAACGGGTCGGTGTTGGTAATCGTTGTTTCCATAACTGACACAACAGACCTGAACCATCAAAACTGTTTATAACAGAATCCGAATAACCGAGCACAAAGTAATATTCTCAAATTATTGAAGCCCAAAAGTGTAACAACAATTTATTTAGTGATTAAAAAATTTCAGGCCAAATTACTTTCTATTGAGCCATTTTGGTCAAACCCAAACATTTCAAAACTAAATCTAGTTCACAGTTAACCGAACCGAGCCAACATGTAAAACCAATTAACCATAACCAACTTAACCAAAACCGATCAGTCATCATTCTTCAGTTAACCGAAAGTTCAGTTATGGTTATGGTTTTAGGCCAAAACCGACCCGAGTGCAAAAAAACGGTGTTATATTTAGTACCCGAGATGGTAAAAGAGAGCCTGAATATCTATTTTTAAGCTCCATGAAATCAGAGGGCACTTTTGACATTTTCTTTTTTGTTTTCTTTCGTTTGGACGATGTGGCCACATCTGAACTGGTCCCAGCTGTATCAACTCTGTCATCTTCTGATTGCTCATTGACATTTATAACCTCTGAAATCTTTTCATTTTCATCTTCATCTTCTAGAAGCTCTTCCTCATCTCGACTACTTCCCAACTGATAACCTTTTATATAATTCTTTTCCGCATCAGCAACACTCATTTCCTAACACATTAGTTTATACGCAATTAACTTCATAAAAGAGCTAAAAGTAAGTTGTTTCCCAAATAATGTTAAATGTCATAAAAACTAACCATACGAAACGATCCAAAGTATGGTTTGGTGATCTTAGGGTTTTTACATTCACATTTATGACAAGACTTGCCAGATTTACTAAAAAACTCTTTCAAGATAGCGGTTGATTCTACATACTCAACAGATGTCCAAAACTCATGGTTTTTTCGTGTGGGCACGTCACTTTGTGAAACAAAACTTGAACTTGAACCAGGGTTACCATCACTCTCCTCCATATCAATATCTTTGCTATCTGAAGCATGGACATAATTTTTGGCACCAGCAACATCGCCTTTTGCTATCATCCTCAGTTTAACAGTACACGCTTCAACCTAAAACATAACCAAGTTATGTAACATGAATACATGTTGACAATATGTAAAAAAACCAAAAATAAAATAAATTTACTACTTATTACCTCTTCTCTGTCTGCCTTAAAATGCCGACAAAACAAACACGTTTGTCTTAAAATAATGTAAAGCATATCAAACAATAACGGGTTGTACACTGGTGAAACAAGATCAATGTGACCACAATGACCCGGGCAGCTAAACGATTGCTGCCCACACAACTTACAGCTGCAGAAATTTAACAGCAGGTTTCAGAATAAGCATGTGTTTATTCTCTTATGTAATGATATTATAAAACAAGTTAATACTTACGGTGCTTGTTCATCAATGGGGCCCATCAAAGGATCATACAAACCTCCTGGTTCTGGTCTTCCAACACTGTCAAGTAACTGAACATTCGTAATCTTGATAACACTGTGTTTCCTGACATCTTCAGCAGTCATGAAACTGAACGCTACACCGTCCACTATCTCTGATGCACCCTGAAATAATAATAAGAATGTAATCAAAAGGCGCAAAATAAACACATTAACATTAATTGAAATTTAGGAACTAAACATACAATGAGTTTTCCCTGTGAATAATCAATACCGGTGGGATATCAGTCCCCATGTGATATACCGGTTAGAATATCGATACCGATATTTCCGATATCAGTGTTTTAAGTCTTAATTGTCATATTTAGTGCTTAGTGTTAGTGTTTTTTAAGTCTTAATCAGTTCCTAATTGCCACAATTGTTAGCTTTTTGCAAGTTGCAAAAGGTTAATTTGTTAATAGTAGGGTAATATACTGAATTGTTAGTGTTAAACTGCTATATATATATATATATATAAACTCTGCATGATATACCGATATCCCACCGCGATAACCGAAATCTCAAATAACGATCCTTGACCGATATCCGATATTTTTGGCATTAACTGCGTATTCTATATGTTATAATTATTAGAGACGAATAGCATCCTATATGTAAAAAACTATAGGTAATAATTATTATAGACTAAGGAATATGCATACACACAAAAAAGCCCTAAATTGAGTCAATAAATAATATACAGAAACATGAAGCTGACGGAGACTGATAAATCAGTAACAAAAGTAGTAAATCAGTATACCTCAGTAGTCTGAGCCATTTTCTACAGTCGAACTTCAATACAGATGAACAATTGCTTATATCAATCGATTGGCGGCTCAACAGTGAGTATTTTAACTCCGGCAGCTGAGTACGACGGTTGACGGCGGCGGCGACGGCGGAAATAGGGGTTTAGAGAGGAAACATGGGGTTTGTGGCGAATGAATTTGGGTTTTAAGAAAGTTTTAATATTTTATATTTTGGTCTCAAACCCTGAGGCCTCAAATGTTAGAGTGTTATGTACAAAAAGAGTCCCTTAAATATATTGCAACTTACATATTGCCCACTATGTTGTTTTTTTTTACGTTCGATGTTGTTTGTTCGTTTTGAAATACACAGGTGTTAAGGATATATCAAACAATAACTTTAATCTTCATGTAAATGATGATTGTTTACGTACGAAATTGGGTGTCATAAAACATCACTACATGTAGATCATATAAATGTGAATATGATTCTTTTAAGGTCATATGGTCAAATAAGTAACGTTTTGATGCATACTAACTATTGTGATCACATACGCCACTACCCTTTATATTCGTTTGAAAAAAAAACACAATTGTGCTTCTTTAGCCTTATTTAAGACTTGTATCCATGTTCGATTAAGACAGTTACACCAAGTAATTCACATATGCATAATAAATTCACATGCATGCTTTATAAACACACTAAATCCAATTCAATCAAACCACACACTAAAAATTATCTTCATACTTGGGGTCATGTAACACGTACCTTTACCTTGAAGGATATTGTAGTTCTCAATATGCTACAATAGGTGTTAGTTTATCATTCACATTCATTAACACACTTCATATCACTTGATTTCAAAAGTATTTTAATGGATTACCAACTGACAAAAACAACGAAACATGTTAAACTACAAGAACAAAGTTGTCCACAACCATCAACTTGATGAAATTACCCAAGGATATCTCTTAGTATCTTGGCTTTAAACCTTGACCCACTAATCAACTAAAACCACCATATAAATGAATCAAACTTCTATGTACAACATCTTAGCGATGTGATGTTGGACACTTCTAGCACAATTGAATATGCAAGTCCATTATACATCACGTATTTTTAACTTCGAATACAACTCATTCACACAAGCATTTGAGTTCACGATGCATCCAACATGTCCAGTTGGATTCATTTTGTCAAATACAAGTCTCCACACCTAGCTACTACATATTGAGGATATCGTTTATGCTAGCATTCATCCATCATTTATAGTTTAGAGGATTAATCCATCAAAACGTGACCCATTCATACTCGTATGGCTCATATGCATGCTTAAAGATAGACTCTCCTCAGTCCTCATAAACATCAAGATGCACTTATGATTTGTAGAAAATAGCATGAAACCATTTAACTACCCAAAACCCCAAAATGTAAGCTCATGGATTACCATCGTCAATGGAACTATATGAAATCCAACCTTTATATAAGTTCATAACGAAACAATTCTAACCCGAACAAACCAATAATTCAAGGAAATTATCTTTCTTTCACCAAGCACATGAGCATTTATAAAATCGTTAAGCTCGAGGTCAAAATCACAAGTACTTCGAATGCCACTCCATTTTCTTAATGAATCACGCCGTCTTACACATACAACCACACACAGTGACATAATTAATGCTTCCATATTGTGTGTACATATTTATCCATGACTTGTAAATAAAAATTCCTTCATATATATACTATGCCACCAAGATTATAAAAAACCTTTCCACATTTTATAAAAGGTTTTTGTATGAATTTAACCCAAAAGTTGGGTTGTTATAATATTTGACTAGTTAATCAATTAAGCCAGTTAAATTAGTTTTAAATGTTTCGTCAAAACTCATAATCCAAGCTCTTAAAATGCCATTCTTGATTTAAGTATCATATGTAAATATGTAAAGATGACTATATTATTGATTTTCTTAGTTTGTATGACTAGAGATCATAATTAAACAAAAGCCCCCAAATTACTACAAATTAGGTAAATTTCATCAATTCACATTACCCATTTGTGAGCTTAAGCTTCATCATTCATGATCATCCTTATGGATTTGTTCATCCAAATAGATGATTTTCAACTAACTAGCAACATTTGTGTACCCATTAGTCCTAACATAAAGCATAATCTCACTGGATTACCCAATACACCCCAAATTGTCAACAAAGAAACTTCAACAAAAGTTTTGAAGATTCTAGCTATAATATACATTTTAAGTAAACAACTTGTAACTCAAATGAGTGTAGCTAATTTCATCCAAATTGTCATGAATACAAGGTTACATGGAAATTTGAGTGTTACGTTTAGAAATTATTCACGAAGATCTTTCTCCACCGAAGATGGTTGTTACCAACTAGTTGTGTTAACGAGCCCGAGCTCGACACGTTTTGACTTACGAGGGCTTGAACTCCAGCTCTTGAGTTGTATTTTCTAGCTCGGGTTCGACTCATTTATTATTTATTAATTAACTTATACAATTTTTTTTAATTATTTTTATATATTTTGAGAAAAACCTTAGACGAGTCTAAACTCGGATCGAACTCGTTTAGTACCTTAAACAAGCCAAAGCTCGGTTCGAGCTCGACTATGAAGTGTTAACTTAATACATAAAATTCCAAATATTTAAAAACTTAAAAATACACAATGCTCGAGTTCAAAAAGACTCGGCACGTTTCGAGCTTTTAACGAATCCAAACTCGAACAGCTCGACTCATTTGATAGTGACACCAACACATATCCTTTTAGGGTTATTGTAAACCCACAACCCGAAACGACGTCGTAAACCACATATGGCGTCCTCCAATCTGCCCCAAATTCACAACACCAAACCATATTACATAACCGGACCCCTCTCCACCCCAAATGCCGTCCGTGAAACCCTTCTCGTCCGCCGCCGGCATGCTCCGATCACGCCTCACCTCCACCCTCCGCCACCGCGGCGGCGACGGCCCTAGCCGCTGGACCACCCCAGGCCACCAGGTCCGCCCCAACGGATACTTTCTCAACCGCACTCCTCCGCCACCAGGCCAGTCAAGGAAATGGGAAGACTGGGAGCTGCCGTGTTACGTCACCAGCTTCCTAACCATCGTCATCCTCGGCGTCGGACTTAACGCCAAGCCTGATTTGACTTTGGAGACTTGGGCCCACCAGAAAGCCCTAGAACGCCTTGAATCGCAGAAACAGAGCTTATCGGCGGATGATGAGTAACTGTATTTGTTTTGGTTAATCGGCGGGTTAATGGTAATTGTGTTTGCCTTGTGGACTTAGATCTGTTTTGATAATAATGTTTGGTAATGATAATTTGGATGTGGATCATCCTTTGAAATTAGGGTTTGGTTTTGGACAAGTTTCATATGATACTGTTTGTTTAATTAAATCTGCTGCAAGTTATTGTAATTTCGAACCATGATGATGATGAATATATTTTCTGATTTGTCTTCCAAATTATATCGTATAATTGACCTATTGTGTATTGACAATTTGACATAAACTTAGAACTGATTAATCAAATAGCTTAAACGAGTCGAGCTCAAGCTCTCGGCTTGTTTTGACTTAGGAGAGCTTGGGATTGGCTCGCTTTATATGTTAATTAATTTCGGCTCGTTTATTGTTTATTAGTTAATTGATATACGTTTTTAGTTATTTATTTGTATTTTGAGATAAACCTTAAACGAGCCTTAGCACGGGTCATGCTCGTGTTGTACCTTAAACGAGTCAAAGCTTGGCTCGAGCTCGGTTGTGCAGTGTAAACTTAATACATGGAAGTAAAAAGAAAAATAAATAAATAAACACAAGGATATAGTTCGGGCTCAATAACTGAACGAGCTTTTATTTAAGGCTCGAGCTGAGCTCGAGCTCGAAAAAGTCCGGCTTGTTTTGAGCTTTTTATTGATTCTAGCTCGAGTAGCTCATGAGCAGCTTGGCTTGTTTGCAATCCTAGGTGCAACATGTTCTTCTGCAATCATGTTGCTTAAATTGTTTACTTGAATGTCAAAAGTCAAATTACGAACTTACTGATATTCCTTCTTGAATTGAAATCGGGTTTCTGTTATCTGTAACCTGATTGTTTTGAAAACAATTATTCATGAATGTTGTTTGAGTTTTATATTGATTTTGTTTACATGAAATTGATAATTATGCACTAACTGAACAACTCTGGATTGCATTTTATTGAAGAATATTGTCCGGTTTTGGAAACATAGGACACTATTTCATCGTTCTGTTTGATTTATTGATTCCATTTGATACACTGCTATCTTGTTTCTGTATAATTTAACTGAAAGTTTTATAATGGTATGCATTCACTAGATTCAATCAACTCAAATCACAATACAATACTAGGTTTATATGTAATGCAGCCTCAAAGAATTAGATACAAACTAACCTTAGCAAATGCTTAACAATATATACAGTAAAAGGACAGAAATTTTCCTGCAGGCCTGCACACACACACTGCACATAAATCTGTGTAGTATCATCAATCTGTAACTATTTCTTCTTTAACCTCACCTATATGTGGTCAAAAGACCACAAGGTGCATACTGTTAGTCATCTATGCGTGTCGTATGCTTTTTCTTGTCGACATAAGTTTAGTTCAACATCATTAAAATCTCATAAAATAGGTTTCATCTTTCTTGTTAGTTTGGAGAAACATTTGAGTTTTCTTGTATCATGTTCATAGTTGTGGACTTGTGGTGTTACTGCTGTATATCCGTTGGAAGTATTCTACTTGTGTTAACATTCTGTGCCAGTGTCACTGCATTGGTTGTTTCAAAAGACCTCGCTCGGGGTTTGACTTTGACCTGACTAGGGATATGCTGGGACCCACTTTCTCTTAAGGATACAACTTTTCCAGTATAGCTCCTAGCCTCCTACCACTTTCTCTAACCACCATTGACATGTGTTCTAAAGATAAGTTGCAAGTCTAGCATGCTTGCTTCATTATCATCTCTTTTTAGAACACATGTTCATTGTAGCCGAGCTATTATAGAACCTTATGTTGTCTAAAGCGCAAGACCATTAGACACGCTTTTGTAAGCCAAATAAGGGGTGCACATTAGGTATGTGAGATTTTGCTCATGTGTAACCAAGCAAGGACTATTCGCAACTGGAATTTGTCTCTCTTTCATTTCCTTACATATAAAGCTTATAAAGACCCACGCTTTGATCAACTTTGACCTGGAAGTACGGTACGAATGTCTTTTGAAACAAATGATTCAAGCATAAATCATTTAAGTCAAAAGCTCTTGGGACCCCATATTATGATAATAAGATTCATCACAAACTTGATCAAGTGCCTATTAAAACCAAGAAATCAAGCATAAATCAACTAAACCAAAGTTGTTAAAGACTGCAAATGTTGATATCATGATTTATCACCAAGTTAATCAAGGTGGATGGCATCGATCTCTTAGGCATACGATTGTGATTAACAAACAGATTGATTCAAGCCGATTCAGTGACTTTTAACACCTAAATATATATATATGTCCCTAATAACCCGGTTTAGTAACCTTAATCCCTTAAATGCTATTGCACCATTAATATTATCATGTTTGAACTATTTACTTTTTTGTTAATCTCAGGATTTATCTTTGATGCTAGTGACACCAATGTAACAACTATGAAATTTTTGAAGGATCTTACATACCAATCCACAAATCCGTTTAAACCATTTATTACACCCATTGGGTCAGTTGACACATTTATAACTTAATTACTATTTATCAACCTCGTCAACCTGTTTGACACTTCTAGATAAATGAGTTAATTTGGCCATTACGGTTACATGATTTTAGGTGTATGTAGATTAGAGTTGGTGCTTTTTACATGTATAAATATATATAGGTCATGTTTGAGTTGAACACTTCAAGTAGTCAATATTAATTAGAGTGGTATTTTTAACACAAATTAGTATATATAGGTCGGGTTTGGGTTGGACAATCCAAGCAATCAACGTTAATTACGGAAAACAATTTCGATTGAAATGTTGATCATGACAACCATGAATGAAACTTGTTAAACATGTTGTAATGTCCCCTTTGGAATCAGCATGCTGTAAACATGCTAAATAATTCATGGGGAGTTGGAAAGTTTGTTCATCTTAGTTCATTCATACCAAATACAATAAATGAATATATGCAACTTGGAGACATGTTATTGTGTCACAAAGTTTTAAAGGCTAATAAAAGGATAGCTTGCTCTAATATCCCACTAACTTGAACCACATGTTGGTAATAACTTTAGGCAACATCATATGCCTCAACTGATGTTAGACCATTTGTTTACTAACATATACGAGACAACTAAAGACATATTTGTAGTGTTTTAAAACATTGCCCCTTTTCAAATGGCGATTGCGCTACATGGTTGGGTTCATGGTCCCTCATCAACTACCTAGATTGCGTTACATGGTTAGGTTTATGGTCCCTCATCAGCTAACTAAATAATGTCGTCATGTTCACCACTAAATACTATGTCATTAATGAATTCAACATACTCAAGCCACAAATTGTTCGTGTGGCTGGTAACGTTGATTTGATGTTTATGCAAATCAAGCTTGCCAATATTCTCATCCTAACCGATCAATGCCATTTTGGTTCAACCGATTTAATAGTTAGAGATGTCATTTTTGCATTTATCACTAGTAATTCTATTATTTGCATCAAGATAACCAATTTACACACGTATATTAGGGATGAGTATGAACACCATTTAACTAGATGATAATAGAAAAACCGAACCGAAAAGTGGAAGAACACAAATAACTGATTGTTCAATTTTAAACTTTTTTTTATAATCCTATGTTTAATCTGGTTTTGGGTTACAGAGATCTACAATTCAAAAAGACAGAAGTTTTTTTTTACACCGTTAAGATTTTATAAAACCCCCCAACTAATAAGGAGCTAAAGCGGACAACAAGCCAACATGACATCACCAATAACACATTTTTAACCAATTTATGGAACGTGTTATAGCTTTATCATATGTACTAGAATATTGAAAATTTAACTATATCATCTAAAATATAATCACGCTTATTCAACCTCGAAGAAAATTTTTTTTCATTCTCATTCCTTCAATCATCCAACAAGTTACCATGATAACAACTTCAACAATTTGCCTTTTTTTTTTCTTTACCAAAACTCGAGACATCCGATAAGATTGTTTGGCTTAAATATCTAGCCACACCTAATCAAATCTCATTGCCACCTCGCATTCTTAAAAAAAAGGAATAAAAAAGGATGATCCATAGCCTCCAGATGTATCGAATAACAAGAGCACAACATGAAAGAAACGTCTACACCCCGATTTAGTAAGCTATTTTGAAGTAAAGACAAAACGAAGTAACTCAGTCTGATTGATCCAATATATTGAAGTAAAGAATTCGAAATGAATATCTTGCTTTTATCTTAAATTTGGCAACCAAAGTAGTGACTATGTTCCGATTCTTTTATATTTTTCGAATTGCAAAAATTCATACCGTATGTTAGAATTTTCAAATCTTTTTTTTTTCTATTAAAACCCAAATATGCATTAAAATAGTTGCGTATCTATAAAATTTGGGTATGACTTAGGAGGACGAATATGCAACAACATATTAGTTAAAAACGATAAATAATATGAAACAATTAATTACGTTATGAAAGCTATCTATTATCTTCATAGAAAACACAAACAATAAAACAAAATTATAACTTTACCTATTAAAAGAATGCATATTGTATAACTTAACACTGAATTGTAATTGATATTCAATTACACGCAAATGTGTTACGGATTTGATTACTAATAGAGCATAAAAAATGGTCTATTATGGAGAGCGAACTTTAGAGTTATAAAAAAAGCCTATACAAAACAAGCTTATCAATCATCTCTATATAAAAGTTATAGTTGTAGATATAAAATTTCCTTTTATATATACGCTTTTTAAGAGAATTTCACGATAACAGTCCCTTAGCGACGATTGAGGTACGACTACCCTTTGGGCCAATCCTATTCACACGGTCTAGACAACTCAAGCTGAAGGGCTAGATCCACCCTTATTAAAACATACCTAATTAAGACAAAATGAAGTCGTCCGGTGGACCAAACTATTATGTATGTATAATCGATAGTCAAAACCAACATCAAAAAACCAAATCATTTTCATATAGTTATTACTAATATACTATCGAATATTATAAACCGAACCAAACCAAACCAAACCAAACCGAAATTCAAGTATACTCTTGTTATCCTCACATAGATATTTCCATAAATAAATCCCTTTATTCAAATTTCAAACAGTTCACAAAATATCATATTTAAGATAAGAAGCCAATGGCAAAACCGTAAAAAAGTAGTGGTTAGAAGAAGAAAATAATAAATAAATAAATAAATAAATAAATAAATAAATAATAAGCGTTTTAATTTGTTTCGTTGGCAAGAAGAAACCAAGTCTTAAATATTTATAGGTCTCGACCGACTCATCGATCACAATTATTATTGTTATTATTATTATTATTACTTCTTCATTCATCCCCAATTTTCAAACCACCATCCAATTACAGGTCCAATTCATCTCCTTATACCTTTAATTTCATCGTTATTGATTCAATTTTCATAGTCTCGTGACATTAATTCGATAACGAGATCGATGTGATTCTGTTTACGTTTTGTTTGTATCTGTTCGTATTGAAATTGAGATCGATGTAATTATCGGTTGTTGATGTTTGGTATATAGATTAGATTGTTTTGAATTCAGTTTCGTGATAATTAGGGTTTCGTTTGATTTGGTTTAATTTTGTTTAATTGGTAGGCTATTATTCTGATTTTGAGATGTATTTGTGATTGATGTGAAGTATATGTACGATCTGTATGATGTTGATGAGTATATAGGGTTTTATCTTTGTATCTAATTACGTATCTGCTGCTGTATTGGTTTTGTTCTGGCTGTTTGATTGATTCAGTTTTTTTTGGGTTTTTTGTGTTAGAAGATTGAAATTGAATTGTGATGTATAATTTGAATCATATAGGTGGATAAATTTTGAAACTTTATGATTTTTATATCTTTGTTAAGGGTTTGTTAAAATTTTGAAGCGTTTAAAACCGGCGAATTCGTATAATATCTCTGTTTGAGGGTTCATTAAAATTTTGAAGCATTTAAAACCGATGAAATTCTATATTTAGGGTAATTAGATGAATTTTTTAATCGTTCCCGTCTTTTTCTGACGCAAATTGCTTCAATGCGCTTATCAAACATGTCAATCTTTAAATATCAATTGTGTAATTTGTAAAAGTTTCTTTCTTTTCCGTTATTTGAGTTATTTTTTGTGTAAAAGTTTCTGTTCGATACACGATCGATAGAACCTAATATGTGTACTTGTTAATATGGTAATGAGCAAGTTTGCAACTTTTCATATCTGCTCATGACTAGTTAAATATGTGTAGTACGTGATGGGATATAGAGAGCGAGTCTGATGCTCTGATGTATGCAAAGTGTAAATAAAAGCAATTTGTTTTCGAACTGTTGGAAATCAGGCCGTGAATGTTATGTACTTCTATTAATAATTAGACAACTAGATAAACCTAATACATCAAATACAAGTTTAGCTAATTAGAACCAAAACAAACTTTATCTTCAGCCTCTTGGTTTACCCATAGTTGATAAAGTTTGGTTTGGGCTAATTAGTTATAATTATCAAGTTGTTTGATTTGTATTTGAATATAATTGGGTTGGGTTTGTCTAGCTGTTTGATTAATTGTTTAAGAGGTACGTAAGATTAAGGGCATGATATCCAACATTTTATCACAATTTATAATAATTTAAATTTCGCATATATCATACTCGTTACCAATATTGCGCACCAAGAACTACACATATTTAACTAGCCGTGAACAGATATGGAAATCTTTTTAAAATTTGCTGTTTACCGTACTTTAAACATGCAGGTATTAACTTACTGTATTTTATTTTGAAAAATTTTACCTTGATTAATTTGTATCAGTTGCTGATTAAGTATATACTTGATTGATATATGCTTGTACTTGGTTTAATATGATCTGACCTTCCTTTCTAATTAAAGATTGATAAAGGGATTATGGTGGCTCGTTTTTAAAGACTTTTGTATCTATTCTTGATGGAACCTTTCTCTCAAGATATTATTACCTTTTTTTCTCTCCTCTTTGGCTTTGCACTCTATCCACTTATGTGTGTGTATATCAATTCACTGTATACACATGCATATATGTAAACACACACACACACATGGAAAGAGTTTGCGCGCTTCACTGTTTTTTATTATTATTTTTGTACATATACACGCACTGCGCCAAAGCTTGCACACGCGCACACAGGCACAAACACACACATTCCTTATTTGCTCTCCATTAATTTCGCGATCCATATCTTCATTCAACTGCTGCATCATACTACTTGCTACCGTTCATCTAATCACCAAATGATCTCCAACAAGAAGAATTTTTTTTTTCTGATTTTGGTACAATGTTTTGAGAAGTATCTTCGTCATGAATAAATGGCTAGACCATGATGATTTTCTTTTTCTTTCTGTCTGCAAATTGTGTTTTTCGTTCTCTAAATTACTCTCTGAGATAAATCACCACATGATCTTCACACTACGTTGTTATGTCTAATCCATAGTTACAATCTTTTATTTTTTGTTTTCTGAGTGTTGTTATGTCTAATCCATAGTTACAATCTTTTATTTTTTGTTTTCTGAGTGTTGTACGAATGTATGATCAATGTGTTATTTTATCCAAATCTGATTGCTTTTTGGTTGTTCCATTTTGAAGTCATTAAGCTATCATAATTTGTAAGATAAGCATTTTATTATTTGTTATTCTTTTTTATTTTTAAAACGCAATCCAAACACCTCTCAAATAGGCTGTTAACATGGTAAAAAGATCCATGATAATTATTTTTAGTTTTATGCTAACTTAATATTGTACATAAAAAATTGACAGATGGAATCTACCAAAGAGACCGCGGCTCCCGAAGGCCCCATCCTATGCATCAACAACTGCGGTTTTTTTGGGAGTGCAGCCACCATGAACATGTGCTCCAAATGCCACCGAGAGATGATACTCAAACAAGAAAACGCCAAACTTGCAGCTTCATCTATTGATGACATCATCAACGGCAGTGGTTCAGGTAAGGATGAGGTGGCTGCAGAGGTCATCAAACCCGCCGCTACTCAATCAGCAGCGCCAGTGGAGTTGAATGTGGTCCCAGCTCAAGCATGTTCTGCTGACTCATCATCCCAAGTTCCTGAGGTGAAGGTGGGCCCCAGCAGATGCTCCACCTGCCGCAAACGGGTTGGTTTAACAGGCTTCAACTGCAAATGTGGTAATCTTTTCTGCTCTGCTCATCGTTACTCTGACAAACATGAGTGCCCGTTCGACTACAGAGGTGCGGGTCGTGATGCAATTGCGAAGGCGAACCCGGTGGTGAAAGCTGAAAAGCTTGATAAGATATGATGAAGGGGTCTGGTCAAAGGTAGTGAAAGTATGAAAATGGTTACTACTATTACTCAAAAAAGGTTTTTATATCATCTGCTTTGTGAAGTTGCCAATTTAGGTGTCCTGTCTGTTTGGAAATCCGAATTAGAAATGAAGACGGGGCACTTTGCTCGTGTTATGGACATACTTATTCTACTTGCTGATTGGTAGGGTTGGTTTGGTTTGATTTGGTTCGGTTGCGTTGTCGTTGTGTTTGTTTGTTTGTCTTAAAAGTGTATTGCATGCATGGATGGATCTTGCTGTGTTAAATCTGTAATTTGTTCGCACTATTAGTCTCATTATCTTAGATATATCTAATGGTAGTAAACTGAAATTTAACATTTAAAATCACGTTAAAAGTTACCATAATATTTGTTTTAGAACCTCATTTGCCTCATGCCACTTTAGTTTCTGAGGGGTGTAAGGGGCAATAATATCCATGGAAAAATGACTTATTTAGAAATGATTTTAATAGGGATAGTTAAGATATTCTGATAAAAGAGTTTCCTAAGGAGGTAAGATGCATTAGAGGTACATTTACTTGGTACATGAGATTATGTTTTACGTACGGGATATCAAATGGGACTAGAAATGAAAAATGGGTAGGTGAACAAAGGTCGAAGGATTTATATAAAAGTAGCCAAGTTGTATTGTTAATAGAATCTCTTAGGCTGTCCTGAGCACCGTTAGGGTTGACGTCGGTAGCTTCGGTTTGCACCTCCTGGACACCCTAATACATTGATAGATTCATTCGTGTAACAATATGGTTTCACAATACGTATGATGCATTGAAGAAGAGGAACATTCCAGTGTTATTTGCTTCGTGTGGGTTCGCCCAAACTATGCGGAGTGTAATTGCTCAATGATGTAAGTTATCTTCGTTATTTATCTTCAATTTTGCAGATGCTATGGATGTTCACAAGTTCTCCTCTCCCGAAGGAGAAAGCAAAGATTCTCCATGCTATTTGTTTAACCTCGACTTGGTGTTTGTGGAGAAAAAGAAACGAGTTGGACCATTCCGGGGTACCGTCAAGTGTCAACCTTGTTGGAAGAAATAAAAATGTTGGGCTATCTTTGGATAAAAAAGAGAGCAAAGAAATGCGGGCTTCATCAGAAGGTTGATCTAGATTTTGCGTGTAAATATTGTAATGTGGGGTTGGCTATGGTGGTTGTTTGGTTTCATATCGTTTGGTTTGTATTTGGTGCCTAGCGGCTTGCTAGCGTTTTCTATTATTTTTGTTGGTCGTTCAAAAAAAGGATAAAAGACTACACTTTTTCATTGGTCTATATCTCTTCATACACACCTTACACCTTCCGTACCTGTGTACCATTTTACAAAGCGAAAGTAAGTGACTAAGTTCTCTTGTTTGGTTATCAAATGCCTCATGTGCTTGGTTCTAGTCTATGAAAGATTAAACGGTCTTAACGTTTAGTTCCATTTCATGAAATAGACCTGGTCCATTAATAGCATGCAAATTAATGAATGATTAAACATAAAATACTTGGTCCTTTTCATTCTAATCTATGAAAGATTAGACACAAAAAAAATTATCTACTTTTCATCTTTGCAATTCTTGGTTTGATACATCGATAAAGAGTGATTTGTTAAATATTTATTACGATTCCATGAGATCTAGTTTCATTCAAGTAAATGATTTTAGCCATCCAAAAGGATCTTCCCATCATTCAAATATAATTTTGATTACGTTAGTAAATGATTAATGAGGATTCAGAAAATCCCTAAAACAAGGGAAAAATTCATTTGGTTATCAACTTTTCTTCATTTTGCTTTTGTTTCCTCGTATTTATAAATGTTTTTACTTACTCGTATTTGGTTTCGCTTCTTGTCGAAGTTTTTCTTTTAAATAAAATCTCCGCTGTTAATTCTTTTCTTTTTAAAAAGATTTCGAATTGTATTATGCTAGTATTCAATACAACCCATTTCGACTAGAACCTGTTTGGCCCTGTTTGACAACACGATCCAACAGTCCAACCTGCCCATTTTAAACAATTAGTCGTATATAATAACTAGCGGGTTGTATATATAATCCTTAACAAAATCATCAAGCATCTCGAAAATTATGTGACATTTAAATAGAGTTTTTTTTTCACTGCCACAAATATATGTATCATAGGACATTGTGAATCCCCATTTTTCATAGAAAAAAAGAAAGAAAATAACCATGGTAAAGTTGTAATTTGCTGAAAACTAATTAGTATCAGCATCCAAATGCTTATAATCAACACCCAAGTAAGAGCGCATTTTACAATAGAATGATATATGATACTCATTCCATTGAGTAAGCGTGGTCTGAATAAGTAACCACGGTGAGCAAATAACAAGACGTAAGATCTTCAAAATCTCTTCTTTTGAGAGTGCAAAAGGCCTCGTCGTTGCTGCTAAGCTTCACCTTGCGCTTAAACACAGAATTCTGTAGCCAAACCAAATAATAAATTAATTAGGCTTTAACATGTTGATCATGACGTTGATATATAATATTGTCCTTACATGCTTGTTCGACGAGATCTTCTCACCCACTTCAAATACGGCGTGTCTCCACTCATGTATCCATGCGGAAATGGTGTTCTGTGCTTCCCGTTTTCACCAAAAACACAATATTAGTCAATAGAAAACGAACATGAGCACACATATACTATAATAGAACAAGTACCAACGAGTAAAAAAAAGCACAACATAATATAGTGTTTGTTCTTATTCATCTTGCGATTGCAAGTGCGACTGGAATTGGGATTATTGAGTATGCCCGTCATGCTACGATGCTAAATCCCAAGAACCAAGATGAGGATTTTAAGGTGTGTTTGGGATTCCTTATTTAAGTTGAAAAGACCTTTTTTGTGATAACTTGAAAAGGACTTAGAGACTTTTTAAGGAGTTTTAAAAAAAAAATTTGGATTAACTTATAAGTCAATATGTTAGTTTTTTAGGGTTTGTGATCGATTAATATAGATGATGATGGGTAATTGGGCTGGGTTGGGTTTTAACATTTAACAAGTTTTTGTACCCGCGCGTTGCGGCGCGCGGGCATGCTAGCGAGTTAAACTAATGGTGGACATACGCTTTGTCTTATAGTTCGTGACACATGATTCAAATATATAACAAAACTACACAATTATAATCGTTTGATATCATTAAAATAGACTATTTACAAAAGTTTTGACACCAAACACATCTAGTGAATATCAGAAGTAAGAAAATTTTATATGTTTATAACTTTTGAAAAGCTTAGAGATCTTTAAAGAGTTGCATGTTAAAGTACAAACTTTATGATAATGTAATTAGCAACATGTTTAATATATGGAACAAATATCACAGGCAAGCTTAGATATTAAACCTCTCTAAAGCACAAAAAACTCTATACATACCAAGTGAAGCAAAATACGAAAAAAAAAGTTAGAAATGTGCGGTTCATATTCACCAAGTGAAGCAAAATAAAAAAAAAGTTAGAAACGTGTGGTTAATATTCAAAGTTGATGAATAGTTGTTTCAGTGAGTACGTGAAAAAATGGTTTTTAATATATATATAATTATTTGCAATTATTTTCCAAAACTAAACTTCTTGAGAAATGAGAAACAAATTATCACATCTTCTTCTCTCTTGCTTTTTAAGATTTTATAGTCAAATTAATTAATGAAAAAACCTTGTAGCATCACTGCATCAGCAACCCACAGTTAATTTTATTTTTTGATAGATTTGAATTTCTGCCTGAATTTATGACAAAACAAGTTCACATCTCATATTCCCATTTCATAAAAAAAATTGTTCATAAAAAATAAATATAACACAACACAAAAAAACTGAAAATTTTCATATATAATATAGCCTCAGCTCATAATTTCATACAATAATAAATAACCCAAAAAGAATCAAATCATAATCCAATACAACTATTGGATAATCATACAACCACAAGTCCACAATACAAATCTGTATATAGAGTAACATATTACATCCAGATCAACAAATCAATTCCTGAGTAGAGCCACAAAAGACAAAACCAATGACGTGGCAACCATAACACCAGAAGCCGGAACCGAGAACGCCGCTCCATCGATCGGACCCGGCGCCGGAGCCGGCGATAACTCCTGAGCCGACACCGTGGCAGCTGCCGCTAACGCCACCAACACCACGGCTGATGCCTTCTTCACAATGCTAACCTGCGCCATTATATTCTTAGTAATTGAAAGCGTAAATTAGCAGAGAGCAAATTAGGGTTTTGTTTGTTTGGTTGGTGTTAGTGGTGGTGAAAGTATGAAGTGGTGTGTTTAACTATTTATAGTGGGTGAGGGAGGAGGCGTGTTAAAGTGACAGGTTGTGACCGGTCACCTGTAATATTAGTTTAAAATGTGAACGAATAATGTCGGTGAGAAAAGTATGACAGACGCTTAACGGTTAGTATTTGAGAACGAATGGGGTGTTGACACGTGGTCTTGGTGGACGACTTGTTTTATACGGCTAGTCGGCTACACAATACTTCACGGCACGTTTGTTTTTCCAACCCGATATTGACGTTTTACAATAATGTTTTACTTGGTGATTAAGAATATGAAAGATATTTTTTGGTGCAAAGGTAATGTGTTAAAGAAAATATTTGGTTGGTGTTATGTTTTTGGAAAAGTTGAAATTTTATTAAAAGAATTAAACATTAGAAAAGTTTATAAGGTGTTTAGTCTATAAATTTATAAATGTTTAAAAAATTAATCAACTAAACCATGGGCGAGCCGCGAGCATGTTCATCGTCTTATGTAGTTCATATTAACGCTAAATCCTCCGTATCTGTTGTCTTCGTTTGATCCCAACTTTTTGCTCGATCCCTTCGTGTTTCGTCTTCGTTTGGAGAGCATTATATCTTCATGAACACTTATGTCCTCTTTGAGTCTTTAATTCCAACCTTTGACTCACATTCATGACGAACACTTCATCTTCTTGTTATGTCCACGATGGTTGGTGGAGTTTAAAGGTAGCGTGAACGAAATGGAAATGAAGCGAAGTAGCGAATTATAGGCAATGACTTAATAACACTAGTGATTCAACAATTCCACATTATTTTTTTTGGTTGACATGGATGTTTGTTGATATGGTAGAAGGTAGAGCACTATCATAGAGGAAGAAAAGATTATCTTTTTGGTGATCTTCAAACATCAACTAAAACGATTAGAATCCATTCACTTGATATGATATGAATAAATGTAATTCATTGTTTAAAGATCACCAATTATACACTTTTATTTAATTTTTTAAATCAATAGAGATTTAGCATTAACTAAATATTAATGTGTAATCAAAATAAAGATAATCATTAATAAGTAATGTAAGGTATCAAGAATATCGATCGATTACTTGTATATTAGACTATGCCAATTTATGGGACTAGCAAATATTTAAATACACTTTGGTGAAGGATTTGTAAACTAATAAAAATCATTTAATGGTAAATAGGCATAAAGCAATAGATCATCATGAAAAATATGGAATTTTAGTTTATGTTTAAAGTATAGTTACCATTATACAAATAGAATAAAACACATGAATCCAAGAGAGTAACAAATCAAGTTCATAAACATATACTTATACACGGACACATGTAATTGTATATCTGTATACACATATATCAAATATCTTTTCATAAATATTAGTTGAGACGTCACTCAATTATCATAAATAATAATAATAAGTTAAAAAAGTATCAAAGATATTATATAACACATAAGTTTTTACAAGTGCGAACGTGTCACTTTATAATGATGCCAATTACATATTTGAGCTATTCTCTCTAATATCAGTTAAACTTAAATTAAATCTTCACTTTCTTTTCGATACCAGTTAAGCTAAATTATTGATATATATTATACAAACAAAGGTATACGTATACCAATAAAATGATATAATAATAAAAATATATATAAAAATAGACATAAAAATCTGGACAATCTTGAGGACAGTTGTACACGGCTTTAAAAAATTCAGCCGTTGAATACCAATGATAACCAGAAACATGTATCCATGTGCTGCTTCTGCTCAAATAATTAAAAGTAAAAAACACAAATTAAATATAAAAATACAACGGTTACCAAGCTGTCACCCAAATTTTCCCCTATAAAAACACATCACCACAATATTATTCATCAACCAAATAAGTTTTCTTATTAATATTATTTCACACTTTCAGTCACATAAACCTTCATTTTATTAACATAATGGCACCAGTCAGCAACATGTTGAAGAAGGCTTCAGTTGTTGCCATCGTGGCACTCTCGGCCGCTGCCGCCGTGTCAGCTCAGGCGACAGCTCCGGCACCTTCTCCGGACGCCGGAGCCGCCGTGTCTATTCCGGTATCTGGAGTTGTGATCGGATCGTCTGTGCTTCTGTCTCTCGTTGCTCTCTTCAGGAACTGATCATGCTATGTTATTGGTTATGGAGGATTGAATACTGGATTTTATTTACTATTGTATTTATTTATATATTTGATCTATGTTTCAATGATTCTTTTGTGATAACATATTTGTTAATGTTATTATAAATATATCTCTTTTTCATAAGTGGGTCTTTTCATTTCGAAATTACTTGAATTTCTTGCATGGATACGAAATTAATATGAAGTTTGTGTGTTTGGCGGCTAACTAATCGATTACGATAAGTTAGATCGGATTTTGCATTTTTTTTCTGCAATACATCGACGTGACATGAGCGTGAAAGGGGTTCAAGAATCAGGTCTAAACGAGTTTGGATTAATTTCAGACAAAATGGCAAAAGACGCCATTTACGTTTGCACGGTTTTTCAATGGACGTCCTTTGGCAAACTTAATGACAGAAAACATACTTTATGTTCAAAAAACGTTGCACGGTCCGTCCTTGTCACTAACGAGATTAAGTTTTTCTCGTTAAATCAAGTCAAGTGCACCTCATGTGAGGGCAATTTAGTCTTTTTAACCTCTCAGAGGTTATTTGTGTAATTGACTTAAAATTTTGGGCTTTAAATAAATAAAAGATTTTTTTTTCTTTTTAACCATCGTCACCACAACCAAACACCAGCCACCACCCATCATCATCGTTATCTCAGATCCAACCTAGGTACACATCAGTTGAATTATTCGACCTCCATTAATCATCATCTTCTTTAAAGAAAACAAAAAAAACATAACTCAAATTTCTTAAATCAAAATTACACATCACTCTCACACAATGCTTCCTAACCACCATATTCTCTTCCACTGTCGGATTCCATCCAAAGTTCCATCGTCTCCGGCCGGCCTAAACTCTCAACAGCAACCCCGTTTCTTTTTTTTTAACATTTGTATCATAATTAACATAAACATTAAGAAGAATTATGCTTACACAATGAGGATGATGAACCATAATCATAATCGTTGGCTTTACACCTCGTCGGCCGGTGGTGGTTACAGAAAGAGGCAGCCGACGGTGGTTACAGAGGGACGCGGATCCAGAGGTGGTTTGAGGTGCGTAGCTTGCAAAAGCCCTAATTTTGGGGATCTAGGGTTTCAAAATACTCATCACCCCCTCATCGATTTCATCCCCTGAATACCCTAATCGAACTTATTGGATTTATGGAAGAAGATGAGGTTGAGGAGAGTGCGGCAGTAGTGTAGAGGCTGTGATGGTGTGGACTGAGTGGTGGTGATTGTAGATCTGGAGAGAGAGAGAGAGAGAGAGAGAGAGTTTATATATATATATATATATTTTTTTGAACGGCAAATTAGGATCACTCACGGACCACTGGAGTATCATTGTGTCACCAGCAGAACCACGCTATCATATCCATCTCCACTAGGCAATAATGCCTAACCATCAATTCAGGAGGAAACCCAATAAATCTTGGGAAACCCCCTTGTGGGATTCGAACCCAGGACCTTATGGTCCCTAAGCCTTATCGGTCACACCCTCAAAATCCACTAACGGAGTTTTACCGTCAGAGGGTGTGAACTAACAGGATCAGAATCATTAGTTATAATTAAACATCATAAGTAAAGTTTTCAAACCACGAAACATTTAAGTGTAAATAAGTGCGGAAGCGTAAAATCATAAACCAAATGTTGCGTCACGCAGGACGACTTAAAACCCAATTAATAACAGTTTAAAAATAGTTTGCAAAGACGATAGAGTTCAATGTAATGCATGTTCCTACACCGCGCGCCCGCCTCGGCTACCTGAGAATAACATACTAAAAGTGTCAACACGGGGTTGGTGAGTTCACAAGTTTATATAAATAAAGCGTTTGCGTTTGCGTTTGCGTTACCAGATAATGTTAAATCAATTATATATCTATAGGTAGCTAGCCTATAAAACAAGTATTACTAAGTGTTCGACACCGAAGCTGACTGTTTATCAATTGCCTTGCCACCATGTCTATCCAGACCATGGAAAATGTGTTAGCCAAGATTACACCCGCTCGACCTCCAGTCGAGTTTAGCGTTGGGTGGGGTTTGTCAAACCAAGTAGTACTACTCAACAGTGACTCGCTATTATCCAATACTAAACGGTTCGATGTTATGAAGGAATTTTGTTGTTTCGTTTGCCACTTAGCCTTTACAAGTGATATATAACTAAATAACAAAATCTAAAGCGTTTTGGAGTATGTATTCTCCCCCAAGTGAAAGCGTTTAAAAGAGTAAAAGGGGAACGTGAAACTCACTGTTTGCGAATAATTCAAAAACAAGTCAACCAAGAGATGCGCGTCACAGAAAATCCTCACTAGCGTTCTAAAACAAGAATGAGATTTTCTAAGTGTTGGAACTATTATTGAGTCTCTAGACTCGGCACATAATACCTATGCATAAGATACGTTTCGTGTTTCGTTTGTGAATTGTGTGTGACTCAACAAACACATTGGTAATACGTTACATGTGTGAACAACTACTTACGTGTCAAGTATTAATATTGTACATTACTAGCAATCATTCCCCACAAGGGCAATTTAGTCAATAACATGGCAATTATCTAGCAACAAGCACGTTTCATGTATTTTCATATAGTTCAGCAGCTAGTTCTATCAGGACAGATTTCTACTTGAAAGATTACTCTATTCAACAGATCATAACATATCAATTAATTCACCAAAAATCTTCACAAAAGCACACATGAGTTAGGTTTCCAGAACTATTTTTATTGTATTTTTATTCCACATAGATTTCTCACAATGGTCAAAACATTACAGTAAACTCACAGCATTCAGAATCATGCGCAACAGAATGATATTTGTTATTCCCGTTAAATAGTAATTCCAATTAATGCAAGACCAATTGGGTTAGATTCTTAACTCAATGTATTTTCTTCCAGAAGTGAAACCAACCCATTTGGTCTTGTAGTTTATGAGATATCTTAGTTGCAAAACAGCCTAACAGCAGGTCTCCCAAATCAGCCTTGCACAACAGTTTTATAAAATAATAAAAACCGACTTTTATACGTCCAAAAATTACAAACTCGGACTTTTCAGAAACTAGACTCGACCTAGTATACTGTAGAATCAACAATCGCATCAAAACATAACATTAACATCGAGTTACAGTCGTCCAAACACGAATTCAACAATCTGTCCAGCATCAGTTTTCATCAAAACTCAATAAACAATTAACCTATGAACTAACAATCATGCATGTAACCCTAAATCATCAACAAACAACATATTTAGCACTTAGGGTTTATGATTACAGGTTTAATCATGCAATTATTTAATAGAATGGATTAGATATGGTGTTTATATTACCTAGTTAGCATCTTGAATCTTCAAAACATCTTGAATAACACTTGTATGTGTGTGTGGTGTGTGCTTGTGGCTTTGATCGATCAAGAGCAAGGGGGAGGGGGCTGCCGTCGGGTGAGAGGAGAGGGAGGAAGAGAGGGTTAGGATTTGATAATAAGTTGTTTATATAATTAGTTAAATATATTATAAGTTACACATTGCACCCTAAACTTCTAGTTTAGTTTAATTCTAGCATAACTAGTCAATTACATCCAAATATGATGTTATACATACAAGAACAAATGTACACATATAAACGTAACACGTAATTATACCAAGTACTTGTTTATAATATTTATCATCTGTTCACCAACGGTTTGAGTCGACTCGTGTGTTTTTCGGTGAAATTCCAAAAGACTACTTGTGTAGTGATTGTCATGCATAATTTAAACCCTAGTTTAAATGTAATGAGATATGCGTTATAGTTCGTGTGATCTTAAGTTTGAATTAACGGAGTTCGGATTAACGGAGTTAACCTGAAATTGACGAGTGTCACATTATCCCACCACCAAGATGCCACTAGGCTATAAAGCCATGGACTGTTTATATATTATTAAATATTCTTTAAATAAAATAATGAAATGACTTATATACCCTCATGCGTTTTGCACATGATTAGATTTAATAGAAAATTTTAACTGAGTTAAAGCTAAAGGAAACGTGAAAGACATTTGAAACATAAAGGATGTTTCTGTCATTAAGTTTGCCAAAGGACGTTCATTGAAAATCGTGCAAACATAAAGGACGTTTTTTGCCATTTTGTCTTAATTTCAGGTTAAACGTTGGGTTACTTGTTTGTGTTTTATGGCTAGTTGGATATTTTGTGACAGAAATAAAAGACATCAAGTATTCAAGTTTTATAAATTAAGTCTTAATAGTATTAAAATACGACAAGATAGTAAAACTCGAGTTAAACGGACAACGTTCCTATCAAAGTCATAGGTTTGTGTCCGGTTAGATCAAGGAATACGACTAGTTTAGACGGTCTTTCTATACACATAGAAAGTGTTTAATTGAGGGAAAAATAGAGCTAGTTAACTAGTTAAGTTCATCTTCCATCCATGTGGCTTGATAAAAATTGCCACTTGTATTCAATTTTTGTTGTAGGATTTTGGCAACAAAGTTTGTCGGTTATTGTAAGTAAATTAATCATGGAAGTTGCATATTAATTCATATTTCTCCATGAATATGAATTTATAATTTTTTGTTTTGAACTTGGAGATTCATCCCATCAAAACATTTAACATTGGGATGTTGTGACAGTCAAGAACTCTATAAATCAGCAAATAAGGTAGAAAACGAGTCAATGTGATATTCAAATTCCGAAAACCAAGAAAGGCATTATGGTCATCGATGTTCGGTTAGCGACCATAACGACAACGACATTGAAAACTTTAATGCTTTCTCTTGGTTTTGTGTTTTGAGTCTACAAATACAAGTTCTTACTTAGGGGAGAGGGGCACAAGCGGCGAAGTGAAAACTGGTATGTACTGATCGGTAATACTGTCACACATTCATATTCTCTTCTCGCCATACTCAACCTTCTCAAACAAATTCTCTAATTTTTTATTTTCTACCAACATGAATTTTACGAGCGATGGGATCAGGGTGTTCGTTCCTCCTATCGAATCTGATGACAATAACGATAACAGTTTAGTTTTTTTTTCCAACAATTTAATTAGCTAACTCGAAGACAAAGACAACTACATCTAAAAAACACGCGTGTGGCATGATCGTGAACAAGGTCAACACGTACTCATGGATGATTATTTTGTCAACGACCCGAAATACAAAGATATTTTCCATCAAAGGTTCCATGTCGAAATGGTTGTTTTTAAAAATTATGAAGAATATAAGAGAATTATGAATGGTTACAAGAGGGCTACGGCGGGAAGATGAAAAAGAGTTTTACGGCGATACAAAAAATAACTTTGGCCATTAAACAACTAGCAACCGGTAATCCTCTGGACGAATACGATGAGTATATATGTATGTCCCAAAGGACTTCCTATGAATGTCTTGAATTTTTTTGTAATGCAATGATTGAGTTATACGAAACGGAGTGCTTGCGCATGCCAACTAACCACAATGTTGCGCTTATGCATCAAGCACACAAATGAATATATCACTTTCTCGGGATGTTGGGTAGCCTTGATTGTACACCTCACTTTTATAGCTTGTCCTACCGAGTTGTGCTACCAATATATGAGAGGTGGTCACCGATATCCTACTATAATAGTTGAAGTGGTGGCCTCACGAGATTTATGGTTTTGGCATGTGTTTTGTGGTCCACCCGGGTCAAACAACGACATCACGGTTCTACCACAATCTCTACATTTTCTCCCCAAAAGGAAGGGAATTGCCCTAAGGTGTCCGTTTCATGTGACGATTATACAAATGGGGATACTACCTTACCGACGAGATATGCCCCATTTGGTCGACTTTTGTGAAAGCGTATTCGTTTCCTGTTGAAACGCCGAAAAAAGGCTCAAGAATCAGCAAGAAAAAATATTGAGCGAGGTTTCGATGCTCTAAAAGGGAAATTGTGTATTCTTATGCGACTCATGTAGTCCAGAACATTGCAGAAGCTTAGGAATGTGGCGTATACATGTGTTTTGCTGCAGAACATGATCATAAAGTACGACAGAAATGCAATATCACCGGTACATATAATAGATTCACCGGTTCAGTCCGTTCTGAAGAATATATCTTTCAAGAGTTGATGGGTGATGAAGAAAATTTCCGATTTCGATTAGATCTAGTGGCACGTCTTGAAACATTAGATCTCCCACATCTTGACTCGGATGGGGAACCCGATGAAGAGTAGTTTTTTAATTTTTTTTATTTATATCCTCTTTTAAGGTTTTTTATTTGAATTATGTAAATTTTTATTTTAATTTGGAATAAAGGTTTTTTTTTTTAATTTTAACGGGATAGTTTTTTAATTTAAAAAAGAAAAAAAAAGGTTTTAGAGTAGTTGAGTAGAGTGTTGCGTACTGTTTAAGTGGTTTTAAGGTAGTATAGGATAAAATGACATGGTATAATAGGATTGGTGAGGAACGAGGTACCTTGAGTGACCACCACTCTTGCCCTAACATAGTAACACATTACCTTATCCCCATTTGATTTAAAAGTGCGCACACACACACATCTAGGTGATCTCTCACGATTCCTCATAGTTTATGCATCATATTAATGGTATTTCATACACCGTTTGAAGAAGAGAAGATCAAGTCCAAAAGAGCTACCAAGAAGAAAGTGATGTACTACAAGAATGATCTATTAACATCCAAAATGAGAGTATTTGTAAAACACTATCTAGACATAGTGTTCTAAACTCATTATGTTGGTATAGTGTTGTGAACACACTATCTTGATATATTGTCGGGCTGGGTTGAGAGATACGGTATCTTGATACTGTATTACATTTATACTTGTGTGAGATAACACACCATCTTCATATAGTGTGACATTGAGTTGAGGGAACTCATTATGTGAGGTTTTGAATAAGTGTAAAGTCCACTATCTTGGCATAGTTTCTTGAAGAAGGTGTTCACTACATTAACCTAGTTAAAATGTATAAAGCAAGTTACTCGGTGTAACTATATTGTAGAATCAAGAATGTGCTCACTAACTTTGACTAGTCAAGATTTGTCAAGACACATCATCTTGATATGATTTGTTGGAATACGTGATCTCTATATTTGATTAGAGGGGCGATGTAATAGTGATTCCAACTTTATAGGAAAATTACCAGTGAAGAAACTTGTACGAGCTTGCAAATTTGTATAAGAAATTTTTATTCAAGTTAGATATAATTCATGAATACAAACTTTTAGTAGAATGAAAATTTGAAGCGCACAAATGAAAATATGTAATTTATAGAATCGGAAAACTTTTTAAAAAGTTTAATAGTTGTGTGTGTGCGTAACAAAATATATGTATATAAAAACTTAAGTCGAGCCCACCAAACCGAACGTACCTTTGCTCGTGCTTGACTTGTTTACAAACCGAATTGAGACAATCGACTGATTACAAACCGAGCCGAAATCGAACGAGCTTTTTCCGAGCAAATTATCTTGGTATACAACTGTGCACATGTGCAAGTTTTAAAGTAGGCTGTACATGTAATCACAAGTACAAGGCTTCTTATGAGAAGTTACCAGCTCCAGGCACATGCCTCATATGTGAGGGTACCCACTTAGAAAACGTTTAAATTATATATAAACGTTTTGCACGATCTTGTATCACGATTTTTTTATATTTTGGACGTTACGTTTCAATATATAGCCGAGTCGGCGCCACAACATACTGTTAATTAACGTGTAGATTTTATCTAAGTTTTGATATAAATTTTATGTAAGTCGCTTGAGTTTCTTTATGCACATGCGTTACTATAGTGAATGCGAAAACCATCACGAACTAAATCGGAGTTCCCACCATGTCCAATGCGTGAGATGATAGTAACTAGTTAAGTTATATAACTCAACTATTGTATAGTGTCTCAATCAAATACAAACAACTTTTAATATGAGAAACATACAAATAACTAGAGTAATGATGTTAACATTAAAGTAAATATTACTATTTACAATACTTTAACTACAATAATTATTATTAATGTACTTTATTTTTTGTAGTGTTATTACTTTAGCTATTTATATATTTAATAAGTTAATTTTATTTGTATCGGATCTCAGCCTTATAATATAAGGGTTTATAAGGTTATAAGTGATTTTTTTCTATAATTAGTCTTTTACAACTAAAACTTTAACTAATAATAATCTACATAACTAAACTAGAGTAAAACTCATTTACAAACTATTGGGCAAACAGAGTTACCAAAATTTGGTTGTAGAGGTAACTGGGCTCGAAAGAAATATGGGCTGACTGAGCGGCACATTGCTGGCCCAGCCCATGACACAATCAAATGGCCGAATGCCACAATACAACGAGGGTCGTGCACCGTTGCTCTGCGTTCCGATTGGCAAGACGGTGGGCCGGCTAAGTGGGTGCCGGTGGGGTGGCTACCAGCCTAAGTGCCCTTTCTTCTTATTCGTATCTTGATTCTTTTTTATTTTAATCATTTATGTTGTCTTTTTATTTCTTCTTTATTTCTTCTCTTTTGTCTTTTACTTTTACAAAAAAACAATTTTAAAATTTTGAATTTTAGTTGATATATGATTGTTTATTTATTTATATTATTTAATAAAAAAGGTATTGGGTCACTTTATCCTAAAGAATTGTTGAAAATTTTCGGTCGAAAGCGAGAAAATGTTTGAGTCTTAAGTGAAAAAGGGTGTTTTTATTGGGTTTTAACAACTAAATTTTTAAATGAATTTATTTAGTTATAATTCAATTCAACTAAAAAAAAAACCAATTACAATGGAGAGACAGGTAAGCGAGCAACAAGTTCCGCCGCCACCCCCTTTTAAATGACAAAATCAATCCTACCGAAAACAAAGTTATCGTTCTTCGGCGTCGTTGAGCCACGTCAGCATAGGAGCGGTTTTCATTTTAATGGTGTCGTCGCCCTCTTTTTAATTTTTTATTATTAGTTTCAAACCTACACCGACGGCAAATCTATATCGCCCCTCACTTATCGCCGCGAGGGAGGTGGGGGAGGGGGGGGGGGGCGTGTTGTAGCCCGTTGTCGCCCAAATAACTATCAACTTGTCGCACCCTACACACACTCTTATATCTTTTCACACTCTTATATCTTTTCTTTTTGTTGTTGCACAATTACATATACTTGAAAATGCATACATATACTTTTCTATATTTTAGTTAATAATCATTATGTATTAAGAAATTTAAAAAAATTTCAAATCATACTGTTAACTTTATTTATTTAATTATTTTACTCATAAAAGTATTCTTTATTATTATTATTATCAGTATTATTCTATTTACTAAACTTTACGAGGATTTCACGGAATTTATGAAAGTATATGCAGTGTAAACCTTTTAACTTCTATTCTGCAATGTTGCTGTTGGGTACTAAACGATACTATGTTTATTAAAATGCACGTGAACAGATATTTAAAATATTATAAAGAAGTCACAAGTTGACTGTGTGAGCAACTAGGATAGTGATACTATATCCTTGTCATTTTTCATTTAGCTAGAACCTTAAAGTCTAGTGAATCTTTAGTCTCTTAGCTCTTTATTCCTTCGACTTGGTCAACAATTCAACATAGTTCATTGCACTTTTTTTATCAGGGCAGCTTTGTTTGAAAACGATGTGGGTTGAAAAAAAAAGGATAGTGGGTTTGGAGAAGTGAACGGTAAATTTTTTGGATGGATGGTTCACTAAGGAACTCATATAAAGGCTTCTTTAATGATGTGCTGGCCGGTTAAAGAGATTTCTATATGTGTTGCAACTATCTCTAAAGAGGCTGTTTAGGGCGGACGGGGTAGAGCGTGGTGGGAAACCATCACACGTGATGGCATCACAAACACCGCCGCCGGTGCCCCCATCACGCGTGATGGGGGGTTTTTGCGTAATAGCCATCACACTAGATATATGATGTATGTATGTATATTAAAACCCATCACACTCACACAAAAACCTATATATATATGTATGTATGTATATTAAAACCCATCACACTACCACCAGGTCCACCACCCCCACTAAATTCTATCACCAGTGATGGAATGTGGTGGGGTGAGGTGACGCACCACCATTGAGTGTGGCGGGTGATGGAAATGGAACCACCCCCTCCCCCTTATGATGACGAATCACACTCAAAACTCAAATTTCGATATAGGGGTGGATAACCACTCTCAGGCGAGTTAGGACTTGCTTTGGGTTACGATATCGAGAGATCTAAATTAGAACGTTAAAAAATGTTAGAATTGACGAGTGATAACATGGTGGACCAATAGATGTGTTGTCTAGAAATGTGCGAGGTATTGGGAATGTGGCTAAAGAATTTGTTAATGGGTTCTGTTAAATATACCAAAAATATACCAAAGTCAAAGACTTTTAAGAAAATTTACTTTCTGTCAGACTGAAAACCAACAATTGTCAGCATTTATTTGTAAACCTAGAAAACAATGAAAATTTAAATCTTTACATAACCCAAAATACAGTTGAAAATTTATACCATAACAAAACAAAAAATACAGTTGAAAATTTATGAACAGATTCAATATTATTTAACAATAACAATAACAAAATTCTTAGGATTAAACTAAACTAATATTCCGATTTCTTACCATGGCAGATAACGAATTTATCATGACTACACCACAATTTTTCACTCATCAGGTATAATCAGTGTTGGGTTAGGTTTTCTTTCAAAATCGTGGTGGTAGACGGTGGTTAGGGTTTCGATATCGCCGGCGGTGGTAGCGAAGAACGGAGACAGCGACGAAGATAGGGCTAGGTGTGGTGGTGTGACCAAAACCCACGGTGGTGGAGAAAAGGAGACGACAGAGAAGAGGTTTTGAAGAAGAAAGGCTAGGTGTGGAGATGGCGGCGACGGTGGAGACGGCGGCGACGGCGGCGGCCATGACGGGGAAGGGTTAGGCGTCCGATAGCAAAGAACGACGACGAAGATAGGGCTAGGTGTGGTGGCGGTGAAGACGGAGACGACGGAGACGCTCGCAAACAGAAACGACGCCGTGACCAATGTATAAGTCGCGTCTAGAACTGTACAGCCAACTTTATCGTCCTGAAAGTGGGTTTGTGGATTTAAGTGATTAATTATTTTAGTGTTTTTACATTCATAATGAACTTTTATTTTTGTATTTATATATTTGAGTACTTTTTAGAAGACTAGTAATATTCATAATTGTATAATAAAATATTTAATATACTATTATTAATACTAGTATTGCAAAAAACTAATTACAATAGTCTTTAAAAAAACCTAATTAAAAAATAGATATTAGTAGTTTAAATAATTATTATGTAATGATTAGTAGTTATATTTAAATAAAATAGAATAAAAATGATGATTGATATGATTAGTAGTTGATTGAATGATTAGTAGTAGATTAATAGGGTTGACTTGGTATACCAAATAAAAACTTTTGGTATATTTAAAGCCCCTCTTTGTTAATAAGTTTAGGATCGATTAACTTTTTGGGCATTCAAGAGACATGTATGTCTGCTTTGGATTGTTTACAAGTTAGGGTGGACGGTTACACCCCAAGGGGGTACTACCCTATGGGGGAAACACCGTCGCCATCTTTCAAAAACTTGTCGGTGGGTAGGTTTGAGGGGTATTATTCCCCTGTGAACCACAAAACCAATTTGTCATTAGACCGCTATACCCCGCTTCCAATAAATTTCATTAAATAAAGACCTATAGGAGTCACACAAGCTTTGTCGGATTTAATTCTTGACCGTAAACGTGAAATAACGAAAAATACGGGTTGCCTTGTGATTTTTAGATTAGTTTAGTATGTTATGTATGCTTTAGTTTGAATTATGTAATTTTTAATTTTAATGGAAGTTTATTTGTGTTTAATGGAAGAACTTAGTTTTTAATTTTTAAATTCTTTAAGATAGTTTGGGAACACCATTGCCAAGTAGTCCAGGGTAGTTAGGATAAAAATGATGTGACAACGTAGGATTGGTGAGTGTTTATGATACTTTGATTACTCTTAGATGACCACAACCTCCACCTTAGAAGTTTGTTGGGGGTAAATCGGTGGTTACTATTTTAATTTTGCCATCACTTGTGCTGAGGGTAGGTCAAAACGTATTGTATCTATATGGGATCATGCTGTTTTTATTAAAAAAAACTATTAATTGTACTGACAACCTGGTGATCATGGAAGGGGAATGAGTTTTCTTCAAACTCAAATGTTTTATGGTTAATGTGTATCTGTAAGACCCAAACCCGAGAGGTCGTACAGTTGGCATTTTATAAGCAACATGGTTCAATACTAGAACTAGAATATACTTATAAATCATCACAACAGAAAAGATCGTCCAAAGATTCCATGCATTTTACCTAGTCAGTTGGTTATAGTTGTTTGATTCTGATTAACGGTTCTTGCATTAAGATTCAGTCGTTTATTAATTCGTATATGATTATTGTTGTTGTTTAACGATTCCATTCAATTCGCAATCGTCACTAAGCATCGAATATAAAATCGTTTAGTAAAATACCCGTTGCAACCTACTTGTATCATATATCTATTTAGTGGAACCCTTTCGGCGTTTCTCATTAATTGTTAATTATGTAGAAAATGGTTGAGAACATGAGATGCTTGTTATTGTCGGGGATGGTTCCTTAAAATCTATCTGCTTATCAAGACAATCAAACATGGTTTATTTCATTCCCTTGGAATGATTCATTCTATTCCATCTTCCATTACTTCATACCAAACACTACCTAACGTCATTTTGGTGAGGTGGTAGATTCTTTGTATCACATAGAGGCAGGTGCGTTATCTTATTTTAAAAGGAACAATGTCTAGGTTAGCATGCAAAAGGTCTTTAGGAAACTCAATGACTCAAGTGTGTTTCATATCACGTGATTCAAAGACAAACTGGGAGGGAAATGAGACAATGTTTTGATAACATATGTGGTGTAATAGTTTATTTATAGCAGAAAAGTTCCAAGGTTGCATGCTATAGAGTTGGACAAATATTGCTAGGTGAATTAAAGGACGGGGAGTCGGGGATACCCATGGGCTTGGCATAGAGATATTTGCAGGAGTGCAGAAATGACGCAATTTCTAAAGATGCAAAATCTGATTAATTCCATCTCTCTCTCAAATGGTAATGATCGAGAGTATGGACGATGCAAGAGATGACTGAATTTTCGGTTAGAGGAGTCCGGGAACGTATCGATCATTTCACGCTTCCAACTGGACCGAGGAAAACTATTTGGCTATTTTGCTTACTTCGGAAGAATAATATTTGTGGGTGGAGATTTTTGAGTAATCTCCTCCCAACATGGTCTAATTTAGTGGTTATGAGTATTAATGTACTATCTACTTTATCCCCTTCTTTTCACGTAGTTTTTCTTTGTCCGTCTAGCTTATTGCTAGTCGATGCTTAAAAAAATTGCCACAATTCAATAAAAAAAGGAACGTGACACATATTCTCAACGCATTTATGTTATTTGATGTGAATAAAAAAATAACTCCAGAAAACTAATAAGTAAAATAACTAAAACCGCCAATTTTTTAAACATGAAAAATATTTATCCAATTAGTTTTTTTTTAATATATTTATAATGTTTTAGCAGCAACTAACACACCCATATTATCTACTCTGATTATAGTCCATAGTCCAAAGCATGACTCACTCGACCTCAAAGAGAGGTGCATCATTTAACACACCGAGATACTATTGTTGAAAATGCCACGCCTTTGGTTTCAGTTAGGTTAACAAAGTAATTTTACTTCACCATCATATAATTTCCATTATTATTGTGGTATGAAATTTGTCATTCAAAGTGAGTTTACAATTGGATAATCTAGTAGAATTTGTTTTTAAATTTTTAAAACCTGATTATATCTAAAAGCCGATAACTAACTTTGGATAATCAGTTACTGAACGTGTTTAAACTTCTATGGAGTCTTGTTGCTTTCGGTATTGCGACTTGAGATGACATGTTTCAAGAATGTTAACATTAGTAATTGGTAACTGCAGAACATGTTATGTAGAAAACATGGATCCTGAAAGAGATTTCATTGGATTTAAAAGCTCTTGGTTGTGTACTCATCTCTCTCTTTTGTCATGAACAAAGGCATGGTTTTGGTTGGATTTAATAAAGCTAATTTTGAGTAAAAGTGTCTTTCACATAAAGCAAAAGGAAGAAAAAGTGTGTCCATCCATGGATGGATTAAGAAAAGACATAATGGTTAGTTACTGCCTTTATTTTATAGTGCTTTTATCTTAAACGATCTTGTTTTTCTAGGGTGCGTGCTCATAAACATCTGATAGCTATCTTTAACGATAATTTGTGACATCTTTCTAAAAGGACTGTTTTATCTTGCTTTCTATTTTGGGTGTCTAGATTTATGTTCTAACGATTAGGTGTGTATTATTACAATTCAAAGTTGTAAATCGTCTAAAAAAACAAATATGTTAGTTTAACTTACAAGTTAAATATTTTGCATTTGAGCCATAACAAGGCCATATGGGGTATGGCTTATGGAGGGTAGTTGGGGGGTGCTGAGTGGTGTGTGTGATACCATCTTCATGAAGGTCATTCTTCAAACCCTTCGGTCAGTTTTTTTTTAAATATCCTTTTATTTATTTTTGTTTTTAAATAATAAATAATAAAATAAATGGAATGATGAAGAATGAAGTATAACATGAATTAAGTGATGCGATTCAATGACGGAGGAAAATGTGACACTGATGTAACGAATGATGGAGAGTGATGCACAAAAGATAGCCTAAACTGATTATTCAAGTTCTCTCAAGGGGAAACACGATTGAATTTTATTATTGGGGTTATGTTAGACATAAACTGTTATACACTGTTATTGAACACCTTGGCGTTGTTAAGTTTAAAGTACGACTGAAGAGGTAGGTCCCCGCAAAGCCCAGTTGGACCCGCAAGACACACCTTGATGAGGTACGTCTGCGCAAAGACCAACTGGTTCCGCAGGACCCACCATGCTCAGAGAGATGAAGACCTTACACGCAGTAAGCCAGCTGTTCCCGCAGGAAAGCCTCCCTTGGTACAGTACCCTGCCTGTTCCCGCAGCTATGAGTACAAGCCAAGAAGGAAGGCTACCCGCACTAACAGTAAGGCTACACGCATAAGGCACTAACTCTTATACTTCAGCAATGTCACCTGAAGAAGGAATGAGCAAGGCGGGAATATTCCCGCCCAAAAGAGCCAGTCCGTACGCTTCTGGAAGATCTTTTGTACTATACCTGCCAAGGTATGGACAAAATAGACAAGATCTGACCAAAGCAGCCCATGAACCAATCACAGGGTGACAGCTCACCGACAATAGTACGAGGAGGAGCACGCTCCAGTACAAAATGTCAATATCAGCCGCTGCCTACCCACCAACTCCCATCGTGGCACGTACATAGCCCGTAGTTGGTGGAAAATGAATAGTATACAGCCGGCCATGTCACTATCAGCCGCTGCCTACCCACCAACTCCCATCGTGGCACGTACATAGCCCGTAGTTGGTGGAAAATGTATATTATACAGCTGGCCGTACCTGCTTGGAAACCTACCTTCGGCTATAAATACTCCAACACCTTGGAACGGTATCATCATCTTATCTTATCTTCTCTAGCTATTTCTCTTAATATACACTTATATTCAAAGCAATCTAGTCTGATCTCATGCCAGAGGGTAGTCACAAGGAGGAACCCCCCCTTCTCAGTGACGAGCTCACAATGTCTGTTTTGCATGTCAAGAAGAATAACCATCTTTGCCGGACCTAACCCGCGTGGGAAACATCTACTTAACCCTAAGATTATCCGTAATCTGCCGGGGTCACTTAGTGTTTCTTCATTGGCGCCATCCGTGCATAAAAGCTAGAACTAATTCCGGTAACCACAACCCCAGCCAGGAAAGATGGTTAAGGTTACTCCGATGCCAAGGCCAACGAGTGACCAAGAAACTCCGGTAACCACAACCCCAGCTACTGGGGGGAACACCGGCGAGTACACAATTTTTACGAACACTACCCCGGTTACCCAAGCCGGGGCAAGTGCAGTAAACAATCCTTCCCTGGGATTCATTGATACCCACTTGGAGAAACAACAGACGAGGCTCCCCCGCCAAACACTTGATCAAGTTAAAGCGTGGGCGGAAGCACGTCAGAAAGAATTCCAAGCTGAATTGGATGAACGTTTACGTTCACTCCAACAGGCTAATGACGAATTCGGAAGCACTCGACAACAGCTCAACATGAGCAATGATTGCGAGTACCTGGACGATGATTGGGAGGAGTACGACAGTGACGCAAGCCCTCGTCATAGGGCGGAAGGGAAGCGTAAAGAAACGGACTTCCAGCCGAGAAGAAATTTTGGAGAAACCTTTAAACCAAGGAACGCGGGGGGAAACCCACGTGACTTCTCCAAAACTTTCAGGCCAACTGTTGCAAATGTGAGAACGTCCAAGTTTGCAAGGGACATTGCGGAAGCAATCGCCCCGAAGAGTGCCAAACAGATGTCCAACATCGGCACTTATGATGGCATATCCGACCCAGACGATCACTTGAACAGATTCATAGCGGGGGCAACCGTCAGCAACTGGACGGAACCCACGTGGTGCTATATGTTCCAGATGACGCTGGTCGGAGCGGCCAGGGCGTAGTTTGATCGTCTACCGGTCCACCACATCTATGATTGGGCGGACTTCCAGCACAAGTTCAGCCAGCACTTCAGTCAACAGAGAAAATATACTGAAGAGCAGTGGACGATCCTCAACTGCGTTAGAGAGGAGGATGAATCTTTGCTAGACTTCATCACTCGCTTCAACTCAAAGAAGCTGAGTCTGGGCACCATAAGTGAAGATCTCGTTCGCGCCGCTTTCATCCAGGGCGCCGAATACCCAGAGCTTATCCGCACATTGACGGGTAAAGATGGCATGCCATCCACATGGGATGCCATCATGACGGCAGCTAAACGCTTTGCCGAAACGGAGAAGCAACTGGGTAGGAATCTTCCCCAGAGTACAAACCTCTACACGCAAAGGACCAGAGAGAATAATGTCTGCACCGCCCGACAAAACAAGAAGAGGAAGCTTGGTATTTGGCAGTCAAGGGTAAACTTTGACACCTCATCCAGCTCTCGCCCTCTATTAGGCGGAAGGGATAACACGCACTCATCAAACCGGAACCCTAGATGGACGCCACTCACCAAAAGCGTCACAGAGATATTTGCCACCGAGAAACTCCCATGGCCAAAAGCTCCAATGATCCGACAGCGCCATAACGCTGATCAGAGCAAATCCTGTGACTTCCACGGGACAAAGGGCCACACCACCGAGGAGTGTACATCTTTGAAGGATATTGTCGAAACATTCGTCAAAGATGGAAAACTTACACACCTCGTGGCATCAATCAAGAACGGAGGGAGGAATGATAATCGGTACAAGGGCAACGGACGAAAGCCCGTCGACATCAGCATCCACATGGTTCATGGCAACGTCAGAGGAAGAAAACGACGAACGACAGAACCATGTGCGTGGAAGGAAGCTGAAGTGCGCTTCCCGCGAGTGCCAGGAGGGCCCAACAAAGAAGGCCCTATAGTCATCAAAAGCCAGCGAGGCACTACATCACTTCCCGCAATCTTGCTGATAACGGCGCTTCGTGGTTATCATCAGCAAACGACAGAACCATGTGCGTGGAAGGAAGCTGAAGTGCGCTTCCCGCGAGTGCCAGGAGGGCCCAACAAAGAAGGCCCTATAGTCATCAAAAGCCAGCTGAGGCACTACATCACTTCCCGCAATCTTGCTGATAACGGCGCTTCGTCAACGGTCATGTACAGGCAGTTCTTCGACAAGCTAGACGACGAAGACAAAGAACGCCTGGAAATGGTCTACGCCTCGATGGAAGGGCTCGATGGCAGCACAAACACTCCCCTGGGTATCCTATCTTTCCCCGTCACTCTCACGGACGGGAAACACTCCCGCACAGAAGACGTTGACTTCGTCGTAATGAGGAAGCCACACCACACATACGACATTCTCTTCGGGAGAGATGGGATGGCAAGATTCAATGCCGTGGTGTCTTCAGTCCACGACATGATGGGGTGGCCAACAGCTGAGGGTGTAGCGATGATCACCGGTATTCCCCAGGTATGCATCGCATCTGTCTCATCTAAACCCAAACCAAAGATGGCTAAACCAACCATTACCGAACCAGAAGAATGGGCCTTCAATGGCAAATACCCTGACAAGGCTGTTACCATTGGTCCAACAATCACCGATCCCACACGCACCTTACTCAAACGCTTACTGCAGAAAAACGCTGACATCTTCGCGTGGACACCAGCTGACATGACTGGTGTACCTCGAAGTAAGGCAGAGCATAAGCTCAAGTGTGACCCGGCTTTTACGCCGGTCATACAAAAGCGTTGAGTAATGGGAGATGAACAGGCTAACGCGTGTAGAACCCAAGTCAAGGAACTCCTTGACGCAGGCATCGTACGCGTTAGTAAATATCAAACATGGGTTGCAAATCCCGTCATGGTACCGAAATCTAATAAACAATGGCGCATGTGCATAGATTTTAAAGACCTAAACAAAGAATGCCCCAAAGATTGTTACCCGTTACCCGAAATTGACCTTAAGGTAGATTCGTTAGCACCGTTTCGCCTTAAATGCTTCCTTGATGCGTATAAGAGATACCATCAAATCCACATGGCCGTTGACGATCAGGACAAAACCGCATTCGGACGCCCGATGGCACGTTTTGTTATCAAATGATGCCATTCGGACTTAAGAATGCCGGGTCCACATACCAACGCCTGATGGACAAAGAGTTTCATGCCCAAATTGGGAGGAACTTGGAAGTTTACATGGATGACCTGGTCATCAAAAGCCTTGAGCAAGAAGCGATGTTGAAAGACATCGAGGAAACTTTCAACACGCTCAGAAAGATAAACATGAAGCTCAACCCGAGCAAGTGTTCTTTTTGAATGGAAGAAGGGAAGTTCTTAGGAGTCATCGTTACTAAAGATGGCTTCAGAGCGAAACCTGAAAATGTCAAAGCCATTATCAAAATGGAATCACCTACTACCATCAAACAAGCTCAGACACTGAATGGACAACTAGTCGCACTTAACCGCTTTTTGGCGAATCATGCGGATAGGTCGTTCCCATTCGTGTCAACATTGAGAAATTGTTTAAAGAAAACGCACTTCCGCTGGACACCAGAAGCGGAAACAGCTTTTCAAGAGATTCGGTCACGCTTGATCGAACTCCCAACGCTCACAGCACCAGAAGCGGGGGAGGAGTTAATCCTATACCTCTCCGCCACAGATAGAGCAACCGGGGCAGTCCTGCTAGTAGAACGAAAAGGCATCCAGATGCCCATCTACTATGTTATCCGCGTCTTAACAGACGTAGAAACCCGGTACTCTACTTTGGAAAAATTAGTCTTTGCGCTCGTACAGGCTTCACGCAGGCTAAGACGGTATTTCCAAGGTCACCAAATCACCATTCTCACCAACTTCAAACTTGCAAACTTTCTAGGCAAACCCGAGTTGTCAGGACGCCTAGCCAAATGGGCAATAGAATTGGGAGAATATGCGATAAAGTACAAGCCAAGACCAGCCATAAAAGGCCAGGTCTTGGCCGACTCTATTGTAGAAGTCCCCGCTTCGCGGGAGAAAGAGTGCCAGGAAGAGGCTCAACCCTCTCCAGCACAGGACATTGATGATGTCTGGCGACTCTACACTGATGGAGCAGCCAACAACGAGGGTTCAGGCGCAGGGTTGAAACTAACCAACCCAGCAGGCCAAGAGTACACTTACGCTATTCGACTTGATTTTCCAAGTACGAATAACGAAGCGGAGTACGAAGCATTCCTGGCCGGGTTGAGAATTGCGCGGAAGATGGGGGTGAAAAACCTGGAAGCCCACGTGGATTCCATGTTAGTAGCCAACCAGGTAAACGGGACGTACACGGCCGTTAACGACACAATGGCCTTGTATCTCGCACAAGCAAAAACCCTTAAGCGCGATTTCAACGATTGCAAAGTCATGCACATCAAGCGAAGCGAAAACAAATCTGCGGATGCGTTAAGCAAGCTTGCATCGTTAGCATTCACCCACTTGGGAAATGACATCCGCGTTGAACTCCTTGGAGCACCGTCAGTCCCGCACAAGGAAATTTGTGTCATCCAAACCGGTACGGAAACGTGGATGACACCAATCATAAATTACCTTGCGGCGGGTATACTACCAGAGTCAAAAGCACAGGCAAGAAAGATACGCTGTAAAGCACTAAACTATCAACTCGTTGATGACATAATTTACAGGCGCAATTTTCTTGGCCCACTCCTAAGATGCGTGGACGACCAAGATGCTGATTACCTCCTAAGGGAAGTACACGAAGGCATCTGTGGAGTACACGCAGGTCCACGCGCAGTTGTAGCTAAGCTAAACAACGCGGGATACTTTTGGCCGGGGATGCATACGGATGCGCTGGCATACATCAGAAAATGTAGGTCCTGCCAGCTCTACGCACCCAACAAGCATCGCCCGAAAAATGAACTTGTTCTAGTCACTTCTTCATGGCCATTTCAGAAGTGGGCCATCGATGTGACGGGCCCATTTCCCACAGCAGCAGGGAACGTTCAGTTCCTAGTGGTAGCCATTGACTACTTCACCAAGTGGATAGAAGCAAAACCCTTAGCCCAAACAACCGCAAAACATATCAAAAAATTTATTTGGGAATTTATTATTTGTCGTTTTGGACTTCCACAGAATTTGGTGAGCGATAACGGCACCAACTTTGCTGACAAGAAGCTACAAAAGTGGCTGGAAGAACTTCAAATCACCCACACCTTTACCTCAGTGGCACACCCACAGGGTAATGGTGAGGTGGAAAGAACAAATAAGAGCATCGTCGACGGCATAAAGAAAAGACTCTTGGAACATAGATCCGGCTGGGTGGACGAAGTTCCACACGTCCTTTGGGCAAACAGAACGCTAAAAAAGGCAAGTACGGGAGAAACCCCGTTCAGCCTCACCTATGGCACTGAAGCCATGGTCCCGGTCGAAATTGGTCTACCCTCACCAAGGGTCTTGACTCAACCAGAAGACAATGATGCGGAAAGACGGTTAGACCTTATGCTAACCGAAGAACGCAGAGACTTAGCCGTAGCGCGTGAAGAGAACTACAAGCGACAAATGCAAAAGTACTACAACACGCGGGTAAAACTCTGCAACTTCAATGTCGGAGACAACATACTGCGTAACAACGAGGCTTCGAACCAAGAACGCCCAGGAAAGCTGGCCCCGGTCTGGGAAGGGCCATATATTATCAAAGAAGTTTGGGAAAGGGCGCATACAGGCTCGAAAGGCTCGATGGCACCCCCATCCCAAGAACATGGAATGGAGCTCAATTACGCAAATGTTACATGTAGATCAATTCCAAACTTGTAAAGAAAAGGCCTAGAGCCACTTCTAGTGGAAATGATTCTCCTTTATCACATTGTGTTGATAGCCTTACCTTTATACTTATGAACTTTCCACACTGATATGCCGGTCTTCACTGCATAAATAAGTGTGGAAAGAAGTAAGTCGTTGCGTGTGGAAGGCGGCAAAACCCGCATAAACATAAAAACGGTAAAAATTTCTAAGGAAAAGATGAGGAAAACCTTCACACAGGTCAGATATAGGTAAAGTTTGGCCATTCTACTAAGTGAAAGTGACGGTCTTACCCGCACAATCATGATAGAGGAAGCAAAACTTGAACTTATTATCTACCACGTTGACAGGTTAACTTATCCAAAACACTTAGAAAGTTGCTAAGTTAAACTAAAATATGCATGAGCAAAACATATAAGGTTTACAAGGCAATGCATTAACAAAACATTTATATTCCATAAAAATTCAAACATTACAAGAATAGTTGGGTATCTACCCGCCTACAAAAATATAAATCTATCCTAATAGTGGGAAGGGATCTCAAGGTTAAAACTTCAGGACCACTCCCTCCAAACCCACTTGAACCCGCACCATCAGTTGGCTGTGGCGGTTCAAGGAAAGCCTTGAGAATAGTTAGTCCATCATCAGCAGCATCAATCTCGTTCACCTTCTCCACCACCGGATGCGAGAAGGCAGCATACTGGTTCATCACTGCTTGGTCGTAGGAAGCTTCAGTGTCCACGTCATATAGAGGAAAGTTGGAAGGCGGGATGCCCTTCTCAACAAACCCTAGACCAAGCAGGAAACCAGCCTTTTCCCCATCCTCATGAGAAGCGTTGAGGGCTGCGCCCATGGCATCGTCATAAGATGTGTTCGTGAAGATCCGATGCACAACCTACAAAAAAAATATATATATAAAAAACTTTTCTAAGTATAAAGAAAAGCGTAAAGAAATTATGAAGCTATGCATACCTGAGGCAACGCTTCTCGCAGAAGCCATTCCTTACTTGTCAGAGCCTCCTGAAGGGTAGCTTGAGCTTGATCACGGGCGCGTTCGGCTTCATTCTTGTTGAGGTTGGTAAGCAACACATCCTTCGCAGCAGCCTCTTCAACGCCCTTCAGCTTACGCTCAGTGCGATCAAGCATACCCTTCTGGTCCAGGAGCTCTTGGAGTTTCTTGGCATCTTCTAAGGCCAAAGCATCATGAGCCTGCTGAAGCCTCTCTAGTTTGGCTTTAAGCTCCTCATTCTCGGTGCGCAGAGGCTCAGCAATGGCTTCAGCTTTGGTGGCCCTCTCGGTCGCGTTCCGCGCAGTTTCCTTAGCCAACATAAGCTGTTCGTTAACAGCTTGGGTAGCCTTGGAACGGGCCTCATGCCTGGCCTGGACCTCGACCTCAAGGTCCTTGAAGGCTTTCTCCTTCTCTGCAGCAATGGCGGCAAGCCTCTTATTCTCCTCCCGGATTGCTCGCGCCTGAGCCACTTCCAGGCTACGCGCTGTCTTTAACTTGTCGTTTTCACGACAAAGCAACTCGACGCGCGGCTGCATCCGGGCAAGGAGGATTCGGAGCTCATTCGTTAGCCTACCCTCTTGGTAGCTAGACATGGCCTCCCCCAACGCACCGCTTGGGGCTGCGTGAAGCGCCCACTCGACGCAATCCGCAGCCGTCCGGAGGGTCGTTCCCCGGCGGATACTCCACCGTGGAGCGTACACCTCATTGGAATCCGAAACTGCAAAAACAAAAAACAGTTAGGAAAAAATGATAAAAATGGATAATGGGCCAAAAGAACCCCTCGCACCTGTAGGGTCGGTAACAGGCCGGTAGCCACCAAACCCATCACCTGAACCTAAGGGATATCCATCCAAGAGGTCAAAGAGATGGGAAAGAGGCAAAGATTGGCTAGAAGCCCCAACCCTGAACATACCTGATGAACCGGCCATGGACGAGGTAGTCGCCAGTGCCGGAGGAGGCATGGTAGAAGCCGCCGCGGTAGAGACCATCGGAGGTGAACTCACTGGAGGTGAACTCACAACCGTGGCCGCCGCTGCAGAGGAGCCCGCAGAAAAAATCACCGCCGGCTCAGTGAAGGATGCGGTGAAGATGGCACTGACAGCCGGCGGAGATGATACAATTGGGACGGTTGACTCAACGGGATGAGCAACTGAACCAACACGGGAAACAGTGTGACAATCGTCAATTTCAGGTTAACCCCGTTAACTCAACTCCGTCAATTCAAACTTTAAGATCGTTGAATCTATAACGCACACTTCATTACATTTAAACTAGGGTTTAAATGACGCTTAACACTTACTACATGTGTAGTCTTTCGGGATTTGCACCGAAACGCAAACGAGTTGACGCGAACGATTGATAAATAAACGACAAACGTCAAAACACTAATTATGTGATAATTATGTGTTAGATATATGTGTGTTACTTGATTGTTATGTGGAATGTTAAACAAGAAACAAGAACCAACTAGTTTAGGCTAGAGATGTAACACTTGAAAGATTAGGGACTAGAGTGTAACTTGTATTATTATAAATATAACCTTAACACTAAACCCTAACTTATTATTATTAACCTACAAGACCGATCGGCCTCCCTCCTTGCTCCCTCACGGCTGCCGTCCACAAGAACACACACATACACACATCAAATCAAGTGATTAATCCAAGAACTAGGTGCTAGGAAGGTATACTTGATCATCCCTTACCTCCTTGTTGTTTAATTTTGATGTTTAATGGGTTAAGTATAAACCCTAGGCAGCCGATTGTGTCAATGTATATGGCTAATATGATTGTTGTTATTTGGATAATGAATTGATAACTAGATTGATGTTGTTGCATGATTCATTGTTGTCTTTGATTTGAGTTAAAACACAAACCCTAATCTTGTATGTATGGTGTAATTGAGATGCATGGATAGTAGTATTAGTGTCTAGCATGTTATATGACTTATTTGTGATCCATGGCTAGTGAAATTGTTGAGTTTTGATGTGAACAGAATCTGGACAGAATGTGTGTACGATGTTCAAGTGACTGTAACGAAGTGTAAACGTGAAAATTGGTTGAGATTGTGGGTACTGCAGTAAACTAGGTTGAGTCTAGTTTTCATGAAGTATAAGTTTGAAATTTTTGGACAAGTATAAGTGTACTTTTATGATTTTACAAAAACGTGGTGCAAAGCTGAGCTGCTAGACCTGCTGTTAGGTTATGTTGTAAATGTTATATCTCAGGAACTACGAGACCAATTGGGTTGGTTCCACTTCTGGAAGTTGACCCATTGAGTTAGGAACCAAACCCAAGTGGTCTTGCATTTATTGGATTTTTCGTTTAACGGGAATTGCAAATAACATTTTGTTGCGCATGAATCTGACTGATATGAGTTTGCTGTAATGTTTTGGTCATTATAAGAAAAATATGTGGAATAAAAATAAGATAAAATATGTTCTGGAAACCTAAGATATGTATGCTTCTGTGGTGATTTTTGGTGAATTAATTGAGACGTTATGATCGGTGAAATAGTACAATCTTTCAAGTAGAAATTCTGTCATAATGAAACTAACTGCTGAGTTGTGTAAAAATGCATGAAATATGATAGTTTTTATATATTTGTTATGTTTTGACCAAAATACCCTTGCGGGGAATAGTTGTTAATTGATTTCCATGAATTGACCAAATTTCCCTTATGGGGAATAATGGTTAGTTAATCTTTGTTTGTTGACCAAAATGCCCTTACGGGGATAATTGCTAGTAAAGTATGTTATTAGTACGTGACACGAAAGTAATTGCTCACTCATGTATCGTATCACAATTGTACTTGTTTAAGTCACACACAATTCACAAACGAAACACGAAATCTGTTACGTGCATAGGTATTATGTGCCGAGTCTAGAGACTCGTTAAACGTACCGATACTTAGAAAATCTCTTTGTTAATTAGAACGCTAGAGAGTTTCTACGACGCACATCACTTGGTGATCTAGATCGGGATATTCTTCGCAAACAGTGAGTTTCACCTACCCCGCTCTTTGAACTGTTTTCAAACGTTTTTCACTTGGGGGAGATAACATACTCCGATAAACGTATTTTCTGAGATAAACGCATATTTAAGATTTTGTTATAAATTATATATCACTTGTAAAGGCTAAGCGGCAAACGTAACATTTGAAGTCCCACACATCGGACCGGTTAATATTTGGAATAACGAGTCACTGTTGAGTAGTACTACTGGGTTTGACAAACCCCACCCGACGCTAAGCTCAACTGGAGGTTGAGTGGGTGTAATTTTGGCTAACACTTACCATGGTCTGGGTTGACCTGGTGACGGGCACTTGATAAACAGTCAGCTTCGGTCTCGAACCACTTAGCGATACTTGTTGTATAGATTAGCTACCTATCGATATATAATTTGACGTAACACTATCTGGTAATGCAAAACACTTAAACGCCGTAACGTGGTTACGCAACACTTTAACGCCGTAACGTGGTTACGCAACACTTAAACGCCGTAACGTGGTTACGCAACACTTTAACGCCGTAACGTGGTTACGCAACACTTAAACGCCGTAACGTGGTTACGCAACACTGAAACGCCGTAACGAGGTTACGCAAAACGTTAAACGATTTATCTTATATAACTTGTGAACTCACCAACCTTGTGTTGACACTTTTAGTATGTTATTCTCAGGTAGCCGAGGCGGGCGCGCGGTTTAGGAGCATGCATTAAATGAAAACACTTTTATTCTGCAAACTTATTTTTAACAGTTATCTTTGGTTTTAAGTCGTCCTGCGTGACGCAGCTTTTGAATAAAGGTTTTTACGCTTCCGCACTTATTTGCATTTAAACGTTTTTATGGTTTGATTATAACTGATGATTCCGATCCTGCCAGTTCACACCCTCTGACGGTAAAACTCCGTTAGTGGATTTTGGAGGGTGTGACAAACAGGCGCAGCCGCCTCGGTCATCGCCTCGGATAGGTTGACCAAACCTATCGTCGTGGGTCCAGAACTGCTTTCGCCCACACCACTCTGGAATGCGGTTGCATCCACACCTGAATGAAGATAAAATATTAGAAACAACGGCGGAAAGAAATGCAGGAAAGATAAATAAAATTTATACTTACGGGTTTTCTTAAGCTTGAAGGTTCTGACGGGCGGGGACGAACCCGATGGAACTGGCCTCTTCACGCCAGTCACCGTCGTAACGTTTGGCTGCTCGGAGGTGACAGCTGTCCCAACCTCCGAGACAATGGTCTCACCAGGGTTCCCCGCCGCCTCCTCGCTTTCGGTCTCCGAATCAGACCGATTTCCCTGATCGGCGGTGGAGGTAACCTTCGCCTTGCCCTTCACGCCGGCGGCTTTCTTCTTCCTCACGAAGAAAGGACCATCTGCGGATTCCTCATCAGAAGATGACAAAATTAGAGGAACTCCAGCAGAGGTTTGAGCATGAAGAGGGCGAGGGTTAAAGAATCCCTTACCTGGCCGCGTGGCGCTCAAAATCTCGTGGCCCGGCGGGTAGACCTCCACGAACCTATCCGCCGTTTGCTCCAAAATGGGCAACTCGTTCTCGTCGAGATCACGAGTACCCAGTCGAGCGGGACCACCAGTCTCCCGCGGTTGCAGAAGCGATTGTAAGTTGTTTCCCTCTGAAAATAAAAAGAAAGAAACAGTTAGAAGAAAAACCCTAAATCAGCACAAAAGATGGAGCATACCGTAGGGAGTAGAATTCAAACCGTATTCGAGGATGATAGGTACTTGCGGCGTCCCAGAACCGGCATCCTTCCATACCCGGCTCATCCCGAGCATCACCATCCCAGACTCCGCAAAGCGGTAAACCGGAGTCTGGATCTGGGAGATCCTGGTAAACCATTCCGTCTTCTGGTAGTTGGAGGCGTGAAGGTTGGGGAGTGCTCTCCCGTTCTTGAACGTCATCGCAATGGGGACGACGCGGGCAGAGATGTAGAAGAACTCCCGTTTCCAAGACCGAAGACTGCGCTCGGTAGCGCAGATCTTCAAACCCTTGATCCGAGTGACCAAGGTATACCAGCCCTGGATACACCTCCAGGAGTAGAAGGTCATCAGGCGGTCGACACGGGGCTCGATGCCCAGAATGTAGCACACCCATTCAAAATGGCGGACCTTAGCGATCGCCATTGAGTGTACCTCCGTCAAGTGTACACCGTGTTTCTCCAAAACACGGTATACAAACTTCGTTAATGGGAATCTGAGATTCCCATACATGAATAATGAGGCATAAACCCCTATCTTGCCCTTGGGGGCATCATACACCGTCTGGTGAGGCTCCGGAAACTCAGGCTCGTAAGGATCGAGCATGAACTTCTTGACGATATAGTTGTATAGATCGACAGAAAAAGCACACTGGCACTCGCCAGCAGTACTCTTGTCGTCCTTGTCAGACGCGGACATCGGGTTCTTGGGGTATACATCGGACTCCTCCGCAGTAACCTCATGATCATGAATAGAAGACATGTTTTGGGTATGAAAGAGAACGATTTCAGGAGAATGCTCGACAGAAAAGTTAGAGTATTCGCCGGAAATCGCTTAGAAGAGAGTGAAGTGAAGATGTGAATTGAAATGCACCCTCTCCCCCCTTTATATACTCATCGCAATGAATGCGATGAATTTAATGCGGAGGAGAAAGAAAGCGCAGGTGCAATAAAACGGCGACACGTGGAAAAGAGCAAGCTGGCAACAGCTGTCGAAAGGACGCGTGCCGTAAAATTCGCGCCCACGCGCCCGAAAACTCGCGCCCACGCGCCTGAAAAAGTGTCTAGAATGACCATATACTGTCACGTCGCCATAACTTCCTGCACGTCCTGAAACTATCAGAAGAAACTGTCAGGAGACGCCAACGTCACTTCAACCGTTTGGACTGTTCTTATCCTTTCACCAACTCTTCAAATTTCAAAAAGATTCAAAAAAGATTCAAGAATAAGAGGGAATATACCCCCTTACCTTGGGAAGCAAAAAACCATAAGACAAGTGCGGGTACAGTGTCAAGGCGAAACCCTTCACATACTTAGCACTTGCAGGGAATTGAAGCCAAGAAGGATCTTATGGGCCATGCTTGCGGAAAGGGAAATAACACCTCCGCATGGCGGGAACGTTGAGAACTAGCTTGTGTGAAACTTTAAGGCGGAATTGGTGGTTTAACATAACTGATCACTATGTCCAAAACTACCAAAACCTAGTGAAGAGCCTATACAAATGAAACTCAACGCTCCCGACTTGCGAAGAGGTTAAACACCTACCCGCATCATAACCAAAGATCAGGCATAAAAGTCGGGAATTTCTGCAAGTGACATTAGGAAAACTGCGGGAAGAATCCCCACGGAAAACCTTAAAAAATAAAAACCTCTTTAAAAACCCCTTGCTTAAAGTCCAAAAGTTCACCTCACTTATTAACAATTCATGAGAAGAACAATGGACTGGGAGGACTTGAAGAGGTAGGTCCCCGCAAAGCCCAGTTGGACCCGCAAGACACACCTTGATGAGGTACGTCTGCGCAAAGACCAACCGGTTCCGCAGGACCCACCATGCTCAGAGAGATGAAGACCTTACACGCAGTAAGCCAGCTGTTCCCGCAGGAAAGCCTCCCTTGGTACAGTACCCTGCCTGTTCCCGCAGCTATGAGTACAAGCCAAGAAGGAAGGCTACCCGCACTAACAGTAAGGCTACACGCATAAGGCACTAACTCTTATACTTCAGCAATGTCACCTGAAGAAGGAATGAGCAAGGCGGGAATATTCCCGCCCAAAAGAGCCAGTCCGTACGCTTCTGGAAGATCTTTTGTACTATACCTGCCAAGGTATGGACAAAATAGACAAGATCTGACCAAAGCAGCCCATGAACCAATCACAGGGTGACAGCTCACCGACAATAGTACGAGGAGGAGCACGCTCCAGTACAAAATGTCAATATCAGCCGCTGCCTACCCACCAACTCCCATCGTGGCACGTACATAACCCGTAGTTGGTGGAAAATGAATAGTATACAGCCGGCCATGTCACTATCCGCCGCTGCCTACCCACCAACTCCCATCGTGGCACGTACATAGCCCGTAGTTGGTGGAAAAGGTATATTATACAGCTGGTCGTACCTGCTTGGAAACCTACCTTCGGCTATAAATACTCCAACACCTTGGAACGGTATCATCATCTTATCTTATCTTCTCTAGCTATTTCTCTTAATATACACTTATATTCAGAGCAATCTAGTCTGATTCTCACGCCGGAGGGTGGTCACAAGGAGGAACCCACCCCCCTTTTCAGTGACGAGCTCACGGTGTCTGTTTTGCAGGTCAAGAAGAATAACCATCTTTGCTGGACCTAACCCTCGTGGGAAACATCTACTTAACCCTAAGATTATCCGTAATCTGCCGGGGTCACTTAGTGTTTCTTCAACGACAATTCAAATGTGTTTTTATATTATAATAATCCATACTTAAAAATAAAATTACCTATACTTTCAAAGACGTACAATAGAAATTTGTGTTGCCATGTCATAAAATGTCTCACATTATTTCCTGCAAAACCTCATTTATGGAGTTATACATGACTTTGTAGAACGTGACAATCTCTTCTAAGTCTAACAGGAGTTGTCTAGAACCATTTGTCGCATCTTGAATAACTTCTACGGATCCTAAAATCTTTTACTGATTTCATCATGTTTCAATCTTCGTATGCCGATTGATGGTTGTTAGTAGGCCAGGTCTTTGATGCCAACCAAAATTTCAATAGTAAAATACACTTTAGACTAAGAAACATAGTCACTAGTGATCATATAAATCTGACTAGAGTCATGATAAAAGCCTAAAATATGTTTAAAAATTTCACCATGTCTCTTTCGTTCGTGATTGTAGTTTATCATTTCTAAACTCGCAAAGACAATCTGGTCTTTTAAATATGTGATTGATATGCTTCATCAAACTGTACGTTGGATAGGGTATGGAAAATAATTATAAATAGTTTTCTAGTGTGGCCAAACATTGGTGAGCAGATAGAGTTAACATGATCTAACGCCCGTAAGTCGTATCACGTTGGAATCTTCCGAAAAGAATCAATGAAAAATAATTGTACCACGATCATGAATTCATTGAGTTAAATAACTTTTAATAAAACAAATTAATTTTTTTTAATAATTGGAATAAAAGAAATTTGGTATAAATATTTGGTAACAAAGAAGTTAAAGACGAATTAATTTCAATAATACATGGCAGGACATTAGTTATTCACACACCCTTTGAGTTATTCAAACATCCTTTAACTCCATACGATCGTGTTGACCTATTACTATCATATGAGATTATGGAATTTTCAGCTTTTTTGGACTACCTAGGACGTGCAAGATTCGATTTCTGACAGTATATATAACCCATACGATAGTAAAATGCCCATATGATCGCATGACCTTTTTTTTCGAACCTTTTATTTTATTTTATGGATAACCGAGTTTTCGATCTTATAACCTTTTCTTTTTTTAGTTATTCCTACTTCTGTCTCGTTTCTATATTTTTTTACGTGGCTAAATTTTAACTATTTTTATAAGATTGTAAAAAAAACTAGAATTTTAAATTTTTATACGATCGTATAAACCCTGTATTATCATATTATGACTTGTCCGTAAAATTCGCGCGGCTGCTTTATCAGTGTACGGCGTCATGTGAAGTTGTTTTGTGGGTTCCATACGATCATATAGTCTCTATACGATTGTATAATTGGTGTGTGCATTATGTTAAGGATGTACTAATATCATACCCGAATACATTGTTTAGAGCCGAAAAGGGATTCAGTTTTCAGATTTTGCAGGAAATTACAATTCTAAATATGATATCACACAACTTAATATAAATCTACCATATAAAAAATCTCAAGATTTTGTGTTAGGATTACAAATGAATTGTTTTGGTATGATTCAGGTACATGAGTAAGTATGTTTTAGATAATCGGACCAAATATCGTCTAATATTTACATGTCTTTTAATCCATCTGGCTACATTTTAGTTATTCATATTGACCAAAAACAACCCATTTGAGCTTGTTTTGCCACCCATGGTCTTAGCTCCCATCTTGCCATCGTTTGAAGATCGTGCTCGATTTTGAAATACTTAATTTCTCTCCCACGTCGCTTATCAACAAGCATCTCCCTCAGGTCATCATACTTCCATGCAATGGTCTTAGCCATTAGCTCCTAGGAACTGGTTCCCGTGGTTTAAAATGAATGTCCTAACAATATCCCACTTCTAGTGATGTCGAATTAACATGTATATGCATATATGTATGCCGTATCTATGTGACTATGCATATCCCTCCCTCTTGTATATGTATAAGTGATCAATATCCAACATATGAAACATCTTGACAGCTATAATATATTAGGACAAAATAACGCTTAGAGACATTGGATAATGATAACAGCCATGGAAAAGGCAGAAGAGACGGTTGTAAACATTATGCACGCACCTCCCTTGGAATACTATTAAGCAGGCCCGTCTCCAAAAATGATAAAAAAAATTTAGGCCTCGTGTGAAAAAAAAAAATTTGGGCCTCCTACTTGTATTATAAACTCATCAATTTTATATCAAAAACCACAATACAAATAGAACTGATGTAGAATAAACAAAACAAAAATAGTGTTTCAAAATAACTGAAATTAGTTAAGCGACTTTTGAGGCTCCCCTAGTGTATAGGAACGAGAGACATGATTTGTAGACAAAAACAAAAATATTCAAAGTTTCAAACATTAAGTTTCATTTTGTAAGGCTAAACATCAACTTAACTTTATAAGTCTTATTATATTTAAAATAGCTATAAACTAAATCAATTATTTTAAAACTTTCAAAAATATAAGTATGTTTCAACTCGAATATATACTTCTTTAAAAAGTTAAAAGCATAGAATCATATAAAGTAATAATTTAAAAAATCATGAAATAATACAATTACATCAAATGTATAATTTAACTGATAAATAATGATAATATGATAAAAAAGAACCTATAGTATACAAATTACTAAATGATAAGCCAAAAATAAAATAATAAGTATAAAGGTTAAATTCCATGTAAAAGTTAACTGAGCCCCCCAAAAAGTTTTTGATACAAGTTTTCAACTTTTAACTTATTCTAGATTTAAAAGTGGGCCTACTATTATTTACAAAAAAATGCGCCCAAACTTAAAACCTAATCCTCCCTTCTTTCTTCTTCCTCCCAAGTCCCAATACAGTCACAACTCACAAAACAAAAGAACAGAGTTCCCATGGCTGCTCACCAGAGCCGCCTATGAAAATCAGATTGTTATTCGGACCTTCTTACTTTAGTTTACACATCATGACCAATCTTAGATGTCAAACTATTCAAAAACTGTAACAGTGTTCCAAAAACCTTCGGGCCCCTTTACATTTTGGGCCTCGTGCTATTGCACGGTTTGCACAGCCCTAAAACCGGGCCTGCTATTAAGGAATTAAGACGTTTGTTTTTTGTTTTTTTCTATTTATTTTTATATTTCATTTTCTTTTTTGTCCTCTTTTCTTAGGGAAATAATGGGTCAAGTTTCACTTTGCTTTCCTTCTCTTTTCCTTTTCACAATTGGGTCCTCTAGTAAAGTTGCCCCCTGTATACTTGATGGAAGTATCATTTTAGTCATAAATTCAGATTGCTAGAATTCATTTGATGGCCCAGGTGTCAACTACAGACTTATCTCCGGCCACTAACGACCATAGTATATTTATATATATATATATATATATTTTGAAAAGCCAACGTTTATAAAAAGCAAAGGGGAAACTCAAGCAAGAGCCCAACATAAGCAAATAATAGTATCCAGACACAAAGATAACTACATTTACAAAGGAAAATTAACGATGTTGAAACGACACCGCTTATCCTAATCCACACTCACCTTTTCGTTCCTATTATTCAACCACGGGACAGAGGTACGTAGCTTGTATTTTGTGGGATTTTTATATTAAATGTTTGGTAAAATTAATTTGTATAAATTTAATAAGATGTTATAACCCGTTTAAGAGTTATATGGGTTGGTAAGACTCATACCCGTGAAATTGAGTAAAATGCATGAAAAACTTTCATTTACAAATAAAGTAATCTGATGACTTAATTGTTTTATATTATTCGTTTATAATATTTATATATTTTCTAAATTTTAATTTTATTTATTGTATGAATAACATACTTAAGGTTTGATAATAAAAGATTTCACAAATAAATGAGATGTTATAACTTGATTTAAAAGCTATCTGGGTTTGGTTACACCCAAGACCCGCTTATGTTTTTACATAAAACTGTTTCTTAATTGTAAATAATACAATTTTTTTTATAAAAAAATCAGATATTGATTTTTAGTATAACCCTATTTTATATGATTTTCACATCAAATATTTGATGAGATTAATTTTTAATTTAACGAGTTGTTATAACCCAATTAAGTGCTATCTGGGTTTGGTAAAACCCATACCCATAAATTCGGGTCAAATGCATGATAAACCTCAATTTACAAAAAATAGTGAACAATCAAAAAGCTTTAAAAGGTTTCGTTTATATATATTTAAGATTTAAGATAACAATATAATAAACAATAATGAAGTGGCCGCATTATAAAATGGGGTTCGCCTAAAAGGGTAGAAACCAATGAGGTGACGAAGAAACTTGTATCTACTATCGAGTGGTATTTGTGTCAAATTTTGTACACGAGACACATAATAACATTTATAAAATAGTATATACGGCCGCATCTTGTTAGACAAACCCCATTGCAATCTATGTATTTAAATTGCATTTGTGACATGGATGATGAGAGAGACAAGAAAGAGGGTGTTGGAAAATCCGTGGCCAAGTGCACGCATTTGAGATGCTGTGAGGACTGAGGAGGACCGGAAGTATGAGAAAGAAAATGATAAATAGAATAATTAAATGAAAAGAATGAGTATAGCAGATAATGTGGCATGTATTTACATATTTTGTATTATTGATAGTCTTAATGTCTAAATATAACACTTTCCAAATCCTGTGCAAACATCCGCACTGCATAAGTTCGTTATCACGTACCCGCAGCGCTTAACATTTAATATCACTGAAATAATAAAATTATCCGCAATAATCAGTAATGCAGTATAAACTCTATAAAATAATACACTTTGAACCACAAAAATTTATTAGTTAAATGAGTTATTTTTTAATCAATAAATTAATAATTATTAATTTATATATTAATTAATATTTTATTAATTTATAGTATAATACTTAGTTTACAAACACCTTTCAAGCTTCCACTTAATTATTGTATACAATGCATACATGTATATCAAATGAACGGCCCAATTTGAAAGAAACCTTCAATCTCCCACCTTATTGTGTTCAATGTATCACTTTATGGACATTAAAAATATATTATATATAAATACAAGATCCAAACAGGTTAACACAAACAAATCATATACACAACATGACTTCCCCGAGTCAGGACCAAAAATATATTATCTTATAATTTTAACGAATTACTAATTTAACACCCTATCCCGAGTCAGGACAAAAAAAAATATTATCTTAAAGAGTTTATTAAATATATATATAATTACATTAATTTATCGAATTTCTACTATATATATATAACAATAAAGAATAAATATATTACAGAACAAATAAAATTATACTATGGAGTCTATGAGTACCTATTCACCTTTTAATCACTTTGTGAGCGAAAAGGAAAAATCTGTGTTGACCAATCATTAAACAATAGCCTAGTCCATATCATTGGCTATCATAACCAAAAAATAGGCTTTGCATGTATTGTTGTGCGTGTACACAAAAAAAACAATTGATATGAAGGTAGCTTCATGACTTTATTTATAAGAGGCCTTAAAGTTTGAAAAAGTGTTTATGGGTTTCTAAAATTTACTTATTTTTTTATTTGTTATTAAAAAAATAAAAGTTGTTTGACAAATCCTCTTCAAAAGCTTTAAAATGGAGTTTTTCAAAAGTGTTTTTGTTTTTCGAAAATCCAATCAACAAATAAGCAAGTTTGAAAAGCTCACCGGAACAACCTCTAAGTCTCGCATGAAGCATTTTGTTATCGGTTAAGCCATAGTGTTTTTCTAGTTCTGTGTTTCCTCTTGAGATGGTTGACAGGGTCATCATGTTTTGCTTTTCGGGCGAAAGAGTAATCCATTTGTGTGATCCGGATGTTCGGGTATTTGTTGTTAAAAAATATATAAATAAACAAATCATTATGTATTGAATTGAGAGTAAAGCATGTAAGTAGATGCATGTCTTGGGATGAGAAATTGAGTGCTTTAAAATAAAACATGAAAGCAAACCAGGCCTAGTTATTGGAGCCAAGGGGACATGGTTGTTTTCTTTGTACAGGAATATGAAAACAATATTAAGGATAATATATTGAACACGCATACATTATTCTCTTTTGTGGGATGATTTGTCTCCTTAAATACATATTTCTAAAGTTAAATGTTTACATCATTAGTTTATGAACTTGCTAAAGATTTTGGTTTCATCAAGTTAATTTGTATTTTCAATTAAAAGCCATTTCTTTTAATTAACTATTTAAAGTATTGTTGTCTGAATCACGATCTTCACTCAGTTTACAACTTTACATAATTAAACCCGAATAAGGTTTTTCAATTGTTTTTGAACAATATTTTTATGTTCCATTCCAACTCGTTCAAAACAAGTTGGTGATACTTGAAGTCGATCATTCTTAATGTCTCGCTGTCCCTTGTTTTTCATTATCCAAAAATACGGACACTGTTAGAAAGAATTGCTGTCAAGCAACTTCAATCTCCTTCATTGAGAACTTAATTGGTCTTCTGCATAAGTTGTTTGCAGTGGCGGAACCAGGAATTTACCGTTAGATGGTCAAAATAAAAACGTTTTGCATACATTAGTGAACATCATGGCTTAAGTAAACGGTGCCTTCATTAATCATTGTCTCAATTTTTGTTCTTTAGTATTGATAGAGTAATAGTTAATTGGTTTATGTAAAGTGGGATCACATAAAATTTATTTTTAATAATTCAACAACTTATAGGTATTTTTAATTATTTTTAAACATGAAAATAGTAACAAAAAAATATGAAAGTATTTAACTAAAGAACAACTTCTGTCAAAGAAGGTAGTCGACATCTTTCGAAACCTAAGCCCTTTCTTTTCTAATGTGTTTTTAGTTTGATTGCAGCTAGCGCGCTTGACTAAGAAGATAGAGAGCAATTTTCACTTTGGTTAGTAAAGTCAAGTTTTTAGCCTCCAAATGGATAAGTTATATAATATAAATTAACTTAATAAAAGATCCGATAAAATTAGAAACAGAATATATATATTTTTTTGGTTAATATAAAGTAAGCAAAATAATGAAAGATATATCTAAACCAAATGTAATAGTAAACATAGGAGAATAGACTGCTATTTAGCGCCTGTCAACTCTTGTATCGAAAAGAATAAAGTATTATAAAATACAATATATTAGGGTGTATTTTATTCCCATGTAAAATTACTTTTTACTTTCTTTTTCGTCGTCCTCTCTTCTTCCCCTTCAAGCTTCAGTAACAAAGAGTCTTCCCGGCTGCCGGAAAATCTACAAATCGGATTCAGACTGTATGAGGCTTCCACTTAAGAAACTCAAAGAAGGATAAAACAGAGGGTCAAACCGAACGAATGATTCCCGGTTGCATGCTCCGTATAACATACGGTTTAGCCGGCCGGAGGGTCAGGGGGGTTCCGCCGATGGTTGAATGCATGATTCGTTAGATCTCACATCTTTGAAGATTGTAACCACATAAAGTTGTTGAACCATTAATTGGGGCAGATAACTTGAAATAAGTTAACGTCTATGTCGAGGGCCACATACGTTTGGCTTGGAGACATTAAATGCTATCAGTCTTAAGGAGTTCCTATAGTTCTATTGACGAGCATTTATTATCATTTTTGTACCCTACTTCTATGGACAAGCATTGATCATTTGATATGATCACAACCGCTAGCTTGGTTTAGTTGTAAAGATGCATGGTCTTCAACCAAAAATGTTACGAGTTTTAATTTCATTTAAAACATGAAATATTAGGTGTCAGAAAAAAAAAATAGATAGATCATTTGATTGTTACCCATAATGGGTAACTCAATCCAGTGACGAAGCTTGGACTAAGATACCGGAGGGGCCGGACTCAATATGTATTAAAAAAAATTCAAAAAACGAGGGCCGGGCTCAAATTTTAGAACGAAAACGGCTATATTTACACTACGTATAAAAATTTTCGGGCGAAAACGAGTAAATTTACCCCACCATGCAAAAAAACAGGGGGGGGGAGGCTCAAATTTTAGAATGAAAACGGCTAAATATACACTACGTATAAAAAATTTCTGGCGAAAACGGATAAATTTACACTACCGCGCAAAAAAACAGGAGGGGCCGGGCTCAAATTTTAGAATGAAAAACGGTTATATTTACACTACGTATAAAAAATTTCGAACGAAAATGGATAAATTTACACTTCTCGCAGAAAAACAGGAGGAGCGGGGCCACCCCGTGCCCTAAGTGTACTTCGCCAATGACTCAAATCACTATTACCTGGACAAATTTAATCAGTGTTTTGACTATATATCCCTCCCTACATACAATTATTTAAAAAATCAGTCATTTATTTGCAGATATACATATCTTTAGTGTCCCATAAATATAACAAGTTTGATTGTGCATTTACATTAACATAGTTTTTAATGTTAATCAAGACGAAAAATTACATCGACATTTATCTTATACAAAAGCTAATTACGTTAATCTGTTAGTTATGCAAAGCCTCATATTTTTTCTGTATTTACAAGTATAATAATACTGTTATAATAAATATATTTAAAATATATTTATATATGGCCCTTATAATTATTTATCTTATTATTGATCATTGACCTAAATAACCTTATGTTTATAACTGGTAAATCCTTGATGGACGGAATTACCCTTACTAACATTAATAGGGTTTCCCATTGGGTGTATATATAGAGAGCTTATTAGAGAGGTTAATAACTAATGATGAATAATAACACCATAAGAATCATCCCCTACCTCTCTCTCTCAAATCGTGTTCATCAAGAACACCTAATCTCCATCCTAACCATACACCCTAAAGGGGAACTCGATCAGATTAAGAAGATGTCAATCTCAAACATCACTGGATTATCAGGTATTACATATTTCCTTGTTTCTATTATATCATCGATTGTAGAAACTGATTAACATGTGGTATCAGAGCATGATGTTGATTAATCAGTTTCTTCGATGTCCATAAAAACTGGAATTAAAATAGGAAATGAGTTTTTGATTAAAACCCTTATGTTTACGGTTTTGATCATCATCATAAAACTGATTGGATCTGATGTTCGTATTACTTCTAACGAATTGTTAGGTCTGATTAAAACCTGTTCATTATAAAAACCTGATTATTTTCGAAATCTGTTTTACAAAACTTTCAGATTTCGATTCCAGTATTAAATTTGATAATATAATCGAAAACAGTTTCGTAAAATTCTTGAAACTGTTCTTGTTTTTTTCGAAGATGTTCTTGAAGAACATCATAATTTTCGAAAACTAACCTTTATTATGATTAACTTGGGAAAATGAAATCTGTTAAAGAGATAATATTATCTCTAAGTTTAATTTCAAAATCTTTTAAATAAAATAAAAGATATAATTTTGAAATCTTATTAAAATTAGAGATAATCTAAAACTTTAAAGAAATAATATTATCTCTAAGTTTAATTTCAAAATCTTTAATATAAAATAAAAGATATAATTTTGAAATCTTATTAAAATTAGAGATAATCTAAAACTTTAAAGAGATAATATTATCTCTAAGTTTAATTTCAAAATCTTTTAAATAAGATAAAAGATATAATTTTGAAATCTTATTAAATTTTGAGATAATCTAAAACTTTATAACAGAATCTCCCAAATCCCTTAAAATTAGGAAAAGGTTATCAGGTTGATTATTCTTTTCGAATTCTGCTAATGTTGCGAATCAAGGCATCTATTCACAACAACTGGACTCTAATCGCAACAAATGAAATGTTGCGAAATCGCATGATGTTGCGAGAATTACATATTATCTTGCGAGTAACATGTTGCGAATGTCCACTAATTATGTTGCGATCAGAACCTAGCATCACAGAATGTTGCGAAGGGACATATGTTGCGAAAAGTCACTAATGTTGCGAACCTTAAGATGTTGCGAGTATTACTTAAGATGTTGCGACGAGCTAATTTTGCAAGATGTTGCGAGTATTACCTATTGATGTTGCGATCAGCCCATAAAATCACAGGATGTTGCGAGTACTCTTAATCGCAACAATTATGTTGCGAGTGCTTTAAATCGCAACAATGCTGATTACATCACAACAACTCCATTCGCAACATCTCTCATAACAACATCATTCGCAACATCTCTTATAAAACATCAATCGCAACATTACTTATGACTGCACTGTTCGCAACATCTAAAATCCCCTAACCAAATTCGCAACATCACTTCGAAGAAATCGCAACTTTACTTATATCTTACATGTTGCGAAATGATCAGAAACCCTTATATATAACCTAACTGATTAAGGGGCCCTGCTCCGTTAAATTACTTAACTTAAATAACACTTATAGTTCACTTCTGCCCAACGGTGATGTGTAACCTAATATTGTTATTTAAGTCTAATTAAGTATGTCACTTAAAAGTGTATGTCCTAACATTATCAGACATTCGCATGACTTTAGTTTTGCTTAAATTAAACAACACTTCATGAGTTCACTTCTGCCCAATGGTGATGTGGTAGCTTAACAAAGTTGTTTTAGTCTAACTAAGCATAGTCATCTAAAAGATGAGTATCCTAAAATTGCTAGATACTCAAATGACATTAACTTTGCCTTAAATACCTTAAATGTCTCAATTCTGCCCAACGGTGATTTGTTACATTTATGTATTGCAAACTTACCTTGTGCATAACAACTTGATTGTTCCAATTCTGCCCAACGGTGATTTGTTACAATTATTTTCGCACAAGAATTTTATACTTAAATAATACATTTTCTGCCCAACGGTGATCTATTTTATTTAAGTATAATAAAATTAATTTTGGTGTTATACTTAAAATTATCACATCTTCATAATGATCCTTACATTAATGATCCTTCATTAATGATCCTAATTTCAGTCTGCCTTATTAGATTACCCATAACATAAATCACTCTAAAATTCTTCTATAAAGTTTGAATCTCAAACCTAAATCATCCACTCTTATTACAAAACCTAAGAAGAGTTTTGCTTCTAAAAGGGTCTTATAAAATTTGCCCTTTTGAGTCTTGATTATCCTTAAAGACTTGAAATTCTTACTGCTCATTCTGATAAAAGTATTACAGAAAAACACTTGAGCATAATCAGTGGGATAAATAAATATGTCTCTTATGATAATCAAGAACTCCTTACATGATTCCTATCAGGTGAGCAATTACGGATTCTAAAATTCCTAAATAAAAAGGTTAATTGGCATTTGTGAATACATCCTAATATTTAATTCCATGACCCATAAACTGAGAGCTTATACATGGAACTTAATGAAGTCTTTTCAGTGTATTACTTTTCCACCAGTACAATTAGATGCCTTAAGAATCAACTATAACACTCAGAAGTACTAAAGGAAACTGAGTGTGTTGCTAGCAATATATGTACAGGAAAAAGGAATGCCTAAAATTGAAAATCAAATGTTATTCACCTTATTACCACTAAACCTTAAAAGAGGATAGTTCTAAAGTCTTGAAACAAAATACAAGTACTGCTTCCAGCTCTAAGTTCTCAAAGGGAAAGTCTCACTGCAAAATCATGCCATTAGACTAGGCACGAGCAAAGAGACTATCCATACCTCAAGGGAACAGTTGGCTAAGAAAGGTAGTTACCAATTAATGATATTTAACTCCACTAATATTAATATCCCTATTAACACATGTTAGTTGAGTTTAGTTTTATACGTTTCCTTATCAGAAATCGATAATAATTAAGATGAGAGTCAGTGACTCATTTAATGTTAAGGTTGTACGAACCATAAAAGCTGTTTTGTATTAAGCTTTATGATACCTTAAACATTCTAGAGTTTACTCAGAATTTAGTATCAATACTAAACCTACATTTTGACAGTTATAAGGTTTTAAATGACCAAAACAAAGTCACTACTAACTAAAACTATCATATTATCGGTCGTTATTATCTGAATAGAAACCTTATAAGATAAAACTAAGCGATGCTACAAATTTCACAACCTTTTGTTATCATAGAAATGAGAATTTAACAAAAGATAAATGAGACTTACGTACTTCATCCATTAAGACCAAAATTTTCATGAGAAATCATGACTCGGTTGACAAAGGATGAATTGCCATTAAATCTCATTCTTAGTGATTTGAAAGCATGTGTTAAATGCTCTAAATATAAACTGGATAAAGGGAGTAAGTGAGGTCCACCATAAGTTAAAATTCACTGCTATTAGTGGAGCTTAGAAGAATATCAACTTGTATCTAATCTGTTTCCTACTGGACAAGTTCTTTAAAGAAATCAATTCATATATACTTATCAGTATTCCTTCTAAATATGTCCTTAAAATTTCTTATGAAATATGGACAATAAGGAAATCAAGTCTAAACTGTATGAAAGTTTCCTATGACATGAATCGCCAAAACTTGTATGGAGTTTTAGAGGCCTAAAAGATCAGTGGGAGCACTGAGTGTCCTTATATGCAAGAGATGGGGGAGAAACAACTTAATCTACCTCATAAAACATCCCTTGTATAAGACACTGCTCCATTATATCTTGTCTCCTTAACATTTAATGCTACTCCTAACAAATTTTGTTGGATACCTAAATATGGGAAAACTTAGATTTCTTACCAAGACTAATTAATATAATCCTCAATTAGAATTTATTGGTCTTCTGATGTTGACCCTAAGCATGCTGAATTCTTACATATTTCTAAGGTCAGTAGGAGCAGTAAAAGTCCTTATCATAACTTGGCTAAGTACAAGACGCGGGGGGAGAGATTGTCGCTTACTTTAACTCCGATTACACCTCTTGTACACCATACTGCACCAACTCTTACATACTTAGAAACTAATATTGCTCCTAATATACCTGAAAATATGAAACTCCTTATAAACCCAATAATCAACTCAGGAGGTCATCTAGGTCTCAAAGGCCTACTAACTTTGATGATTATGTACCCTACCTGACTAAAGATTAAATGGATTTTGGAAGGTTTAATGATCCTACCTCTTCTAATTAAACCATTAGTATCAATCAATCTTCTAAAATAGTATAATGTTTGGGATTTGGTTGAATTACCTAAAAGGTAGTCATTACTAAACTAAATCTGAATGAATAACGTTAATACACTAAAGGTATGATTGATTGATAAAGGTATACTCAAGAGGGAATAAATTATCAAAGAACCTAGTTCCTTGTCTTACAAAAGGTTACTTTGAGGATCATCACTGTTCTAGTAGCTTATAATAATTTAGAGCTACATTACATGAACATTAAAACAACTTTCCCTAACACTGGCCTACATGTTCGTAAAATAACCTGTAAGTTCTAAACTGAAGGTTAAGAACACTTAGTTTGTAAGTCAATAAAATCCATGTATGGGTTGATGCAAGAATCAATAATGAAATCATAATGCAACTCTCTTCATCAAGAACTAAGTGGATTGATTTACCTACCTCAAGATGAGTGGGAGCAACTAATGTAAACTTGTCCTTATATAGATGACATTCTTTTGACAAGTATATGTTACATGAGTCAAAGTATTGTTAACGCATATCTTGACCTAATCAATCTCGGAGATACCTCTAATTTAATAGTTATCAAAATACACCGAGATAGACTCATTAGTTTTATATGTTTTACATGAAACGGGTCCTTACACTTGTAACATACAATATTGCTCTCCTTTAGAGGCTAATAGAATAAATGAGATTATTTCCTTATGCATCATTAATTAGATGCCTTAAGAAGGTTCAAATCTATACTCGTTTAGATATTGGTCACATTGCTAAACACTAGACTAATTATTTCTATTGTGAAGCATCTGATAAAATATCACAATATCTCTAAGAAACGAGACACAATAATTTAAAGAAGAATAAGTGAGAACTAAAAAACGGTTGACTACTAATATTCTAACTTTGTCAACTTCTGGGTATATCCTTATGTCAGCAGACATTACTATCTCATGAAGGAGTCCTAACTAACTGATAACAACGACCTAAGTTATAATGACATAATATGTTGCTGATCATAACGCAACGTGTCACTAAATGTTGTTGGAAAACTTTATCAGTTGACTAATAATTTATTAACTTCATATAAATCCAATATTGAAGACTTATTGTGATAAAGTCAGCTACCCTTATTTCTTGAACAGTAACAGTTCAAGCGGAGCTGCATTAGAATTCGATACAAGTCTAAATTATTGTTCGCTTATGACTTAAGAACAAATAGAGGAAACTAAACTTTTGTATCGAATGCATTCATGATATGCTTATGGATCCACTAATTAAAGGTCTGTCACCCATAAGTCTCCTAAATGGCCAATAATAGAGACGGGTTTTACCAATGACCAAGCGCAACTGCGTATCGTACTATGAATGATTAATTATTAATTTTTCCTCATACGTTGAAAATTTGTTTTGTCTCTAAATACGTTCATGCATGCCTAAAGACGTATAGACACTAATTATACAAATCAACGGTAAGGGCTTATTTGTCAATTTGATCCTAAAGTTAGGTTTTAAATTTGAGTTGTAGTATGATTAATGGGGGTCCTGAGTCGAATATTGATTCAACGACTGTATTTCTCTGCTGCAATTTGGGTTTAGAACTAAAATGAGTATTAACCTCTGATCAGACTAATCTAATGCTCATAATAAATAATTACTAGGCCAAGTGGGAGAATGTTAGAATAAATATATTTTATATATATTTATATATGGCCCTTATAATTACTTATCTTATTATTGATCATTGACCTAAATAACCTTATGTTTATAACTGGTAAATCCTTGATGGACGGAATTACCCTTACTAACATTAATAGGGTTTCCCCTTGGGTGTATATATAGAGAGCTTATTAGAGAGGTTAATAACTAATGATGAATAATAACACCATAAGAATCATCCCCTACCTCTCTCTCTCAAATCGTGTTCATCAAGAACACCTAATCTCCATCCTAACCATACACCCTAAAGGGGAACTCGATCAGATTAAGAAGATGTCAATCTCAAACATCACTGGATTATCAGGTATTACATATTTCCTTGTTTCCATTATATCATCGATTGTAGAAACTGATTAACAAATACATCTATTACAACATGGGCCAATATTTTTAAAATCATATATATAGACTTTAAATTAATTTGAATGAAATTTATGCAAGTATTTTATGAGAAATGATTATGTATATCTGTAAAGAACATAAAAACAGGGAAAAAGTGTCATTGACTGGAAAACATAAAGAAACACAAATTGATACTGTTGAGCATGTAAGCAGTGTCATAGTCAAAACCCTTAAAACATGCATTTGCTCATGTGAAGTATATTTCTGTGACTTGCCTTATCAGACGGATCTAAATATATATAACGTCTGTCTTCATCATTAATGTTTCCTCTATTTACATATGCATTATGCATAGTAAAAGTGGTAGATGCATCTGTCTTTGAGAAATAATAATTCTCATTGCACATGTCATTCATTCAATTCTTGATGGCATATAATCATGTATGCACCATGCATGCTGATCAAGTTTTGTAAAAAAAATAAAATTAAGAGTTAAATATATTACAGTTCTAATGCCTATTAAGCACCTAAGGTTTAAACCATAAACCATTAAATAATTAAAAAAAGAACCCACTTTTTAATCCTATCATTTTTAACGAATGGTTGAAATTATGTTGTTTTGATGAAAAATATAGATTAGATCATTAGATGCATTATTTGACACAAGGTTTTTAATGACAACGAGTAAACACTTGAAACAATGTTATGGATTCCTTGTTAAACTTTCCTACAACGACTCAATATCTAAAAAAAATAAATATAGTTTGACTAATGTTGTGGATTCATCGTTAAACTTGAGGTATCAAAGAGAAAAAAGTATTTCATATTTATGATAAAATTTCTGAAGATTGAGCCACAATACAAAGGAATCCTATCTAATTTATTAATTTGTAGGAAAATATTGAACTTTTATATTTGAAAAAAGTTTCAAGAGGAATCTCTGAAGTAAATAACGGTGGGTAAAGGAATCCTTTATCATAATTTTCAGTATGAATATTATGCGCAACCTGAAACTTGTGATTGACAGAAAACATTGATTCTCTCGTTGAGACATATTTATGTCTGGAGATTTCTTTAAAGTTTGTGAAAGAGGATAAATAAGAGTATTCTAGAGAGAAAATCAATATAGAGAGAGAAACCGAGCAAGCGTCCAAGATCTCGCCTTTCTCGATTTTACTTAGTGGCAATCTTGTTCATTAAGACTTGTTTGAGAGAGATTTCATTGAAATGTATATTTGTGTTCAAGCTTTATCACCTCAAATCTTGTTTGAAGCTTTGATTTGGTTAAGGTACACTTTCTTCGGTAAAATGGTAGTTGGACCATGGGAAATATTATTGCTAGGGCCATCTTTGAGAATCCTTTAAAATTTTGGGACTCAGGGCGTGCATAAAAAAAGGTATATGAAATCACATTTTTAATTATGTGCTAAATAATTTAACAAGTTTACCAAGTTAGTTACATTTTCAAAGCCTAATACGGATCCGAGCAAAATAATAATAAAAGTTACTAAAATAGTGTAGATAAAACACAAAGTAAAGTTTTTTTTATATATAAAAAGACATAATTACAAATTTTGTCCTTTAAACAAAATAATTTACGGTTCGTGTCCTTTTTTTTAGTTTCTTTGCAAGCGGTGTACTTTAAACTTTTTTTAACTACACGTTATGTCCTTTACGCTAACTGGGTTAGAAAAACCCAGTTAAATACCCTCACTTGAGGGGCATGTGAGAGCATATGGGTCTTTTCGTCTACCCTGCAACTTCATCACCTTCTTCTTCATTTTGCATATCTCAATCACACACTTCGATAATATACACCAATGCACACTATTATAACATGTCACTCATTTCAAAAATCAGAAATTAAAACCCTAAAAAAAGAGGTATTTTGTGATCTACACAAGAACCCTAATTCCAATTCTCCAATCTTCAATTCAATTCACTGATTCATGAAAGGAACCAAGCGGCTTGGCGTATCGGAACCCACTGCAGACACCAATTCGTTTGTACGAATCCTAAGTCATCATACTTCATCTTCTTCAGACCGACGGAAACCGGACCGGTGGCCGGTGCCAGATCTAATTGAAGACAACCACAGTCCGGCTACCATTACCATCCACTGGAATACCGTTACTCCTCCACCACCGTCCAATCTCCACCACCGTCCTTGTGACACTCGTCAATTTCAGGTTAACTCCGTTAACTCAAACTCCGTCAATTCAAACTTAAGATCACTGGATCTATAACGCACATCTCATTACATTTAAACTAAGGGTTTAAATGACCCTTGACAATTACTACATGTGTAGTCTTTCGGGAATTGCACCGTAACGCAAACGAGTTGACGCAAACCATTGGTAAATAAACAAAAAACAACAAAACAATAATTATGTGATAATTATGTGTTAGATTTATGTGTTATGTGATAATATTGGTTAGAACACTAACTCAATATGCAAACAAGTTAATTTAAGCTAGAAAAGTAATATTTAAAAGTTGAGGGACCTATGCGTAAATGTTATTATTTAATAATAATAATAAACCCTAACTCTCTCTTCTCTCTCTCTTTCTCAACCGATCGCCCCCCCCCCCCTTGGCTCCCTTGGCTGCCGTCAACAATACACACACATACATACAAGAATTGTTCAAGTTTGTTGAAGATTAAGGTGCTAGGAATGTATAAACAACTATTCTATGCATCCTTTATGTTTAATTTTGATTTTTAATGGGTTAATCTAAAATCCTAAGTCACGAAATTGATGAATAAGATGAACTAGGGTTGATTTATGCTAGATGATGATTGATTATGTATTGGTTATTGATATTGATGATCATATGTGATTTTGAACGGTGAAAGATTGTTGAATCATTGATTGTTTGTAAACCCTAGAGGGTTACTACTGATTTTTATGATTAATAATGTTTATTGCATGTTGGAGTTATGTCGTATGCTTAGGATGCATGTTAGACGATTGTTTGTGCTTGCTGAGTTTTGGACAGCAGAGATTGTTAAACTTGAACGACATGTAACTTGTTAATTATAAAAGTAAACTGAGCTATTTATAAGCCTACAAGGTAGTACTCTGAGTCTAGTTTTCAGAAAGTCCAACCACGCCTAATTTGGAGGTGTTTTGGTTGGTCAAACGATTTAAATGTGATTAAAGGTCAAAACTGGTACTGGACAGATTGTAAATTATGTTTAGACAACTGTAACTAAATGTTAATGTGGAAATTGGTCGAGGTTGTTAACACTACAGGATACTATGATGAGTCTAGTTTCAATAAAGTCCAAGTTTGTAATTTTTGGACAAGTAAAGATTAACTTTTATTATTTTGCAAAACTGAAGTGCAAATCTGAATTGTGAGACCTGCTGTTAGGTTGTTTTGTAATTATCATATCTCATGAACTACAAGACCAAATGAGTTGGTTCCACTTCTGGAAGTTAACATGTTGAGTTAAGAACCTAACCCCATTGGTCTTGCATTTATTGGATTTTCCATTTAACGGGAATAAAAAATAACATTCTGTTGCGCATGATTTTGACTGCGGTGAGTTTGTTGTAATGTTTTGATCATTATGAGTAAACGATGTAGAATAAAAATACAATAAAATATGTTCTGGAAACCTAACTCATGTATGCTTTTGTGACGATTTTTGGTAAATTAATTGAGATGCTATGATCTGTTGGATAGAATAATCTTTCAAGTAGAATTCTGTCTTGATGAAACTAGCTGCTAAACTTTGTGAAAATACATGAAACGTGCTAATTGCCAGATAATTGTTATGTTTTGACCAAATTGCTCTTGCGGGGAATAATTGCTAGTAATGTACACCATTAACACTTGACACGTAAATAGTTGTTTAACACACGTAACGTATCACTAATGTGCTTGTTGAGACACACACGATTCACAAACGAAACACGAAACGTATCTTGTGCATAGGTATTATATGCCGAGTCTAGAGACTCAATAATAGTTCCGACACTTAGAAAATCTCCTTGTTGTTTTAGAACGCTAGCGAGAGTTTTTCTATGACGCGCATCACTTGGGTGACTTGTTTTTGGAATTCTTCGCAAACAGTGAGTTTCACTTTCCCCTTTTAAACTTTTTAAACGCTTTTCACTTGGGGGAGATAACATACTCCGAAACGCTTTTAGATTTTGTTATGAAATTATATATCACTTGTAAAGGCTAAGTGGCAAACGAAACAACTGAAGTCCTACACGTCGAACCGTTTAGTATTGGAAAATAGCGAGTCACTGTTGAGTAGTACTACTGGGTTTGACAAACCCCACCCAACGCTAAGCTCGATTGGAGGTCGAGTGGGTGTAATTTTGGCTAACACATTACCATGGTCGGGATAGACCTGGTGGCAAGGCACATGATAAACAGTTAGCTTCGGTGTCGAACACTTAGTAATACTTGCTTTATAGGCTAGCTACCTATAGATATATAATTGATTTAAGACTATCTGGTAACGCAAAACGCTAAACGCAAAACGCTAAACGCAAAACACTAAACGCTTTATTTTATATAAACTTGTGAACTCACCAACCTCGTGTTGACACTTTTAGTATGTTATTCTCAGGTAGCCGAGGCGGGCGCGCGGTATAGGATCATGCATTTATTTGAACGTTACTGTTTATGCAAACTTGTTTTAAACTATTGTTATTGGGTTTTAAGTCGTCCTGCGTGACGCAACGTTTGGCTTATGGTTTTACGCTTCCGCATTTATTTACACTTAAACGTTTCTGTGGCTTGAAAAACTTTATTTATAGTTTGATTATAACTAATGATTCTGATCCTGTTTGTTCACACCCTCTGACGGTAAAACTCCGTTAGTGGATTTTGAGGGTGTGACAGTCCTCACCATCAACGTCACAATCGATTTTCCTCAAAACGGCCGCTTGTGTTCTGTGATCAATCTAGGGTTTCATAGATTCAAGTTCAAGGTATGAATTTGGGTTTTGGGTGGGTTAGGAGAATTGGGTTTTCGGATACGGGTTTTGGAAGAGGATGGTTCGGGTTTGGGAGATGGGGATCGTTTGCGTTTGTGAACGGAAAGTGTGGCGGCGGTTTGTGAGATGGAGAGGAGGTGGTGGAGGAGGGTGGTGGTGGTGGTTGGAGATGGGTGGTTCACAGCGGCAGTGGGGAGTGTGAGGTTGGATATTAAGATGATGTTATTACTTCACAATCAGATCTTCAAGACCCATATGATATGGGTTTGCTTGTTTAACCCAGATGGTTGAAATTGTATTCAAAGCAGATCTTCAAGACCCATATGGTAAATTAACCTCAATGAATGAAGATGATGACAGAGGATTGGGGTGTTATAAATTTGCAGGTACAAACGAAAAGACAAAAATGCCCACACATGGGCCTCACGTGAGGATATTTAACTGTCTAACCTAGTTAGCGTAAAGGACATAACGTGTAGGAAAACAATGTTTAAAGGACACCGCCTGCAAAGAAACTAAAAAAAGGACACGAACAGTAATTTGGCTTTTTTTAAAGGACAAAATTTGTAATTCTGTCATATAAAAATGAAAACATCATCAATAGGAATTGAACCCATAATCTTTGAGTCTATGCACCGCCACTTTTTTCATTGCATCATGAATCATTTTGTAAACTTATGTTTTAAAACAAAACTATATATATGTAAAAAGTATACTAGACGGGTGTCTGCGCGATGCAGTGGGTGTTTGAACCTGCTAATCACGTACAAATATAAGTGTTTATGGTTCGGTTAAAACCTTGAAAGCGTTTAAATCGGTCATTGGTTTGACTTCTTTTTTCTTTTTCTTTTTTACTTTCGGTTTGTTGGTCGGTTTCAAAATTTTCAAAACGTAGTGAACGGTTGGTTCGCGGTTTATATCGGCAACCGGCCATATGAAATTAGAAAAGACTGTAAATTAACCTAATTGCAATATGATTTCTTTTGTAATATTTGTTGTTATTATTTCACGTCCTAGATCTTCCATTAATATTTACCATTTATGTGGCTAAAATTATCATTTTTTTTATTTATGGTCATCTCAAGTATCATATTATGTTGGTTTTTAGCTAAAATTGATGGTACATTTAAATGATTAATTATTTTAAACTAAATTTATTATTAAAGTTTAAACTGTGAAATCAAACTGGAACCAGACCATTAGTAATGATTAGGTTTCAACTTTCAATGGTTGAGTTTGCTTTTGGACGACAAAAAATCAGTAGTAACGGGTGGACTCACAAGTTTAACTTAAAAACCATCAAAACTGATACTGAACACCCCTACGTAACATATTAATTTATTTAAAGTGAAAAAAAATTACAACAATATCATATCCAAATTAAAGAGAATAAAATGCTCTTTTTTATGGTGCAATTTGTTTATAAAAATATTAACGTATGAAAATGCTATAGTCGTTTAAAAATAATGGGTGAGAAGTTAGTTTACAAGTTAAATTAAAAACATAATATGGTTAAAGATGAGGGACCAAACTTGTAAGTTGAATGGATTGTGTTTAAAAATATTACCCTTACTAACACATCTACCTCATGCTTTAAGTGTTGTAAATTACTTAAAAATGGGTGTCTTAATTTTCCCTTGTTTGATGTATTATATATAGTATATATATATAACATTTTTAAACAATTATGGGCCTCTCAGGTGGATGGGCCTGGGTTTGTCGCCCTCCTCGACTCCTCTTTGAGCCGGTCATGGTTATTGCTTAGATTATTATTTTCTAGTATAGTTATTGCATGAATTAGATCCGACATAATATAAGTTATGTGAGAACCGTATTATTGATGGCAGGGTATAAATCATGTGTATATATGTGTTATTTTATGTATTTTAATTGTTTATATATAGCGAACACAATTACTTTGAGTTCTTTTAGGATCGCAAGTGCTCGGAGCTTAAACGAGCTAATTCAGAGCCATCCAAACGAATATTAAGCAAGCCTCAAGAAGACAGAAGCATAGGGAAACATATATGGATAGTTAATAAGGATTCGGGAATGGTTTGGATGAGAAACCCGAAGCCGAAGCGAAAACTGAACAAGAGAGTTACCAGGAAAGTGTTTTTTAGTAAAACGAGCATATCTCAGCCTAGAAAGTGAGTTACGAGACCCACAAGATATGAATTTCGGGTTTCTTGATGAGAAAAATATGAATATGAGGTCAGTTTACTTTGCTCGATGTGAACTAATGATGAAAAAAGCTTCGCGCAACCAACATAAAACGAGAAAAAGAACCCTAACTTGATATAATAAGTTTTGAGCCCCTATTTCGAAATATGCTTCATTCCAGCAACCAGAGAGGAACCCTAGGATGACTTTGCACTATCCGGAAGCTTCCGGTTCGTCAGTTCATCACATGTTTTCATCCTTTCATTATATAAGTGAGTTATTCGTTATGCCGATGTCAGGCTAAATCCATTGTATTCACTTTAGGCTAGGTTTTATGTAAACTACTTTGATCAGATTTTATGAGTTTTAATGATTAAGAACTTGATTGAGTTTTATTATTTGATCTTGTCTACTTTATTAATCGATTGTTTAAATATTATTGTTTTTTTATTATCAAACCTTGCATCACTTATCTGGTTGGGTTCATCACCACTTAGGGTTAGCTCTTGTGCCATTGAACTAATAACCGCTAGTCATTGCTACTTAATTGGTTTTCATAATATAAAACTGGTATTGAGTAGACCGGGTTCAGTTGTGTCAACAATTCACTTTGTCATCACAACCCAACTATTAGGTCTAGTAATTACTGCGCAATTAATTTATCTGAATCTGTGATAAGTCGGTAATTGCATTACCTGAACCTGAAATGAATCGTTTTCTCATTATTGTTTACAGTTCATTTAAAGTAATCGTTAAATCATCTTTTATAAACTGTTTGACATCGCTTGTCCGCCCAATATAATAACTAATCATCATGAATTTTACTTGCACTTTCCACTGATTCCCTGTGGAAACGACCTTACTTACACATACTAGTATAGGTATTTAGGTGAAATAAAATACTTGTTTTTTATTAGAGCACGCCATCTATATCAGTTATGCAATAACCTAGACATGCGATTACCAGGTAGTAACATAACCAGGTCATGCGTTAACTAAGTCGTGTGATGATCATGTTATGTGATAACAATCCATGCGGGAACTTGGTAAGTGATTACTTAGGGATAGGCGATTATACTTGTAGTTCTTGCTTCGCGTATAGTTTATAGCTCTACGTGCGGGCCTTGTAAAGTTGTTCCAAGTGTTCGGCTAGAAAGTCAGTACTTAAGAAGTTCACTAAGATCAAGTGAGTTTTTAGACCCCTCTTTTATGTTATGTTTTGAGACGGTGTACTGTGTACATACTCAAGAAATACTTTAAAAGAATATAAGTGCTTTGACTTTTAGCCCATATTTGAAGAACAAATGAAAAAATATGTTAAGAATGGGTGGTAACGTTTATGATATGAATAAGTAACTATGAGAACATTCACATCGGTATCCTTATTTGTATCCATACAATTTAGCTAAAAACACACGTATACATAAAATTTGTTTTTTTAAAACCCATTGCATCTGATTCATATTTGTACATTTCAGTTAAATAATACTTATTTATCATTTCTTTATTATATTTCTCTTTCTTATACTTACGACAAATATATGGAATGAATATATATACGCTATATAATTGCATACCAAAAAAAATCTAAGGTGTTGTTCTCTGGTTGCTTTCCCCTCCCTATGGTACAATCAGATTGATTCATTCCTGAATGGTAAATTTTTATGCGTTTGACCTGTTTAAGTTAAAAAAATAAGCGGGCCATAAGTCTCACCAAACTCAGGTATCCCTTAAACGGGTTATTACATATCATTTCATCATCAAACAATAATTTTCGTGGTACATGGGTCTCAACAAACATGAATAGCTATTAAACGGGTTATAACATCTCATTTAAGTTAAAAAAAATAATAAACATGTCATGGATCTCACCAAATCCGGATAGCTCTTAAAAGGGTTATAACATCTCATGTATTTGTGAAATATTTTATCATCAAATTCTAATTTAATATCTCTTCTCTACATATTCTCCATCACCGGTCTATCCTCTTCATCACTGGTTAACTTTCAATTACCACCCACCATCATCACCCTCTCATGCATAACCACCATCGTCGTCTACATCAACTGCCCATTCTTTCTTGGTCCTGAATCGCCGAATTAACACCGATTAATCTGCCATATGCTCTGATATGGTTCCCTCTTACCTCCTTTTATATTTATGAAACCATATCTAGGCCAAGCCCTTTTCATCTTCATCACTAATACCACGACCATGACCACCACAACGCAAACCTTGATTCCAGACCTAGAACGGTTGTTATTAGTGGCAAATTATCAACATACAATGTTATCTGTAATTTATAAAAGCATGCCTGGTTTAGTTTTTGATCTTAATACTCTATGATACAAACCCAAGTTATATGTCGTTCATTTAAAATTTAAATGAACAGTTCATGAACATAATTGAACAATTGTAAACGAACGTAAATGAGCATATATAATCAAATGTAAACTTACACAAAGAAACATGAACGAATATAAATAAACACACTTATATGAACACAAACGAGCAAATATAAAATATTAAGTAGATGACTTATTCAATGTTTCATCAAAAAATGAACATAAACGAACATAATCAAACATGAATCACTACAAGAAATTGGGGTGTTTACCCACACATAATTTACCTACATATATAAATGTGTGGGTAGATATATACACATATTTGTATATGTGTGGGTAATAGTTGATGTGTTATTTACATAAATGTTAACATTTAATATGCGTTGGTAATACCTTTTAGCCACACAGAGCGTTGGTGGGAAAATTCCCCCCCAAAATTGGTGATCAAATAAATATAGTATTACCTACACATATGACAATTTTTCGTTATGTGTAGTTAAATTATCTATACATACTTAAAAATTTAATTTAAGTGTAGGTAAGTGATTATCTTTATCAACACATAATATTTGTAAATAGATGTGTAGATAAGAGAAGTAAATAAATTTTATTTTGTTTTTTTTTCAAAATGACATGGAAAATAAATACCTACACATATTTATAAATGAACAATATGTGTAGATAATGGATTTAAGTAAAATAAGTAAATATTTTTTTAGATGACATGGCAAAATAAATACCTTCACATATTTAAAAATGTACAATATGTGTAGATATTAAATACATTTAAATTTATATATAAATATTTTTTTTGAAATGACATGGCAAAATAAATACCTACACATATTTAAAAGTTTTACAATATGTGTAGATATTAGATACACACTATAAGAAGTATGACAACTATAGACTAAATTATTAGGTTCATTATTATTGGTTAATAAGGATAATGATGGTCAATTAGGTCAGTGATGATCACTTAAGGTCACAGGTGGTCAAATGATTCATGTTATGGTAACTTATGGCCAGTTTAAGCCAATATTGGTTGATTATAGATCATTGTTGGTCAATTGTAGTTAGTTAGAGTAACTATTGGTTAATTAGGATAAATGATGGTTAACTGGAACCGTTGATGATCATTTAAGTTCACTAGTGGTCAAGTTGTTCGAGTTATGATCAATTAGAGGTAATGATGATCAACTATAGTAGTTGATCAATGTTTATTTAGTCAAGCTGGATTAGTTATATATGAGTGTAGTTAATTAGGGTCGTAAAAACGGAACAACTTTTTCTCCCACTCACGACACAAATATCAAAACAAGTGTTTTTTTCCTTCTTTTTTTTTGGATTTTGTTTTGTGCCAATTTCTATATTTTTTCTGTTTATTTACTTAACACATACATATACGTAGGAGTATGCAATTCATGAGTCTTACCATGAGACCCATGTGACCAAAACAAACCATTATATAAGGTCGGTTGCAGGTCCATCATACTTAGTCACACGGTTCATGAGTTAGTTTGGTAGAGACCCGACAGTCAATTTTTAGTATGTATGAATGTATGTATGTATGTATGTGTGTATATATATATTATAATTTTAAAATAAGAAATTGAGTAATTAAAAGTAAATTATTATTTATTTTGACAAGTTGGATTATTAAACTTTTCGTAAACTAAAAAAATTAAATATTATTATGAAACTTACGGATACTAAAGTCTAAAACGTTGTAGTTAAGGGAAATATCAAACTTATTTTAAAGGAAATATTAAATTTATAGTGTGCATCATGTGTATGTGTAGAGACTCAAGTCAACATCTTTAATTTAGCCTTCAAATATGATGGAGAAATCATCTCACGAGTTAATTTTATTTTAGACAGTATTCACTCAATCCTCCTGTCCAAAATCCTTTATCAAATTGGCGAGATTTTTCCTTTTTTTTCAATTGGTAAGAGATTTCACATCCTCCAAACAAGGAATGGATTGTGAGCACAACAGGTTATATATTTCCCCTTCTCAACGATTTCCCCCTTCTTCAACAGCACAAGCTTGGCACCATAAACCCTAATTTTCTATCATTCATTGGCTTAATTCAATCCAGAGGTTAGTACTTTCTATATACATCATCAAATTCGAATTTTTGTTGTGAACTTTAATCTTGTTACATATGTGTTGGATTTATATTAATCCTGATTCATAAAAAAAATTAATTATGTGATTTCTTGGTTTTGTTTATAATAATTTTGACAATCAAATGGTATTAGTGTATTGCATAAATAGTTCATGTAATTTAGAGATTACTTATGTGCTCGGATGATTGATTTTGTTTATTTTTTTGTTATGCCATAATTGTTATAGGATTTTTTATACCATTTATGATTTTGGGTCTCACTAATACGTTTCCATGGGCTTATGTGCTCAAATAATACTTATCATTAAGAAATTGAATCTAACATAATTTGGAAAACTAGTTTAATGCTTACTTTTAAAAATAGTCTAAAGAAACCTGACTAAAAATTTAAAGAACCCCAAGAACACATTTCTTAGGGTTCTAAAAGTAAACATTAGCCATTAATGAGGAACCATCTTTTTCAAGCGATTCAGACACCGGAGATGTTCTTTGTGCATCTAAAACGAAGGTACTTGGTTGCATCGGGGTATCTTGACTTCTGCACCAAAAAAGTTAAATAAAGTACCCGTAATTTCTAATCAACTATGATAATCAATTCGTTAGAATATCCTTATATTTTTAAGCTTGTTTTTTTCATTCAAAATAATGGTTACAAACCTGTCTTCTACCCAAGCTTAAGATCACTAACTTGTTCTTGATTTGACTATTATTTTGTTTTAGTTGGTGTAGTTCTCTGTGTTTTATGTTATTAGTATTCTACGATCTTATATATTGAATTCTGATTATCCAAATTCTAATAGTTTTAATTACTCTTTTGCATGATTTTTCATGAAAGCTTTTTTAGTTTTGAGTAACAATCTTTTTTTTACCTGTTTAATTTAACGTCATATATTGACTTATATAACGCTTAATTTTTCTTTGTATTTTCAAAGAGAAAAATGACAAGCCGAGGTGGAAGACGAGGTGGCTGAGGTGGAAGCCGAGGTGGCCGACTTAGAGATGGTTTGCTTTTTCTTACTGGGTACACTAATTTATGCATATGTATTTTGATTTTTAAATTAACGTAACATATGTTACATGAAACAGATCCAGTCCCTTCACTCTCAAGCCATGAACGTGATCCAGTCTCTCCAAACCTGATTATTAATGCTGAGCAATCTCACGGACCTGAGAAAGAAACCGATAATGGTACGACCATCACAAAAAAAAACATGTTCATATATTTAGTAGGCAATGTTGTAGATATAAATGTTCTTCTGCCTTTTTGTAGACACAATTCATGAGACTGAGAAAGAAATTGGTAATGGTGTGACAAGGATAAAACGTGGCTTTACCTGTGGTAAGGGAGCTCGAAAGATAATGAAAGCATCTAAGAAGAGATTGTCATTGGACTTCAATTTTCAAATGAGGCGAGTAATATGTGAAAATGACTCATCATGTACGAGTGTGGCTACATTTTGCGTAACAATTGTAACTTACAATATAAAGAGTGGAGGCTTTGTACCGAATGAAGTTAGGTTGCCGTTACGTCACAAGATAACTGTAAGTGTCTCACTTTTCTTTCTTTAATTTATTTTTTTTTATAATTCAATATGATTTTTAACACCAACATTTACTAATTAGTTAATTATATTTGTTGCTTTAAGACACTTTTTGATATAGACGTGGAGAAATCGAATGTTATTAAGGTTATTGATAGCTAAATGGCAAGGGCATGGAGAGGTCATCGAGCTCAACTGCATGATTACTTGAAAGAGATTGGAGGACTAGATGACCCAACAAAGGCAAAGACCACACCCCCTTCTAATATAAACAACAAAGACTGGGAATATCTTTGTGACATGTGGTCTGAGACAAAATACTTGGTACTATTACAATAATATTCTAATTATTAGATTATTAACAATTATTGAAAAATGTGTAATATTTTATGTTTTATTTGGTTGTATGTCTTTGAAGGAAACTGCAAAAAAGAATGTTACTGCACGTGGAAAGCGAAAGCTGAATAGCAGAAATGGTTCAAAGAGTACAATACGCTATCACATTGAGCGTGGACTTGATTTAGAATAATTAAATTAATGAATTAATCCAAAAAATATATTTACAATATTAAAAACGAAAAATATAAAAATATATCTGTACCATGCATTTGGTAATCAGGTGTCCTGCAAAATATGACAAAATTCTTAAACTTTTCCTTAAATTATATGGTTTTGAATAATATAGGGTTTCCAATTTGAATGCTCTAAGAACGTGAATGTATTAATAATGACTATGAGATTAGTATGTATGATGTATGATAATGCAAACATAGGAAGGACCTATGAGCCGGCTACGTATTTACTTTGTATAAATGGATCTTACGAGATGTGGAATGATGATGACTACAACAATCGCACGATGGGGATGTACGGTCCTACATTACCATGGAATGATGATGACAATAGTCGTCGCCTTATGGATTATAAAGTCCTACCGGGCATATAGAATGATGATGACGACTGTCATCGTCCGACGCGGCTGTACGGTCCTATGCGACATATGAATGATGATAACGGTAGTCATCATCTGACATGGCTACGATCATACGTGACCTATGAAATGATGTTTGTAACATTCGTTACTTTTCAAACCCGAAAATCCGACCCATTTTAAATTTTCGGTTTTGTTTCTATTTAAATTTGTATATTTTTATAATATTATTAATTAATCTCAATTTTCGTTAATATATTTTATGTGATCATTTCTATGCAATTATACTTTTCACCACCCTTGTAGTATTATATACAAATTTAAAACATTCATAATCAAGATCAAATAATTATGTACATGTCCCATGCAATTTACTAGAATTATTATTTAACAACTAATACTACTTTTATTATTATTATTATTATTATTATTATTATTATTATTATCATCATCATCTTTTCATATTATGTTAATTAACTAATAAAAAAAAAGTAATATATGTTTTAATTATATAAAGTTTATTAAAATAGTTAAACCTTTTGAATGCCCAATTAAACTATTTTTAATTTGTGTTTTAATTATATTAAACATGATTTAATTTCTTTAATTCCATAAGACATAACAACTCTATATTTTCACTATAAAAGGAGGGCAAATCCTCCAGTATTTTCACACCTCAATACATTATTTTCTTAAGCTTAAGCGCACTAACAAGTAAGTTTTTACCATTTCATGCATTTTATAGCTATTTTTTTGATATTTATCTTGAATGTTCATACTTGTTCATAAGTTGTTCTTCATGATCATGTTACTTTTATCATAAAAATCTTATATTTTGGTTTTAAGAATCATTATGATCATGGATATCCAAGATAAACACTATGATTTTTCTAAATCTTGGATCAAACCTAGTTATTATGCAAGAACAAGCATGAATATATATTTATTTAAATCTTATGGTTTGTTGATCATCATAAACTTATAAACTTTCTTTTAAATAAGATGATTTATAAAAATTTCTTTTATTTAAAATATTTCACAATAGATATAACATACTTCATATCTTTAAATTAATAATTGAGTAAATTAATTATTGTTTATTTTATTTCAACATAAACTAATATTTATAATTTTTTTAAAAGAATTCATGCAAAACATTTAAGTTAATTAATTAGTAAATTAATTAATTATGTTACTTCGAAAAAAAAACGTTTAATCATAAATTATTATTAATATTGTTATTTAATCTTATATAAATATGTTATAATTATGTATCTACAAATCATTTTTAAACTAATAAACATTAAATGACTTTTATAAACTTTATTTATTGTTGTTAAACTAATTAAAAATTCTCAAGTCCCGATTTGCTATAAGTTAATGAAATAAATATTTAAATAATGCATAATTCCTAAAACTAATATTATTTAACTTTTATAATCCCGATAGTTAGTCTTTAAATTTTGTATTTCCTTTTTAATTATAGTTTGTGAGGTTCGATCATTTATTTCCTTAAACGCGCTTTTGGTTATTATTTCAAGTTATCATCCAATTGTAAAGGTGAGTTTCTCACACCCCATTTTTACCATTTTTTAACTATTTTGGGGGTAACATATATATCCTGTCAACAATTCAATTTCTTTTATTATTACAAACTACAATTCGTTACATTGACTTGTGTGTTTACTTGCTACTTGCTCAAATATTACGTGCATGGATTTCTTCGATAAGTATGATCATACGCCCCCTTTGCACTCAGGACCATCATTTCTAGTGGAAAAGGGACTCCGATCTAAGTACGTTGATGCATAATCTCAACTGGAAAAGACATTCATTTATTCTTTACACTCACGGACCATTGATTCTAGTGTAAAGAACCCTTATGTGTTTTTCACAAGTTTTTATGGAATTGTATGGTTTTTATATATTATTTAAACTGTGTGAACTCACCAACTATTAAGTTAGTTGACATTATTTTATATGTATGTTACAGGTACCTTTATTAGAGGATGAAACAGATGAAGTCACTAGAAGTTAGATTATTTAAATAATAAACAAGAAGACGTTTGTTTTGTTCCTTCCTCTTTGTATTTGTTTTATTGAACAACTTGTGTACTTGGGTTTTGAATGAATTAATGATATTATTGTCACTTAATAGTGTCACATGTGTTTTGGGCAATCTGTACGTCACACTCGGGCGTATTACGCTAAAACCGGGGTATTACAATGTTCACAACAGTTATCGCTTGACAAGACTGCATGGTCCTACGTAATACATGGAATGGTTAAGTAATATAAGTTATTATATGATGGGTGTTCATGCTATATGATGATGTTACGCTTACGAGTGTTATTTTATTACAACCTGATATGATATAATGTGTTACGTTAAGATATGAAGCAGGAAATGATGTTATGTTATGACTTGAAACTAGAACTCACTCAGCGAAACTGACTTTTAGTATGCATATCAGGTTGAGTGCAAGTACATGTTGTCGTTATAGAGTGGCAGGACAGACTATACGTAATAAATTGGCATCTCTTAGTGTGACATCTGCCCCGATCCGACCCGACCCAGGTACCCGTTTCTCTGATCCGATCTCTTTCTTTTGTGATTTAATATTTATTTATACTTATATTTTACTTTTAATAATAATGATATATTTTCCTTCCCGCCTCTTTCTCTTTCTTTCTTTCCGCCGTCCCGTCCCTCTTCTCTATTTCCGCCTTCTTTTCCCTCTTGTCGCCGTCCCGCCCTTAAGCCTTGAACTCCTTGTCCTTTGTTTCTTCCCGCCTAAGGTTGTCTGCGCAGCTCCACGCGCCAGACTCCTTACAAGGAAGCCTGCGTGAAGACCACCTGTTACTGCGATATGCGAGACGAACTGTCCCCGCAGCGCGCTAAGGATTTTAGTTCTTCCCGCGGCGCGCTATGGATACCGTTCTTCCCGCGACGCGCTAAGGAATATAGTTCTTCTCGCGACGCGCTTAGAATTGAAGTTCTTCCCGCGGCGCGCTTAGAAATGTAGTTCCCGCGACGCGTTAAGGTTGGTTCTGTCTGCCTTCGCGCTCGCGCACTCTTGACCTTCTGTGTCTGCCTTCGCGCTCAAGCTTTCTCGCGCTATGTCTTGAGTCTTTTCTGTTTAATCCAGCCGTTTACCTTTTTGCGATATCTTATCTTTTGAACCGTTGACCTAATCTGCTTTATGTCTGAAAAGCCACTTTTGGCGCAGCATGCGCACCAACCCCATTGGTTGACAGAAAAAGTGACTGACATTATCTTTTGAGATCTGCTTTTCCATGCTTGACCAGTACCTTTATCTGACCCTCCCATGCCTGTTTACTGTTCCCTGTCAGCTTTATCTTGCCCCCTGCAGCTGCCATATCTTTTGATATCTTTTGCTTTTGGAATCTTTTACTTTTTGGAGATCTTTTCCCCTTTTCTAGGGATTGTGTTCCCTAGGGTTTCTCTATAAATAATAATGTTATTTTTCCTAACACATCACACACAAAGCACTTAAACTCTCCTGTTCTCTCTTGCTCCTTGCTCTCTCTGCCGTCTTCCTCTCTGCCTCCGTCTTCCTCCCTGTTCTGCCCTGCTTTTCCGGTAATATATAATATATAATATATAATAATTTACTTATTAATTATGCTAACTTATAATCAAGACTTAAAACAAATCATTAAAACAATAATCTTATTTATAGGTTAACTTGTGCTTGTTTAAAGTTGGTTCTTGCTTTATCTTACACCGCATCGTTTATCAAGTGAGTAATCTCGTACCTAATCCCTTTTTATCTTTAATGTTTTGGGATGTTCATGTGTTCATACAAACTTAGAGTCTTAAACTTGTTTATAAACTTTAGTCGCGCAGTATCCCATGTGTTGAGGACGTTTACTTGGCTGTTTATTTGTATGTGTGTATCATTAACCGCTTTGTTCGGCCTATTCCGAAGTTTTCATGGATCCATTAGATGAACACGGGAGACCTATCGTTTACGGTTTTCTTTGTTTACACTTGCACAGATGTTTTCTTGTTTTTGTGCTCATTTGGGAGCACGGATTGAACTATGAACTATGATCTATTTAGGCTTGATCACAATCTGATTACACCCTTGTTAAACACCAGACATACACGTGTTGCGCGCAGTGATTATTGTTATCTATTATTATCTATTAAACTTGATTTCTCACCAACACGCAAGTGTTTGACGTTTTATTTTAACACATGTTCAGGTTTGCAGTAGCTGTTTTGGAGCTTGTGGACACATAGGAAGTTTTCTTTATTTTGGACCTAGATTAAAATGTATCAAGACAAGTTATTGTTCTAATATTTTGCCTTATAATATATTGATTTATGCTATTTTGTGTTTACGTTGCGCGTGCGCGAATGAATATATTTATTAAATATTGACACCCAATAGTGTCACGAGTAATGAAACAATATGTGGCGCCCCGATGTATAATCCGCCTTTGGTCGGGGTGTTACAGATTGGTATCAGAGCTCGTTGACTTTAGGATAGGTGGTTAGACGTAACGGCCTAGAATACCTAAGAGTCCCTTCTCGCGCATGAGAGAAATCTCATGTTTGCGCGCTTATTGTTAATTACTCGTTATTTATAAATATGCTTGCACAGGCGCAGTATATGATTTTATGTTTTATTCCGCGATATTTCGATTTTTGTTGAATTTCGATATTTATTGATTTTACTTACATATTCGTTTGTTGGATTTGAAAATCCGAAAAGTCATGGTGATACATGAATAGTTGATTTTCAATTTCCATTTACGATTATGTTCTGAGGTTGGAGACCTGAAAAGTCATGGTGATACATGAATTGTCAACCTCCAATACTCATTTTCTTGTATATTTTATATTGAAGATTGAAAAGTCATGGTGATACATGAATCGTCAATCTCCAATACTCGTTTACTAGTCATTTTAAATTGAGAATTCGGAAAGTCATGGTGATACAAGAATTGTCGATTCTCGATTCGAATTTGTTATCTGTATTAAGTTTGCATTCAAATTCATGTTTTACTTTAACTGTTGATGGTATCTAACCCCGCGAAACCAAGCTTTATAAGATTATACTTTGCGCCAAGATATTAACTAAAACTAAAACTTTTATAGAATGCCTCCGCTATCTCGCCGCCATCTGAGGAGAGAAGCCTCGCGCAGACGTTCGCAGCAACGTTCCCAGGAAATGGCCGCCGCAATAGCCCAAGCTTTGAGCCAAAACAATACCAACGCCTCTGGTTACAACATTAAGTCCTTTAACGCGGGTAACCCTCCAAAGTTCACAGGTCTTGAAGGAGCCACCGTGATGCTCCAGTGGCTTGAGAAAATAGAAAACACTTTCCTCCACACCCAATGCCCTTCAGACAGACGAACCCTATATGCTTCCAGTGTCCTGGAATCTAGAGCGCTTACATGGTGGAATGGAGTAGCTCATGCGCGTGGCGCAGAAACTGCTTCTAGCATGCTCTGGGAGGAATTTAAGGAAATTTTGACGCGAGAATTCTGCCCTCCCAACGAAGTTAAGCGCCTGGAGGAAGAATTTTGGAATCTTAAGCAATACAGCGGTGAAGCGCGCGAGTACGCGACGCGCTTCCATGAACTAAGCCTGCTTGTCCCTCACCTTGTTACCCCTTCTCGCCGAGCCATCGAGAAATTCCTTGGGGGTCTCCCCATGGAAATTCAAGATTCTGTATGGGCCAGAAACCCAGTTACCCTCTCTGACGCCATCGAGTTGGCCGCTGTGCTCAGCGACAACCATGTCAGAGCAGGAACCCTGTTCCTGCGGGGATCTGAGAAGACCAAACCTACCAAATCTGCCCCTGAACCAACAGAAACCAAACCAGAACCCTCAAACCGTAACAACCTCAAGCGTAGGCGCAAAGCCTATGCGCTTACCAACCCTCCCATTGTCCAGCAACCCACCTACCAACCCCAAGTTCACGCTCCTAACCCACTGTCAACCTACCCAACACCTCCTGTAGTCCATAACTATGCCTTAACCAATCCCGCACTCCCTGCCCCGCCACCTAAGAAACCTTACACAGGAAATCAACCCTTTTGCCCAACCTGTAGACTTCACCACCCAACCCAAACCCCGTGTCGACAATGTAACCGATGTGGCCGCGTTGGTCACTCTGCCGAATACTGTAGAGTCCCTCCCGCCAACCCAATTGCTCAAACACCACCAGCCTACCTGCAGAACCCACAACCAACATACCAAAACCCACGACCCAGGTCGTGCTATAACTGCGGTGATCCCAGTCATTTCCGGAATGCGTGCCCAAGGCTACAAGTTCAGATTACGCAAGCGAATCCGGTGAACCAGATTTCGAACCAAGTGACACGCGGACGAGCTTTTAACATAACCGCGCACCAAGCGCAAGCGAATAATGACGTAGTTAATGGTACATTTTTGCTTAACGGATTTTATGCGTCTGTACTTTTTGATACTGGCGCCGATCGAAGTTTTATTTCTCGCGCGTTTGAGCAGAAGCTTGCGCGACCGCGCGATAACTTAAAAGAAAATTTTTCAGTTGAATTGGCTAATGGTGAAACTGTTTTAATTAACTCCGTGATTAAGGATTGCACGCTTAACCTTAACGAAAACGATTTTCTAATCGACCTCATCCCCATGCCTCTTGGAAGCTTTGATGTTATCATTGGTATGGACTGGCTTACGCATAATCGCGCCGAAGTTATTTGCGCCAAGAAGATGATTCGCATACCTCGAGAGAATGGTGATCTTCATATCTACGGCGAAAAACCCTCCCGCGGTCTTAAACTTATGTCTTGCGCCGAAGCCCGAAGGCTCATGCGGAAATGGTGTATTGCATTTCTAGCCCATGTGGTTAAACCCGATGAAGGAAAGAAGAAGCTTCGCGATATCCCTGTTGTGCGTGATTTTCCCTGAAGTTTTTCCTGATGATCTTCCTGGTATCCCTCCCGCTCGTGAAGTCGAGTTCCGTATTGATCTTGTCCCTGGTGCTTCCCCCGTAGCCAAATCCCCTTACCGTCTTGCGCCCGCTGAGATGCAAGAATTGGCAAGCCAACTTCAAGAGTTGACCGCTAAAGGATTCATTCGCCCTAGCTCTTCGCCCTGGGGTGCTCCGGTGTTGTTCGTTAAAAAGAAAGATGGATCGTTTCGCATGTGTATCGATTACCGCGAGTTGAACAAACTCACCATTAAAAACCGGTATCCCTTACCGCGCATTGACGACCTCTTTGATCAACTCCATTGTGCCTCTTGTTTCTCCAAGATTGATCTCCGCTCTGGCTATCACCAGTTGCGCATCCGCGATGAAGATGTTCCGAAGACTGCTTTTCGAACTCGTTATGGCCACTTTGAATTCTTGGTCATGTCCTTCGGTTTAACCAACGCACCCGCCGTTTTCATGGATCTAATGAATCGGGTGTGTAGGCCTTTCTTGGATAAATTCGTGATTGTGTTTATCGATGACGTTCTGATTTATTCTAAGACCAAGGCCGAGCATGAGCAACATCTTCGGTTGGTGTTGCAAAAGCTTAGAGCCGAGCAGCTATTTGCCAAGCTTTCCAAGTGTGAATTCTGGTCTGATGAAATACAGTTTCTTGGTCATGTTGTAAACAAGGTGGGTATTCATGTCGACCCATCCAAGATTTAAGCAATCAAGAACTGGATTACGCCGACCACTCCTTCTGAGATCCGTTCCTTTCTGGGCTTAGCTGGTTATTACCGGCGCTTCATTTCGAACTTCTCGAAGATCGCTTTGCCTTTAACAGCTCTAACGCACAAAGGTAAACCGTATATTTGGGGCTCGAAGCAAGAAGAAGCCTTTCTAAAGCTCAAGCGTTTGTTGTGTGAAGCTCCTGTTCTTGCGCTACCTGAGGGTAATGATGATTTTGTCGTGTACTGCGATGCCTCCAACCAAGGTCTCGGTTGTGTTCTTATGCAACGAGGCAAGGTTATCGCTTACGCATCGAGGCAACTCAAGGTTCATGAAAAGAATTATACAACTCACGATCTCGAACTTGGTGCAGTTGTTTTTGCCTTGAAAATCTGGAGACACTACCTTTATGGTACTAAGTGTATCCTTTACACTGACCATAAAAGCCTTCAGCATATCTTTGATCAGAAGGAACTTAACATGAGGCAACGCCGATGGAACGAACTCATCAGCGATTACGATTGTGAGATCCGGTATCATCCTGGTAAGGCTAATGTGGTAGCCGATGCGCTCAGCCGAAAACCCTGCCAGCTTAACTGTATCTTGCCGCGCACGCAGCTTCACTTCGCGCCGATTCAAAGCAACCTTGAATAGCGCATTCGTGACGCGCAGCGCGCATCCATCAGTAATGGTAATCTTCGCGCCGAGTTAGCGTGTGGCGCGGAAGCGCACTTTGTTCCTAATCTGAGTGGAATTCTCTGCTATCTCAATCGCATCTGGATTCCCTTTGATGAGAATCTTCGCGCTGATATCCTGAGTGAAGCGCATAAATCTCGGTATTCTATTCATCCCGGCGCTGATAAGATGTACAAGGATTTGCGCATTACTTATTGGTGGCCCGGTATGAAAAAGGATATTGCTGTGTTCGTAGCTAGATGCCTGACTTGTTCTAAGGTAAAATCTGAACATCAACGCCCATCTGGTTTGCTCGAACAACCAGAAATTCCTACGTGGAAATGGGAATGTGTAGCGATGGACTTCATTACCAAGTTACCTTTGACAGCAAGCAAACATGATAGCATTTGGGTAATAGTGGATCGATTGACTAAGTCTGCTCACTTTCTGCCCATTCGTGAAAACTACCGTGTTGAGCAACTCGCGCAGCTTTATGTCAAGGAAATTGTCTGCCGCCATGGTACTCCTTTGAGCATCATATCCGATCGCGATGGCCGTTTTATATCTCGCTTTTGGAAATCTCTCCAATCTGCGCTAGGAACTCGCTTGGACATGAGTACGGCATATCATCCTCAGACTGACGGTAAGTCTGAGCGAACTATTCAAACTCTTGAGGATATGCTCCGATCTTGTGTTCTTGATTTTGGAGGTAATTGGGATTCGCACCTGCCTTTGATCGAGTTCTCTTATAATAACAGCTATCATTCCAGTATCGGTATGGCCCCATTTGAAGCACTTTACGGTCGTAAGTGCCGCTCCCCGATTTGTTGGAGCGAAGTGGGAGAAGCTCAAATCACAGGACCCGAACTTGTTCAAGAGACAACCGATAAAATCGCCAAGATCCGTGATCATCTGCTGACTGCCAGAAGCCGACAGAAGAGTTACGCAGATCGTAGGCGGAAGCCTCTCGAATTTCAAGTTGGTGATCTTGTCCTCCTCAAAGTGTCGCCCTGGAAGGGTGTTGTCCGCTTTGGGAAGAAAGGTAAGCTTGCTCCTCGATATGTTGGACCATTTAAGATTCTCGCGCGCGTAGGAAAAGTTGCCTACAGACTTGACCTGCCGCCCGCGCTCAGTAATGTGCATCCAACGTTCCATGTATCCAATCTCAAGAAGTGTTTAGCTGACGAGAACCTTCACATTCCACTTGATGAAGTTCAAGTTGATGAATCTATGCATTTCGTTGAGAAGCCTGTTGAGATTATGGATCGCGAGGTTAAGCAAACCAAGCGCAGTCGCATCCCTATCGTGAAAGTTCGCTGGGAGTCCAAGCGCGGAGCCGAGTTTACATGGGAAAGGGAAGATCAGATGAAGATCAAGTACCCGCACCTGTTCTCTGCGCAACCTACTTCGAGATAAATTTCGGGACGAAATTTCTTAAAGTAGGGGAGACTGTGACATCTGCCCCGATCCGACCCGACCCAGGTACCCGTTTCTCTGATCCGATCTCTTTCTTTTGTGATTTAATATTTATTTATACTTATATTTTACTTTTAATAATAATGATATATTTTCCTTCCCGCCTCTTTCTCTTTCTTTCTTTCCGCCGTCCCGTCCCTCTTCTCTCTTTCCGCCTTCTTTTCCCTCTTGTCGCCGTCCCGCCCTTAAGCCTTGAACTCCTTGTCCTTTGTTTCTTCCCGCCTAAGGTTGTCTGCGCAGCTCCACGCGCCAGACTCCTTACAAGGAAGCCTGCGTGAAGACCACCTGTTACTGCGATATGCGAGACGAACTGTCCCCGCAGCGTACTAAGGATTTTAGTTCTTCCCGCGGCGCGATATGGATACCGTTCTTCCCGCGACGCGCTAAGGAATATAGTTCTTCTCGCGACGCGCTTAGAATTGAAGTTCTTCCCGCGGCGCGCTTAGAAATGTAGTTCTTCCCGCGACGCGTTAAGGTTGGTTCTGTCTGCCTTCGCGCTCAAGCTTTCTCGCGCTATGTCTTGAGTCTTTTCTGTTTAATCCAGCCGTTTACCTTTTTGCGATATCTTATCTTTTGAACCGTTGACCTAATCTGCTTTATGTCTGAAAAGCCACTTTTGGCGCAGCATGCGCACCAACCCCATTGGTTGACAGAAAAAGTGACTGACATTATCTTTTGATATCTGCTTTTTCATGCTTGACCAGTACCTTTATCTGACCCTCCCATGCCTGTTTACTGTTCCCTGTCAGCTTTATCTTGCCCCCCTGCAGCTGCCATATCTTTTGATATCTTTTGCTTTTGGAATCTTTTACTTTTTGGAGATCTTTTCCCCTTTTCTAGGGATTGTGTTCCCTAGGGTTTCTCTATAAATAATAATGTTGTTTTTCCTAACACATCACACACAAAGCACTTAAACTCTCCTGTTCTCTCTTGCTCCTTGCTCTCTCTGCCGTCTTCCTCTCTGCCTCCGTCTTCCTCCCTGTTCTGCCCTGCTTTTCCGGTAATATATAATATATAATATATAATAATTTACTTATTAATTATGCTAACTTATAATCAAGACTTAAAACAAATCATTAAAACAATAATCTTATTTATAGGTTAACTTGTGCTTGTTTAAAGTTGGTTCTTGCTTTATCTTACACCGCATCGTTTATCAAGTGAGTAATCTCGTACCTAATCCCTTTTTATCTTTAATGTTTTGGGATGTTCATGTGTTCATACAAACTTAGAGTCTTAAACTTGTTTATAAACTTTAGTCGCGCAGTATCCCATGTGTTGAGGACGTTTACTTGGCTGTTTATTTGTATGTGTGTATCATTAACCGCTTTGTTCGGCCTATTCCGAAGTTTTCATGGATCCATTAGATGAACACGGGAGACCTATCGTTTACGGTTTTCTTTGTTTACACTTGCACAGATGTTTTCTTGTTTTTGTGCTCATTTGGGAGCACGGATTGAACTATGAACTATGATCTATTTAGGCTTGATCACAATCTGATTATACCCTTGTTAAACACCAGACATACACGTGTTGCGCGCAGTGATTATTGTTATCTATTATTATCTATTAAACTTGATTTCTCACCAACACGCAAGTGTTTGACGTTTTATTTTAACACATGTTCAGGTTTGCAGTAGCTGTTTTGGAGCTTGTGGACACATAGGAAGTTTTCTTTATTTTGGACCTAGATTAAATGTATCAAGACAAGTTATTGTTCTAATATTTTGCCTTATAATATATTGATTTATGCTATTTTGTGTTTACGTTGCGCGTGCGCGAATGAATATATTTATTAAATATTGACACCCAATAGTGTCACGAGTAATGAAACAATATGTGGCGCCCCGATGTATAATCCGCCTTTGGTCGGGGTGTTACACTTAGGACCTATGTTTAATATGGTTATGTTTTAAAAAGATGAGTGTTATATTTTGAATATTTTATGAATTTCTTAAGTTTTCAACTTCGTATGATTAATGAAATTATGTGTTTGAGAATTATGTCTTAAGAGAAAATTCAACCATTGAAGCACCCTTGATTTGGGGCATTTCATTTTCTTAGTTGCAACCAAGGCCTCCATCTTCATAATCTACCTGATTTTAGGCTAGATCTTCATAAAACCATCAAGTAAACCTGCAAATTCACATATAACACAAATGGGTTAAGCACATGTAGTAGTAAATCTTGTATGCTTTTATGTGTGATTAGTTGCATATTTGGGAGGGAATATGGTAATATTGTAAATCTATACATATATGACATTATAATTAAATATTTCATCTAATAGTAACCAAGTTACTGGATTACTTTAACAAAACCAATTACTTTTTCTCTAGTCTTATAAACCACACAAGTTTTAATTGTTTTATTTTTGGGAAAGATATTCCAGATTTGCGAGAAGAGAGATGCCATTAACTAATGTTGCAACCATGACTTTTCTGATCCCCTTCTTTCGGTTTGCATTTTGTAGATCGACATCGTGCATTTCTAACCCCTTTAGTTATATAATCTAAATATAAAGGGCGATTTTTAATATTTCTTCAGGTTAAGGACAAATATCGAAAAAAAACTTTAAATTTCAAAGAAGAAAAATGTAATATACTAAAAAAAGCTAGTAAATATTAATATAGTTTTATATATAAATATACACGGTGAGGATTCTAAGAAAATTTTTTAAAATTGAGAACTTTGAGAACCACTTTGGGTTACAAAAAAACAAAAATTTTTAAAAAGCAAAAAAACCAAAAAAGAGTATTTTTCATCCAGGTTTCATAAAACAACCTAATTATACACATGCATATTTTTATTTAATCTCAATTTACATAATGTACACATATGTACATTATCATTTATCTTAATTGTACATATGTTTATAAAGAATAACTTGTATAAAATTCAAAAATACGTATTATATATATTTGTATAATTTTGCTAAACGGATATTTTTTTTATATTTTTTCTTATTAAACCGCGATGAATAATAATTTTTTTGGTTTTTTTACTTTTTTAATATTCACGTTTTTTTTGTTTTATATTTTTTTTTTCTTTAGTATTTTTTGTGGTCCAAAATGGTTATCAAAGTTCTTAATTTCAAAATTATTCTCATATGATCCAAATCCTATGCATTTATGTGTGTGTGTGTGTGATTGAGATCATGCAAGAACCATTTTGGATCACAACAAATAAAAATTAAAAAACAAAAAAAAAACGCGAAAATAAAAAAATAAAAAAAATAGAAAACCAAAATTATTTATTTTTCATCCTGCCTTCATAATTTTTTTTAAAATATCGGTTTAGCCAAATTAATATATGTATAATATTTATTGTTTAATTTAATACATGCTATTATTTATAAACATGTGTATAATTAAGATAAATGATAATGTACATATGTGTAAATTATGTAATTCGATGTTAAATAAAAATATACATATAATTTTTTTTATGAAACGGGATGAAAAATAATTTTTTTTTGGGTTTTTACTTGTTTAAAATTTTCGTTTTATATTCTTTAAAAATATTTTTTAAGAGGTTTGTTTGTGGCATAAAATGGTTCTCAAAATTCTTAATTTGAAAAAGTGTTTTTAGGATCATTACCCTACATATATAGGAGTAGGTTCAAGAGAGAACTCAAAGAAAGTGGAGAACTCTTCATTTTACATTTAAACAAATAATATAAAACTCGATTTCACAGGTAAAAATTAATTTTAACATAAACCTTTTTGGGCTTTTGTTTACAAATAAATGTAGAAGACATTCCAATAAAAAACATTAATTTTGTAAAAAAAATTTACGTTTTTTTAACTTAAATATTTTTTTAAAACGCTTTCTACATGTGTTTATATGTAAAAAACTCTAAAAAGAGTATATAAAAATATGTTTTTTACATGAAAAATGAATATTTTAATATTTTTTTACATGTAAAATTAAGAGTTCCAGTTCCTTAGATTTTTGAGTTCTCTCTTAAACATATCCGTGTGTGTGTATATATATATATAACTAAACATTTTCTTAATTTTTTTCATATATTAACATTGTTTGAGGTTAGTTTTGCCATGTTTTCTATTTAAATTTTTTATTACATATATAGATTATAAGTTTATATATATGTAAATTTATGTAATAACAAATTTAAATATATGTAAAAATATATTTAGATATATGTATAACCAAATTTTTATAATTGTAATAGTAAGTATAAATATAAAAAGTGATAAAATTACACTCAAATATCATTTACATACAAATTTCTTTATAAAAAGCGTTATTTATTAAGAGTTTCTTTAATATCTTAATTAAATAATTTAAGAGTTCTGTAATGATATACTCATTATATATATATATATATATATATATTATTCAGTTAAAAAGTTATGAATTTCTCAACAGTGAAATATTATTGAAATTTGAGTGGTTTGATAAGGAAAGAAACAAGTGACTTTATAACTTTATTAGCCAACAATAACTACGTTACTATTTTAATTATGATTATAGTCATGGGGTTGATAGCTTAACGACAGAAACAGTGTCTCTTAAACATTCAAATCCGTGGTTTGACTTCAAGTCCACGAATAACAAATAATTGGCCTCTAAGAAAAAACTTTTTTCTAATTTTAAAAGATAGAAATTTTATAAGTGTTTATCTATTTGTAATTAAGATAGTTAAGTTTTTATTATTGAAATATAAGCACTGCCCTCTAAAGAAGATACTATATGCTTAAAATTTGTTTAGGTTGGATCAAATACAAGTTAAAAAAATTCCTACTCTTCGTGCGAACCAAATAACGTCTTGAAGAATGACAAATTGAACAGGACAATGGTTGAAGATGACTAACTTCATCTCAATTGATCTTACTGTCTCTCCACTTGTAATTGCTTTCATTTCAAGTAATTTGTCAATCAATAATGGAGTCATTAGACCAGCCTAATATCGGCGAATCCACCACCACATCAAATGATATACGCATCGAGATTGGACGACGGACGACTATCAAGTTTGACATGGGAACTGGAATTAGAAACAGAGACAGATTGTTTGATTCTATGTCTCCTTCGAAAGCGATTTTTATTGCTCTCTCTTTCTCATCATCATCATCATCTCAACTCTCCTTCAATTTTCAATTTGGATTTCTGTGCTCTATCAAATAGTGTAATTATATTCACCAGGTAGAGTAATTATATAACTAGAATTTGTAAGTAAGCATATAATATAGTGTAATTACAGCATAATGTAATTACAACTTAGTGCAATTATAATGTAAGATGCATGGTATATACAACATATTATAGTGTAACTATAAACAACATAATTACACTACATACAAAATAACTACTTACATAACTACAATACTTATATATATAATTACATTATTTGATTCACAAGGTTAGCACACATACTTATTTAGTTTAAACTTAAGAGTTCTGTAATGATATTCATCATATATATATATATATAGAATTATAACTAATAATGATATGCATATGCTCAAATGTCATTTTAAAGATAACTGTATGTGTACTTGTTTATTGTATGTACATGCATGCATATCGTACTTTTAATTTTGAATATAATAATTGGTCGTATCTAGACGGTAAATTTCGTATGGCTTATCACTGACATTATTGTCAGCTCTATTTATAGTTTTTATCACCATTGTAAAACCAATTTCTTGTTAATTTATCATTGCTTTATAGTTTGTTATCATCTAAATTCAACAATAAAAAACGATGTGTTTTTGGCTAATATAATCCTTTTAAGGCATTTTATGTTTCCCCAACTTTTCCATGCTTTCTGGGGCCATGTTTCCATTTTGCTTTTGCCCACAGATTTCTTGCTTCTGTTTTCCAGGTGGAGTAACTCTTCCCTATTTTCGGGTTGTGTTTACTCATGAAGATTAGACTTATTTAGAATAACTAAACAGACTTTAATTCAATGCCCTACTTGAATATATGGCAAACTACAAAAGTTATATCATTGATCACTAGATGCTGTGGTTAATTTCTCATTTTCTTGGTTCTTGAAGATCCAGATGTTATATCAGAAACTAACGTATGTGTTAACAATTCTAACAATGACACTTAAATGTATATCCCAAAAGAAGATATAGTTTAATTAGTGTTTTAAAATCTGCTAGAAACGAAATTAATACAACGTTCATCACTTTAAATTTTGAATAAGTTATAATGATATAATCTTGAAGAGCTAGTAAAACTGGTGAAAATAGATAAGTTTGCATCAAAACGAATTTACATAGATATTTAAGCATATTTTTTGTTCAATTAATTAATATTGAGAATTTACTAACAGGGGAACTTACAATGTTTCCTTGGAAGTTATTAATATTAATCGACGGTTACGTTACCTAATTCATGCCATCTGATCATCTTGCTCGATTTCAGATGCGGGCTCATCTTCTTCTTCGAATCCGTTGATGCCGTAAGCTGCATGTCCATGGCCAAAAGCTTTAATGTGATCTTTGAGTGATCTTTTATGCTTAAAATCTGAACCACAAATGCAATACCAAAGCTTCCCACAATTCTTTTCATGTGTTCTCCAGTCACCCCTAACCGCAAAAGCCTTGCCACATTTTCTACATGTGAAAGGCTTGGTTCCATGCTTTCTTTTGTAATGTGTTTGTAGGGTTCTGAAGTCTTTAAGTGGCCTTGATCGCGGGTGATCAATATTATTCCGACACCCCGGTGTACAACAATAACATGGTAGCTTTAGCATGCCAGTTGGTTGAGTTCCTCTTAGAGATTCTGGACCTTTCCTGTATTGTGATCCATGCCCCCACATATGCATCTACATTATGTAGCACATGTAAACCAACATGGATAAATAAATAAATCAACACACGGGCGCGCGCACACTGTAATTCAACAATTTGTATACTAAATGATAATTCAACTATGCAAGTAGTAAATTTATAAACTTAGATCACAGATCCTAGATATACTGAGTACGATGATGATGATGATCCTAGATATACATGCACATTCTTCAACCTTAATTCTGTGTACACTAGAGTAAATGAAAATTGTTAAAGGTATTTCCTTTTTATACTAAACACATCAAGCAGTACTCGACAAGTATACATATTTTGGGACTGGGTCATTATTATCTTTCTTGATTTATGAAGGTTTGTTGTAATTCTTCTACATGTGTATGAAAAAAAAGAAGAAAAAACGAGGGAGATGAAAATCTTGGAAGGTAAGGTTAAAACACTGTAAAAAAGTTTTTGGCCACTATTCAAAAGCACAGTTTTTCATGTATACCAAAAAGCAGAAGGAAATATTGCCTGTGTAGTTAAATCAAATGAATTTGTAGGGTACAAAATCAAATTCAGATCCCAAAATCCGCAATCCATGCAGATTTATACATTATTTGAAGCAAAAAGCATTCACTTCAGTACAAGTGTTTCCTTTGCACCTTTAACCCACAAACAAATAATAATCCTGAGATCTATCTATTATGAGACTCCAATCCAGCAAAAAGGAACAACTTAACTTCAAAAAACCTATTTGATTTAGCTTTTATATATGATTTATGACTGCTTTAAAACTGAAAAGAAAAGGACAAAGGAGAAGAAGATGAAGACATCATGAATTGATCTAATGAAAAACACTGAGCAACAAAATGTTATGATTTCTTTTAATATGTACCCAACCTGCATATTGTTGTATCTATTGAAGCTCTTGAAGCAAACAGGACAAGAGAACTGAGTAGGGCCAATAAGAATCTGAGAGGGTGTTGGTATCCAATATTGACCCTTGTTGAGTCTGCTAATAGGACTATACCCAAGACTACCTTCATCTACATCCTCCTCTTTACTCTTTATATTATGAGCCATTACTTCACCAGTTGTAGAAGAAGAATTTGATGAATTTGAGATCAAAGATGCAAGATCAGCAGCACTAGCCTTTGGTAGCCCTATGTGAAGTGCCACAGTCACATCTGCTTCATCATCTTCATCTTCATCCTCAACATCGTCACAATCCACATCCATATGTTGATGATAAGCTTCTTGTTTTCTTGATGGGCTCAAGCTCAAGAGAGGGAGTGCTTCTCTGAGGGGAGGAGAAGGAGGTGGAGTTGGATGTTGATTAATATTAATGTTAGAAGTAGATGGATTGAAGTTAAAGCTAGGGATGGTTCTAATGTTTACATATGAAGAAGCCTGGAAACTATTGTAGTAGTAGCTTTGAGGGTATTGATTAGATTGAATATGATGAGGAAGATTTGTAGGGGAATTGGTAGTGAATTGATCCAATCTAAACCATTGTGAGTAAAGATTTGAAGAGTAAGGGTCAGTCATGGTGTTGATGAAGATTATGATGGGAGAGAACTGGTTTGCTTGATGATTCTTAGCTTTGTGTGTGTGTGTGTATAGGTGTGTGTTAGTGTTTTGTGTGTGTGTGTGTGTGTGTGTGAGAGAGAGAGAGAGAGAGGATGTATGGTGATGGTGATGGTGATAAGGCTGAGGGGTGTGGAGCGCGAGAAAGGGCGCGTGAGCCCAGCCGCTCGCGCCCCGGGGCGCGAGCACCACACCACCGAGGCGCGAGAGGGGCGCGAGAGGGGCGCGAGCACGAAAAACAAAGCAGGCGCAAGGGGGTTCGCGGGAGCTGTATGGCGTAAAGGGACTTGGGGAATGGTGAAAGAGACGTTGGAGTCTTAAAATGAGCCGTTGGCTCTTTATTTAATAAAAAAAAAAATTTTTTTTACTCCTATATATTACCCATTTTATACAACACTTAACACAACTTCAAAAAAAACCAAACTTACCTATTTCTTTATACAACACTTCCTATATATTACCCATTTCTTTCAAACTTTTTTAAAAAAACCTTTACAAAATCCTATATAATACCCCTAAATCAACCCATTTTTACCATATCAAACACAACTTCAATCTCCAAACTCATATATAATATCCACAATCAGTGATCAACAAAAACTTCATAACATAGCAAATATCAAGAGCCGTGAGATACACGGGGATCTTCGACATGAGTTGGTTGAACATTTGTGGGCGTCGCGACCAGATGATCTTGTATTAGATTAGTTTTATTATTAAATATTATTGTTTGTTTAATTTTTAGTATGTTTTTTTTTATTATGAATTTTCAAAAAAATGTGTGTTTTTTTAAATAATTTCTTGTTTTTTTAATAATACGTTTTTTTAATACATTTATAAAAAAATAAAAAAAAAAACCGCTCGCGCCCCCTCTCGCGCCCCTCCACACCAGGGCCCGGGGCGCGAGCACCACAACCAACACCCATCTTATCAAGTTTCTCTCTCTGCCACACGTCACAATATTATTGGCTGGAGCCCCCACTCGCGCCCCCTCTCACGCCCCCCACACCCCTCAGCCTAAGGAAGAGTGATCAAGAGACTTCCTTTGTATTTTTTAACTATTTGTTCATATATAAAAGTGAAGCCAGGTAAAGGTACACGATGCTACGTGCGGATGAGTGTGTGGGTATATGTGCTATCTATGAGTCATTTTTATCTCCATGGTCAAAATACACTATATTAATGGTGTCCTTCACTATGGTGAAACTTGAAAACCCTATTCATGCTATTGACTTCAGTTCCAAACATTTTGTGCACGGGATTTACTATTTATTTCTTGAAACTTTTGTATAAGCAAAAGTGAAATAGAATGAACTTGTATCACGGGCCATCAGGATTAATTAATAGTGCTACATATCATCATATGGTATAAATCCTACACAACATAAGGAGGATCCATGCAAACATACAATTTTACTTTTCTCGTAATAGGATTCGATGAATTGAATAACAAGAAGCCAAGTAATACCATCATAAGCTTGCTTTGATTTTAGAATTGCTTGAATACAAAGAACGATGAGCATTGTTGGGTTCGTGGGCCTTTTGTTTAAGCCCGGGTTTTAGTTGAAGTCAAAGAGAGTAGATAGGTGTAGGGGCAGTCAACCATAGGCACAACCAGTTTGAGATTTCTTTAATTTTTGTCGAGTTATAAACCTTAGACTAGTCTCTCTATATATAAATGTTATGTATTTGTAATTTTGTCACGTAATAAAGAATATTTGGTTGCCACCCATGGTGTAGATCAGTTTAGACCAAACCATTTTAAATCCTCATGTTCATTTTAATCTATCACTTTCGTGTGTGTGTGTGTGTGTGTGTGTGTGATCCTAACAAGTAAACACTACAGGATAATACGTTGTTGATGATCATGCTTTGGTTTGCCCTTATTTGGTTGTGTTGAAAGTACCATTGGTTCTTGGGTTATAGATTTCGGTGCATCGTTTCATGCTACTCAATTTAGTGAAACGGTGAATAATCTAAAGTTTTGTGATTTTGGAAGGTAAAACATGCGTACAATGAAGCTCTTGATGTGACAACCATGGGTGACATGGATCTGAAAACTTCAGTCGATTCATGGATTTTAAAGAATGACCCCGAGTTATTTCAAGTTTGAAGAAACGTTTGTTTTTTGTTGGGTTATTGGATTAGCAGGGATATTATGAGAAATTCGGGAATGGGCAGTAGAATGTGACAAATGAGAATCTAATCCTAGGCTGAGGAAAGAGATGTGGTTCATTGTACATGGTTAGTTTACCACATGAGGGAATGACCACCCCAAATAAGAAGAAAATCAAAATATTGGATTCTCACGGTCTCATCTGCAGAATCCAGAGCCACCGACCATTCTCAAAATGAACTTGCTAAGGAAAGTTCAGGAAATCAATCAGGGGTATGGCTGTGGGAGCACTAGCAGTCGTTTAACAAAAGCTTCAGTCACAGTTACTAGAGGGTGGGTTAAGAGAAGTAGTATTCCAGTTGTCAAAGTTTCTCTTGGGGATTATCTGCTTTATTAGAAGAGTGGTTGTTCCCAGAGTACTCCCGTATCTCTGATAGTTCGCGTAAGTGGGAGCCGGTAGGCATAGATTACAGGCCATGGGCAGAGATAGCCGTGAATGATGTGTTAAAGCTTGGGGAGCTTTAACAAGTCTACAAGATAATTGATGAGAAGATGGTAGCACCTAAAGGAAGCTTAATGTTCAGATTAAGGACGTTTGATTGGCAAGGCTTTCGGACGGGAAATTGTTGGGTTAACAAGCTTTTGTTTAGGCTAAGGTTTTAATTGAAGTCAAAGATAGGAGTCGAATGTAGGACACCCGACCCTAAGCCCAACTCGTTTGAGATTTCTTCTTCACTAAGTTACAAACCCTAGACTAGTCTCTCTCTCTCTCTCTATATATGTATATATATATCCTGGTAGTTTTGTCACTCAATAAAATGATTCAATCACAACTCAATTAAAACTTGATTAACAAGCAAAAGCACGTAACAAAAAAGTTATGATGTGAAAATGAAAAAAAAAAGTTTAAATTAAACAAGAATCGATCACAAAGATGAGATCAACGAACAACAAAGAAAAACACAAATAAATTCATAGTACAAACGAAACTGAGATTAATGAAAATTGATTTCAAGATGAAATGAATGAAAATGATGGTAATAAGTCAGGTTTGGGATGAGTTTACTCAGAAACCCATACTCGATTATTAAAGACCGCCCCAAGCTTGTCTGGTTTTGTCGGGTAATTACCCGTCGGACATACTTGTGGATTTTGGGTATAACTGTTACTTTATTACAAATACCCGTTGGGTATATCTGAACCACAACTCATCGAGTATCTATCGGGTTTTAACAAAATATAACTAATAAAATAATAAATTACTATAAAATGTTTTCAATGTTATAAAACAAGAGGTGATAAAGTAAATGCGAGAAACTGATCAATTGTAAATAAGTGTTAATATGAAATCATATATTGATGCAAACCATATTGAAAACATGATAGGTGAAACGAGAATGATGGATGAATCGATGAACACAATCTTGCTCTAATACCATGTGATCAATGAAAATAATTGGAGATATTTTCTGATCTAATAACTTGAAAAAAAAAAGAAACATATAAACGAACAATTCTTCCATATGAAATGTAGGAACAAAACTTTCATACGAAACAAACTTTTGGATGACATATAATGTCTACATACACAAGTAGAAATGTGCACATCATTAAGACCCATGTGAAGAAATATTCTTCGTGCCAAATTAGAAGACAAGGTATCGTCTAATCCGTCTTTTCCGGTATTTGTTGTTCACCTGATAATTATGTTGAATTTAAACACAAATGTGACGGTTATAGTTGTAAGGTCCAAAATTTGAGAATGATATCAATTAAATGTTCCGGCCATTTTACATTGTTGGGCGACATTTATAACGACACTAGTAGTGTTGCAGAAGGTACTGGCGACACTTCCAGTGCTGAGACAAATTGTGATACTTCCTAGTGTCACCAGTGACACTTTATGACTCGTCAACAAAGGTGCCTGGCTTGCACAACAAGGCTCAACGAACTATGAATATTATGTTTTGGCCTCATTCGTAAGGATTGATCATTGTGTGAGCCACCATTCCGGGGGAGCTCATCTTAGATGAAAAGAAAGTTTATGTAATTTATGTTCGTGTTTAGTAAAGGTCATAGTTATGATCTTCTATTGTATATCTTATTATTATTTGATTGTTTATTTGGCTAATAATTACCCGTCTCATTTCTATTAAAACAAGCTTGAAATTAAGATATAAGGGAATATCAATAGTGATGACAATCACTACTACACAAACAGGTATTTGCTACCAATTTTTTGCTACGAACGAAATTGGTAGCAGCTTTTGCTACGAATTAGCCACGGATTAGCTATGAATTTGTTTAGCTATGGTTTAGTTACGAATATTTCGTCGCAAATGAAATCCATAGCAAAATCCAAAGCAAATTTCGTTGCTAAATCTAAGAAATAGTTTTTTTTTCAAAAAAACATGAACAAATTCATAGCAAAATCAATAAAAATAACTATTTAAATAAAACTTAAACAATTTCGTAGCAAAATCCGTAGCAAAAGTGAAGAAATAGGTATTTAAAAGAAACTTGAAAAAATTCGTAGCAAAACTCGTAGCGAAATCAAGAAAATAAATATTAAAAAAAAACTTACACAAATCCATAGCAAGATTCGTAGCAAACTAAAAAAGAAGAATACCTATTAATGTCCAATATGGTGCATAGGAGCATGTATTATCAGTTATTACCTACGGATTAGCTAGGGAAACATTTTGCTATAATTTTGCTACGAATATTCTGTTGCAAAAACAAATCCATAGCAAAATCTGTAGCAAACTTAAGAAAATAAGTATTATAAAAATGATTTCATAAAGACGGTAGCAAAATTCGTAGCAAACTTGAGAAAATTTATACAATAAAAATGACTTCAAAATATGGTAGCAAAATTCATAGCAAACTTGATAAAATATGTATTATAAAATAGACTTCATAAATTCGGTAGCAAAATCTGTAACAAACTTGACAAAACACATACCATATAAATGATTTTAAAAAAATTGTAGCAATATCCTAGCAAAATCAAAAACATAAATATTTAAAACCTCATAAAATAAAGTTTAGTGCAAATACTATTGATGGCGACTAAATTCGCGTCGGTTTGCCTCTGCAATGTTATGGGTTTTGTCTTTTTTTTTTTTTTAATTTATTATGTTATTTTTTGAGGCTTAATCATTTATGTTTACAATTTAGTGTCGACACCGTCGATACCGACGGAATTCGCTTCAGTTTGCCGCTGCAGCGCACAATGTTAGTTTTTTTTTCTGGTTCTTTACGAGTTTTTTTAATACAAATATGTTAGTATTGGCGTTTTTTATTATATGTTAATTTGTTGTATTTATTCATTGGAAATTTTGTTTTTTGATATGGTTTTTAAGTTACTCTTTGGAGGCTATCGATTTATGACGATTTAAAGCTGACATCATGGATACCAACCTAGTTCTTGTCAAGTGCAGACGTGTAGTCAGTTGGTAGAATCCGTGCACTACGACTTTTGGTTTACTTTTTTGGGTTTATTGCCATTATCGTTACGAACCCAACCATTACCAGTCGACTTCGCATCGCTACACAACACACGTTGAATGCCCAGTTTGGATACCTTTGGATCTTCATTATGTTACATTTAATGTATTTGAATCAAAACCGTTGATAGAACCAACCGTTCTAGTCTAGGTGTGTAAACTAGTCGAGCCCGAGCTTGCCTCGTTTAACCTACACATTGCTCGAGTTCGGCTCGTATCGATCTCTGTTTCAAAAGCTTGAGCTCGGATCTTGAGTAATTTTTCTAGCTCGAGTTTGGCTCGTTTACTAATCATTAATTGATTTTTATATATTTATAATTATTTATATAATACCAATTATAATTTTATATAACATAATATATATTATTAAGTGATTTTTTCATAATTATATAAATGGCAGGTTCGCGAGCTCGATAAGTGAAGCTCGGACTCGTTTATTAAATGTGTTTATATTTAGGCTTGAGCCCGGGCTCGTTTAAGCTCAGCTCAATTGAGCTTTTTCACACAAGCTAATCTCGAGTATTTCGCGAGCAGCTCGGCTCATTTGCACCTTTACTTTCGGTTAGTTAAAACGTACAACAACTAAAATGGAATATTTTATATTAGTGTGAACTTCGATTCAAAACAATATTAGAATAAACATCAAATGATTTTTTTGTGCGTTCTAATTTAAATATTTTGAATTACGATTCATGGAAGATTTGAATATTTTGATTCATAATATGGACCGCCCAAACAAAATTATTTGACCTCTCAAATTAATTACGCCGCCCGCTCTAAAGGCCCTGCTCATTCTTCTCTCAAAAACCCTAACCGCCCATTCTTCTTCACCTCGCAGTCTCAAAAATTTTTTGATCACGAATCTCTAACCGAGCTAATTAAATTTCCCCCCTCGCATTTTCTCCTCAATCTGACTAAAAGAATACAGCCCTAATCAGGCTCCTCAATCAAAGGTAAATTCTCTCATTTATCATTTATACTCAACATCTGTTAATTATCCAACAACCAATTCGTAATATGTTTGTGATTTCCATGCTATGTTTTTTGCTTAATTTAAGTGGCAACCTTAAAAAGTATATTTTCCTCATCAGGTTTCTTAATAAGAGGGTGCTTTTACTTTTTGGTTGCCGTTTATAAACATTTTGAACTGGTTGGTTTCTTTGAACATGTAGTTTGACTTTTTTGATATAATCGTTTTGGTTAACCGGTTTGGTCTCTTACTTTTGTGTCTCATTTTGATATTGATTCTCATTATTAGGATATCACAGCTTACATGGTATGTATTTAGGTTTGTCTAAGTCATATTAGATCTCCCATCATTATGTTCAGTATTAGTAAAATGACATTTGGTTCTTTTGTTTTTATTGAGCTTTTTAGGTGAACTTTCTACAAGTCACTCCGACTTTACGAGGTGCGTTTTCTGTCATTCAATTTAAGCTTTTCAATGGTACGACTAATTATAAACTTTTTTGTTTAGTTACGTTTTAACAGGTGTTTGTGGCTCAAAATGGTTCTCAAAGTTTTTAATTTTAAAAAGTTCTCTTAGGTCCTAACCCAATATATATATATATATATATATATGACTTTTTAGCTGTTTAGTGTATATTATAATGTAGTTTGTACATGACTACAATACTGAATGCTAGTTTTCGGACAAGCAACATCCCCGACTCATGTATCATCTTGACGAGTGCACCATCAAAGCCGAGTAAAAGTGGTTCCTTTGCACCAGGGAGAAGTAATAAGGTTTGCATTGTCTTTTAGAAAAAAACAACAGAGTTTGGTCTTCTTTTCACCCAAATTAAGAGTGTACAATGGGTACAACTCAGAACCCGACAAATTACACATGATTCAGTTCAAGTTTTGAAACGAATTTTATGGGACGGGCTCATGGATTTCATTGGTTTGTAAAATACTTCAAACTGTGACAAATGGTTTGGTTTGTGGTTTCTACCGAAACCGATTGAATAAAACTGGATCAGAATGTAGAATATTATATATTATATTGGGTCTAATACTAAACAAAATGGCTAACTTACAACCTCGTTATTCACATTTACAAACGAGTAATCTTTTTTAATTTGTATAAGACATTGAACATTGTTGTGTTCCTAAGAATGGTGTGCGAATTTAACATAATTACAGGTGCAATAGCTGGAGAAAAAGACAGTTGAGTTGGAACGAGAAAAAAATAGGAGTTGAAACTAGGAAAAGCAGGAAAAATGTCATGTTGAAGAAAATTGAAGAAAATACGAGATTATGTGCTGAAATGAATGAAAACTTCAGTTATTGTCAGAAAGCAACTAGAAAACTTTTCACCAAGTTAAGAGATGTATTAGTTTGCGTTGCAAAACTAAATTACAATTTTCTTGTATTACTCTTTAAATGTTTAGATCTTTCTTGTATTACATTTGGATAATTATACTATTTGGTTTGAATATTTATCTTTGATATGATATTTTATAAAATTTGAATATACTGTTTACATGAAAAAATAAAAACGAATATAAAATAAAAAAACTATTTAAAAAAATTTATACAAAATTTTTGGCTAAATCTGTAGCTAAAAACTTGATTAATGCGCAGCTAAATCATGAGAATTTTCGTAGCTACATTCATAGCAAAAATCATCTATAATGTGCAGCTAAATTTCATAGGTAAAAACATAACAAATTTCCATAGCCAAAGTTGTAGCTGGAACTTGGTAGCAAACTTTGTAGCTAAAAAACTGTAGCAAAATTTCGTAGCTAATAAGTCATAGCCAACAATCCGTAGCAAACAAATTTGTAGCAAAATCTGTAGCTAATGCAGCTAGATAATAACATCTCTTTTGGTAGCAAAGATCGTTGCTAAATTCCGATTCCGTAACAAAAACCCATAGCAAATAAGTTAGCTACGAGACTTGTACTTACGGACCAAATCCGTAGCAAATCCCCTAGCAAACCCCGGTTTGCTACGGATTTGTTACGGATTTGGCCGTAGAAAATACCTCTTTTTGTAGTAGTGAATTGTTGTCGCAGAGCCTATATGTCGTCGATAATAAAGGATATTGCCACGACATTTGGTGGAGTTAAGACATGTGTTTACATGCCGTTTTATTATTAATATATTAATTTGATTATTGTGGTATTTCTAATGCGATATCATTTCAAACCACACTATTTGAGTTTGCACCTTAAAATACATGAATGTATATCAGGTTCAAAGGTTATAGAATTACATTATGAATTATCTTAAAAGATTATAATAAGACAAACTTAAAGGCTAGAGCAACTGATGTATGACTATTTGAAAATATCAAATATGCTAATCACTTCATGATGTGAGATCAATTTAGGACAATGTGAAAAGAAATATTATATATTGCAACAATAATATCCAATATTAATTATTGGTACGTACATGGCATAACCTAAAAAAAAGCCTAAGACAATCTTTATTTTATAAAAAATAAAAAGTTGTAAACTGTATTAGATATAACGTAACATTCTTGTATTTGAAAGAAATATTTGCATTATCTAATAAAAATGTTGCATTAGGCCTAATGCAACTTCAGTTAATAAAAAGTTTTTGTAACATAAAGATTAGGCCAAATTTTAGTAGTTAACCGAAATGTTAATTTAGCTTATAAATAGTGATATAATGACAACATACCTAAGGGTGTAACTTTTAAGAAGAATATAATGTTTGGATGAAAAATTTCTGAGAAAATGTGATTTTGATTGAAAAAAATGATTATTCTCTTATGATATTAAGAACAGCCTTAAGAGTTGTTTGCATGTGTTACATGTTATTAATATGATTAACTAATCATATCAATTACATATACCAATTTATCAAATTTAGCAAGGAAAATGATTAACAATTAATGTGAATTTTATTGGTTTCATCCTCCTGTCTCAAACTCTTATCAGTTACTTGAATTAAATTTTAGAGATTGATTTATAATTTGTTTTCTAGTTATGATCATGTGATCTCCCTTTCATATGAAAATGACTGAACAACATGAAAATAGGCTTTAGTTACAGTCCAAGTCCAAGTAGTATTTGAATGTGGCAGTAAGCATCCCTTTCCAGATAGTGCTTCCACAATCCATACTAACACCACTTCTCACCTGGGGCAGGCTACCTCCATAAATATTTTTGTGCTCAACAATGAATATAAACAGGACATGGGTTCAGAATATTATGGAAATAAATAAGGAAACTAATTTGTTTTTTTATCAATTATATATTTTTTATTTGTTACATGCAAATGCATATGTTTGTGTGTATATATATAAAAAGCCTATAAAATTATAAAAATAACTTCTAATAGGTTTAAATTTTAACCATTTACCTATATTAGAGTAAGTAACGCATGACTACAGTCTACACATGTATAGGTTCACGAAAATGTGTGTATTCTTTTTTAATTTTAGAAAAGACAAATAAATATGTTATTTCTTTTATTTAACTTAATTAATTTTAAAAACTTGTAAGATTTACAAATAAATGATTCAGTTTTTTCTGCATGCATGTTCTCGCAACATCCAGTATTCTGCAAAGATATCTCTATGGGGGTGTTTGTTTTTTCTTCAAACATCTTCAAGGGAGCTAATGTCTGCAGGCGCGCAGACATTACCCTTGAAGATTGTTTGTTTTTTTTCTTAAAACAGATCTGAAGTTATCTTCTTTCATCTTAAAAGAAAAGCAAGGAAATCTTGCTTAAAACATCTTCACAAAAAAACCCTACTCTTCTCCCTTTGCAGCCACCCTCTCATCCACTGCTCCTACCACCGTCCGCCAACACCACCGCCCACCGTACGCCGCCACCACCACCCCCCGTACCCCCGCCGCCACCGTCCACCACCATCCACCGCCACCACCACCGTCCACCACCCACCATCCATCACCACCACCGTCCACCACCCACCATCCATCACCACCACCGTCCGCCACCACCACCACCATCCATCACCGCCACCACCACCATCCATCACCCACCACCACCACCATCCATCACCGCCACCACCACCACCATCCATCACCGCCACCACCACCGTCCACCACCCACCATCCATCACCACCACCGTCCGCCACCACCACCACCATCCATCACCACCACCGTCCACCACCCACCATCCATCACCACCACCATCCATCACCACCACCACCATCCATCACCGCCACCACCACCATCCATCACCCACCACCACCACCATCCATCACCACCACCGTCCACCACCAACCAAAACCATCCATCACCACCACCCATTGTCCACCACCACCATCCACCGCCACTACCCACCGTCCGCCGCCACTACCACCATCCACCACCACCACCTTCCACCACCCACCAAAACCAAATCGGCATGGCAAGCAAAGACTAAAAACTAGATGTAACTTGAATAAATGACTTCTATCTTGTGAGATAAGTTTGACAGTTATGCAGACAGTATCAGCTTATAAAAACAAACAGTCTTATATTTTCAGCTTGCAGATCTTCAGACCACATCTTCAGTTGCAGACATGAAAACAGATGAAATCAGCTTGCAGACAGTTTATGTCTGCAAAAACAAACAACACCTATGTGTGTGTATATATATATAGAGAGAGAGAGAGTTGATTTCATTTGAAAAACACTTTATATTTTAAGAACCCGAACAAACTCAACGTAACAATGTTTTTTTGAATTTTTTTTACATATATGTAGTATATGTACGTAGAAAAATTACAACATTTTTTACGCACCGAATAAACTTTTTACATGTGTGTAGCGGACGTTTAAATTAGTGTAATCATTGTACATCTTTATTTTCTCTCATACTTAATTTTTTAATCAGATTTAATCTCAACCACATAATATAACATATTTAATTAAATATGTGGTTAAGAATGAGGTTCTTAAAGTTTTTAAAAGTCAACAAATTATCAAATTATCCCTCCCTATATTAGGGACTGGTTTAATAGGGAGCTTAAAAAATGATGAACCTTTTAATTTACATGTAAAAAAGATACTAATATCTTTAAAAAAAAACTAATAAATATGCATTTTTCATGTTAAAAACACATTTTTACATAATCTTGTTAAAGTTTTTTACATATAAATACATGTAGAAACTGTTTTAAAAAATTACAAATTTCCGTTAAAAACATAATTTTTTTTACAAAATTCGTTTTTTTTATTGTAATGTCTTCTACATGTATTTACAAGAAAAAAGTTATGATAAAACTAACTTTTTACAAATGAAATCGACCTTTATATTATTTTTTATATGTAAAATAAAGAGTTCTCTAGTTCCTCACTTTTTTTTAATTCGCTCTTAAACCTGCTTATATAGTACTGGTGAGATATATATATATATATATATATATATATATATATATATATATATATATATATATCACTGTACTATAATAAAGTTGTACTGCAAAAACTATTGTTTTTAGAAAACAAGCCGATGTATGTATGCATCCATGGATTTACGCACGAATGTGTACGTGTCTTTACATTGTGTTCCAAAGTATCACTTATGAGGAGAAAGGAAAGAAATGGAATGGAAAAAATAGATAAAGTGTGTTCATAAGGTTTTTATGAAGAGAGATAATTTTAATGTGTTCCAGAGATTCATTTAACATAAGAAAGGAAAGGAAAAGAAAATAATGTGTTTTAAAGAGTAAAATAGGATGGATAACTTTCCTTCCAATTTGGAAGGAATTGAAAGGAAAGGAAAGGTAGAAGAAAGGAAAATGATTTGTTTCCTTTCCTTTCTTGAGTTAAATGAACTCGGGAACACAGGTATAGTCTTAGTATACCTGGAAAGAGAATGTGTGAATCAGGGTCGGTCAAATGTTTTCGGATGCCAAAAGCGAGAAGTGATTATTTTGGGGATTGGTATATATTAGTTATTATGTATTATCGAAATCTGAGTTCGTTACGTAGGCGACATGTAGAAAATTGGACTTTCACATTTCACATCTAAACATATTTGTTTATGGTGGGGATGAAATGTGAAATGTGGTTGTGAGGTACTCAGGTAGAGTGAAATGATTGTTTGCATTATCACTTAAAATTTTAAACATATAATAAGTAAACATCTCCTTCATGCTAGCAATTTGGTTCACGCCAGTGATGCACACTTTAGCATCACGATTGCTGGGGCGGTAGTTCTTTGAGCTCTTTCAACATAACAAATAGCCTTACTAAATAGGAAAGAGAATGTGAATTAGAAGAGGGAGGTTGATGTTAAAAGATTTTTATAATAACATTGGAGGTTCCAAAATCATAATTGTAATTTCTTCTATTTACCCTTACAGACATTAACTAACCCCCAAAATTTCCATGTAGTTTAAAAGATTTCACTAATTCGTCTCAACCACAGATCAATCATGATCAGTGTAGCTTAAGATGCGTTTGTTTTTTCAGCCATTCGTTTTAATTTTTAGTAAATTAATAAATAGAAGAGTAGATTCCACTAATGGACCTCTGGCTTTAGGCCTTTTAGGCTTATCCAGTCTACTTGGTTCATTGTCCATAATTCCATATGTTTTGTCATGAGCTTCAACGCACAATACTCTTAGTGGGTCAACTGTTAGCGGACTAGGCCCAGTCCAAGTTAAGTTGGGCCTCTCTTCACCAAAATACATATAGTTATGCCCCAACTAATTTTTCGTAAAGCAGTCCGGATTTTCACATTCACGTGATGACGACTATTAGTATTGAGCACGGTTGATATGTATAGAAACATCATAATAAAATAATGACTGCATAATGCACAAACATATAATTGTTTTATGTATAGTCTTATAGCATTTTTTTTATTTAAAACTATGTTTGAATCGTTGTTGTTGGATGATTCTTTCAAATGGATTAGTGTTGCTCACGAGCCAAACAAAGCTGAATCAAGGTTAGCTAGCTTGGCTTGACTTGAAGCATCAACCGAGCTGAAAACTAACAAACTATTATGCTTGAATATAATCAAACCAATTCATTGCTCTTCTAGCCTTGTTTTTTTTTTGTTTTTTTGTTTTTTTTAATAATGTGTTTCAAAACAAGATCAAAATGATTTGCCTAGATTAAAGGAAATTGTCTGTTATAGGCGGATTCACTATTTAGGCTACAAAATCTTCTCCGTTGCGATGTAGCGCTAAATACGAAGGTCCAATTGCAGTGAGGGGCACAAGGTGGAGACATTCAATGGTGGTGTTCCATTTTGTGTTTGGTGCAACAAAAAAGAGGGCAGACGAAAATATATATTGATGACATGAGGAACGGAAAAAAAATAAGCTACAATTCTACAATTATATCCAATATTTTGTGGTTTAGATTTTTCTTATTAAGTGGAATAAATAAACCGATAAATAATCTTTATCTGAATATTTTCTATCTGAATATGTATATCTTCAAATAAGGGGTTGTTTGGAATCCATCACATGAGTCATTAGGAGAGTTGATTGATTCAGAGGCTTCATTCACCACGTGTTTATAAATTTGACCAGGTAAGAGACTCCATGACTAATTAGATGTTTCGTTTTAGCGAACCAAACACACGTTGGTGTTGTCTTGACCTACCAACTTATGAGGTTGTGAGGAAATATTATTAGGTGAAAACAATATATATATATATATATATATATATATATATATATATATATATATATATCAAATGGACTAATTTATTTTGGGATGTTATATACAAAGTTACAAACACCACCTTCACGGTGTCTGTACAGGCTTATACGAGTCGTATAGTCCTAATGACTCGTATAAGCCATGTGTGACTGATAAGTGTACGGAGGAAAACAAAGAGATAACTTTTTACAGCCTATACGACCCAGAGTCGTATAGGTAAGGTTGTTCAAAAAGCTTGTGGTTAGAAGCTCGGGCCCGTGGCTCGCTCAATAAAAGCTTGAATAAAAATAGCAAAAAAAATCTGATTTGAAACAACCTGAGCTGAGTCGGCTTATTTTTGTAATCGAACCAAACTCGTCCCAAGCTCAAGCTCGGCTTATGGCTCGGTTCGGCTCGATCTTCGGCTCGTTTAACTTCAAAATCAAGCTCAAGTCTAGCTAAGCTGCCTCGATTAATTCGTCATATATTAATTGATTACTGATTGCATTTGCTCATTGTTTATCAAATAAACCTTTTGATATCAAGTTAGTGTTAGGGGCCTAGGGCTTGGATTTTCACATACATGAACCTGCAACAAAATCTCATATTCTATGCAAAGTTTCAAACATTGTTATAACTAGTTTGTTATTATGATGAACATATGATTATGATTTTATAATAATAATCTAATTTCTTAAATATATATATATATATATATATTACACAACTCGGCTAATTCATAAGTATATTGGTCATTACTTCATAGTTATTAATAATTTTTTTCAAGGGTCAGGCTAAACGTAACACCCCCCCCCCCCCCGGTTGCTTGTCATACTCCCCCCCCCCCCCTTCCCTTAGAAAAACCAACTTTCATATAACCCATTGAAATCATATAATTACCAAATTAGCATAAAAATAAGTATTTCATATTATTTTTTTTACAAGTTGTGTTTTCTTTTTATGATTTCTAGTTTAGGGTTTAGGGCTTGGGTTTAGGGTTTTAGGTTTTTGAGTTTCGGGTTTAGGGTTTCGGGTTTTAGGTTTGAGGTTTTCGAGTTTCGGGTTTATTTTGTAAAAGATAAAGAGGTAAAATAAGGATATTATAAATATATATAGTATTAAAATTAAAAAAAGATATTATAAATATTAACAATATTAATAGAGAAAAAAATAAATTAATTGTAATACTTGATAGTTTTTAATTTGATATATGTAGTGTTAAAAGGTTACAATAATTTATTTAATAAGTTAAGAGGGGTGTATATTTAGTAAAAGTAGTGTAAGGGGGTACGTTTAGCAACACAATTTTTTCAAACAATTGTCTAATGTTATTTATTGAACTCGCAGATTGTGTGTGTATAAAATTTGGAGTCATGAACCCGTATGAATCATCATCTCGCATTAATGCGGTGGTACATGGTCCCATAAATGGTCCTACATGGCGTGTGCTCTTTTTCACTTCTTGTGATGGGTCATTGGTTCATTTTCTTACTAACACTTCCAATCACCATCTATAATTTCATGTTGCATCAGTTTACTAATTTACCAATTTATATAGGTGGCATTAACTGTCTTTTTTTGTTTGGTATTTTAGTTACATAAATAGACAGCATCATATGGATGTAACTGAAATCTTTCGATGTATTGATGCTGAAAAACGGTATCGGATTGCCAAGCTGGCAATGCACCTGTTTCTCTTTATCCTGGTTGTAATCAGCAGGTTAGTTGCTTTCTTTCATCGTTTAAACCTTCTTATTTCAAAGCAGAGATACTTGTTGGCTTCTGTGGTCAAATAGCCTAAGTTAAGATTTAAGTAAATTGGATAACTTTTTGTTGGATTAATTTCTATTCCGGTTCATAAGTCGGTGAACCGGGCCTAAGAGGTTTTAACAAGTCGGTTAAAGTCTAAGGGGTATTATGAAACATTCCATATGCTTGGTGGCCAAGTTCACATTGTTGGCCAAGTTGACCTTTTTGCCCAAGTTCACCTTGGTGGCCAAGTTGAGTGGTGACCACATATTATGCTTGGTGACCAAATTGGGTTACTAGTATAAATAGATGTACAAAGTTAGTGTTAGATACAACATCAACAACAACACAACGACATCAACAACAAACACAACAATCACCACCATCACTACCAAAGTTATTGTAATCAGTTTTTTAAGTTATATTTTCTGGTTATAATATAAGTCGGTTATTTCTAAGTTGTGTGTTAATTATCGTTTATCATTCTTGAATTGGTATCAGAGCTCGTTTCAAGAACGCGATAATTAACGGCCAACAAAGAAGGTGTATAGATCGAACAAGTTGGTTTGATTTCCTGAAGAAGTTGTTATCGTGGTTGATCGAACAAGTTGGTTTGATCTCCCAAAGAAGTTGTTGTCATTGTTGATAGCATAGTTCGTTCAGTTGTTACTTTATTCAAACAAGTTGGGTTTAAGTAGCCATGGGTGACACGACTCCACCGCTGCCGCCAAAGGGGAAAGAGAACGGGCCATCTTCCGTTCAATGTCCAATGTTAGCTACAACGAACTATACCGTGTGGGCTATGAGGATGAAAGTAGTCCTAAGAGTTCACAAAGTTTGGGATACCATCAACTCGGGTGTCTCTGATGAAGACAAAAATGAC